>NC_059190.1:8438513-8793707 GCF_020631705.1 Daphnia magna
TAAGTGGTTGGTGTGTCCAGGGGTCAGCTATATAACAAGGCCTAGCTGACAGGACTGGCTCACTGCAGGTCAAGGCTCAACCGACCACAGGTGTTTATGTTGTGTAAAGTTATTTCTCAGGTAATTTCAAATTTGTACTTTTTCTGTTGTCGACTCGCAGTGTCTTATCAGCAGTGTCTGTTGTGTGCAACTCATTGGCAAAAATAACGTTAGTTTTCTCCAGATCATCCCAGCATTTTCTTAGGTAAAAACGCACAAAGAAAACTAGCTAAAGTCAAAACAGAAATAAAGTACACAAACAAATTGGCCAGCGTATGAGGCATATTTCTTTTCTTTTTGCTCGTAAGGCACACCTGGTGTCTTTTTGTTAGTCGTATCTTTTCACGGCAGGTGATCTCTTCCCTCCAAGTCATTGGCCACCAGCAGGCAATAACTCCCAACATCGTCCTCTATGGGCATAACCCAATGATCAAGTCATTCATTCTTCAATCTTTTATCTTTTCTTTTCTTTGCTTGTTGAAAAGAACAGCCGACTTTTTGTTTTTTCTTGTTTTTAATTTTGTTTTCTTTCTCAGAAGATAAAAAAACGAAAATTTAGTTGTAGAATCAACGTCATTGTAACGTTTTCGATAACAAGCTGCAATTGATCTGCGACTACTGTTGGTTGTGCATTACAAAAAAATATGTAAGGCGTATTGGGAAAGCATTTTGAGATATTTTGGGAGAATCGAAGGAGAATGATCCAGGAAAAAAAAAAAAAAACGAGAATAATAAAAAAGCCAAGACGGCGAAGGTTTAAAAACGATTTCAAAAGAGACCTCGTGCAACTGCGGATGCCGATCACGTCCCGACTCTTTCCTTCTTTCTGGTCAGCGACCGATTTCACTGTCTTTCGATAGCCGAATGAGCCTGTGATCGTATCACGCCCCAGCGCATTTAAAAGTGTTCGATCGGCTCACGCTACAAAACTTAAACTTAATGAAAAAAACAAAAAAGCAAAAAAACAAGAAAGTTGAACACAAAACTCTGGGGTGTGCGGACAGGTATACGGCTTAGCCTGCAGCCACGTTACACAAAGGCAAACCATTTGCCACCGCATTTCTTAGCCTCAGTAATATCTGTGTGCATACAGATGATGCCTTCAACAACAATAACAAAGAAAAAAGGTGCTGATGTCTCCTTGTTGCACATGCCCCATCCGTGTCATTCAATTAACCAGTGAATGATTGTGTATTCATATTCTTAATGATGAATCGCTTGACTTTTTCGATTGCAGGACTGGGATCAGTGCAACAGGACAAACCATGACGCTAATCGGATTGTGGGCAGCTTGCGGATTCGTGCGTGTGCGATACCTGCACGACAAGGCCGACATCGATAACGCCATCTTCCCGTCTTCACTACCGTTCCACCCAGCGCCTTCTTCTTCGCCGCCTGCATCATCATCACGCGGCCTTTGACCTGATCAGCAGTCCGATCGGCTGCATCACGGACGACGCCATTTTACTCGACCCGAGGTCATCAACACTTACCGCTGGTTCAGCACACGTTCACCCCTGCCCGGCTCATCCGAGCGCTGGGCCGGCGGTAAAGTGAGTGGAATATCCGCAGGCCAACACCGGAGTGTCGGACCGGCCTACGAGGCCAGGGCGAGCGCCGCGTCCACCTTCTGTTAGGTGCCGTTCGTCCTGTTGCAGGAGCATCTTGTTCTATCTGCCGCTGGATCTGGAAGCAGTGCGGGGGCAGCCAAGTACGAAACATGACGGACGGAAGTCGCGGCCTGTTGCTGGGCTGGGTGGCCGGGACCTGGATCGCTCTTCGCCCTGTCTGACTATCTGCGGGGAGACGCTGCACACGCGCGGCCGTTTGACTCTCGTCTACATCGCGCCTGCAGGAGTGCTCAACTTCATCCAGCATCATCCCGGCAACATCTTCTTCATCGACAAGTTCCCTCAACGGCGCATTCCTCGACTACGGCACTCGCGTCATCCAGTACTCGAACATGGACCAAGGATCGCGACGGCAGTGCTCATCAAGTCTTTCCGCACGCGGCCAAGTGCGTTCCGTGTTACGGGCCGTCAGCTCCGTCCAGACTCGACGCCGCTTGCGTCCTGGCCTGGAACATTTTCAACGAGAAAATCTACATTTTCCTGTGGTTCTGGCTCATTCTGCTCTCCGTTCTGTCGCCCTCGCTCGCCTATCGCTTGAGTCATCGTCGTTTTTGCCCATTTGCCCGCCTCTTTGTTGGCCAAACGTCTCTTCGCCGTCGATCGGTCCAGCGAAACGGTCATCAAATGTCCCGTTCGGCGACTATTTCCTCATCGCATGCTCCAGCAAGAATTGGAAGGTTTCCCTCTTCAACGGTCTCATCGACAGTTTGGCTCATCTTCACGGCCGGTAACGATGCCGGCAAAAAAATTAATTCGTCCGCCGGCCTGAAGCAAGCGCCGGAAATTCTAAACGCCGATACGGAAGCCCTGGCGAACGATGATTTATCGTTTTGAGACGAACCACATTATTTTTTTTTTTCTTGTGTGTTTGTATGTGAATGTGTGGGAAGGGAGCTCTCATCTTTGTTATTTCAATTTCATGAAGATTTTTTTGGGGGTTTTATTTACATGAGCCAGCAAGATTCACTGTGATGTGCGCGCCACCAGGTTGTGACCAAAAATGTGTGTAGTTTTTGTTTCTATTTTTAATCCTTTCTATTTTGTATTTTTTGTTTTACACTTAACTTTGGTACTTTTTTGTTGTTTTACTTTAATTCGATGTATTCCTTTTCCTGCAAGTGTGCTTGAACAGCCAGTGCAAGAGGACACCTCATAAATTTCTTTATTTCTTGCCAGGTATACCCAAGCAGGAACAGTATTAGTTGTTTTTTAAAAAAAAAAAAAAAAAAGATATAAATAACAAGTAGACAAATAAAAAAAAAAAAAAAAAGTAATAAAAAAATTAATTTAGCTGTTGAGAAATTTCTTGAAAGGGTCAACCGCAAAAGGATTTGAAATCCAATGACTTCAGTGTGTCTGATGTGCTCCAATACGAGCCGATCGTAAATGGAAAGTGTCACCTTTTCGACTTACGATTACCATTTAAAATTTTTATTATTATTTTTTTTTATTTCCCAAGCTCCAGGATGATGACCTTTTAGAGTTTTTCTCTTTTCTTTCTAAACCCTGAAATGCACCAGTTTCGTAAGTTCATTCTGAAAACACTAGGGAGGAGTTGGAAAGGGACCAGTTTTCTTTCTCTCCACCCTCGGATGGGGAATAGAAAGCCCAACTGACCTTACACAGACACACGAAAAAATCAGAAGAATTTTTGAAAAGACGTTAAACGAAATGGCCAACGTTTGATGGCCATTATACAAGTAGTAGCCACGCACAGCCAGATCCTTCTTGCATCACTTAATGCACACAAAGATGAAACCGAATCATATTTGTATACGTCTATATAGAATGTGGGTACCAGCAAAAAACAAACCGCACAGATGGCAATCATTTTGAAGCTGGCAAATCTTTTCCAGAAAAAAAAAAAAAAAAATAAATAAAAATAACATATACTAAGAAAGAAAAAAAAAAGTGTACACACAGCTTCGAAAAGAAACTCCCAAGATAATTGATAGGGGAGCTTGGTCCCTTAACTGGCTGGCCCCTAACGTCTGAACGCGCACGCCCATGGAGGCCTCAACTCGGAAGAATAAAAATAAAACCACTCCACACAGTTTCATCAATGTCCGACATACTCTTGTTGTTGAAAAATAAATCGGGAAAGAAACAGGGAAAAAAAAAAAATAAAATTGACGTGACGTACCTGTTGCCAGAGTCAATATGAGATGTGATGCGTAGCCGCAAATCGCGGAGATGATCCAGCGTGAAGGTGCCGGTCATCAGCTGAAGACGCCAGTCCATCAGGTCTAAAATGGCCGATCGGAGCATCGTGCATTGCTCTCCTGACGTCTCTGCACCAACAGTCAAATAACATCGCCCGTTAGAATGTAGAAAAAGAGGCTCACACGAGATCATTTATGCAACCAAATGGCAGAAAAAAAAAAAAAGAAAAAAAAAGAGAAAAACATGGGAGCGCCTTTCATCTCTTTCCTTTAAATAAAAAATGCCAAGCAGATAGCAAGAGAGGCTGTCTATCTATACACAGTCCGGGCTTCTTCCCGTTTCATTTTCCCACGCCTCGCCCGACACCGACGGGGCCGGCGTGTTTCTCCCACCTCCCATTTCCATTCCGAACATCCGAGATGAGCGCCGATATCAAAGGTAAAAGAATTATTTATAATAACGAGCGTCGTTCATCTTCAGCCAAGGAATTTCTCAAGCCCCCCTGGTTTGGACAATACGGACGGGATCGATCAACGCGGAATCAATCAATGACCGAAGAAAAAATAAAATAAAATAAAATAAATTTTTTTTATCAGACGATTCCATCCATCACCTGTAATCTCAAGAGAGGGAAAGAGAAAGAAATCAAATAAAAAACCTTTTTTCCCGGATTGCAGCAGCAGCAGCAGCAGCAATTAAATTGTACGATGCAAAAAGACGCCAGTATTTGATGCCTTGCGGTTTCAGATGTTCCGGAAGCCCCCGTGAACTATTTTTGTTTTTCTTTTCTTTCGCCCCATTTGAAATCAATCAAAAGAACAACGACTAATCCATCAACTGGTATATGTTGGGCGGGTGGCAACGTTTTATGTATGTCTACTACTAGAAACATGTGTACCGCAGCCATGAAACGCCCAATCGAAAACGTTCGACCGACTCACAAACGACATCCATCTCTCACCAAAATATTTACTCTCGAATAACTTAACGTCCTAACAACAACCTCCGGATGTTGGACTAGAATAAAGAAAGATCAACCCCCCCCATATCCTGCCGAAAATAGGGGAAGAAGAAAACAAACCAAAACAAACTTAATAGAAGGTAAAAAAAAAAAAAAAAAATTAAAATAATGTTTTTGTTTTTTTCCAAATTGTTGAGGGGGATGACGTTGCACATGTCGTCCAAACAGAGGAAATAAAGGGCCTATAGCGTTATGATATAGTCCAAGTCCTTGACCCTAGTGGGCGGCGGCGGCATAGCAGAGACGCTGTCTGTGTTACCTGTGTGTGTGTGTGTGTGTGTGACTCAGGAGTTAGGGGGAAGTGGAAAGAAGCGTGGAAACATCTCCCAGCCTCTCAGTCTCTCTCTCTCTCTCTCTCTTATTTTCCTCTTCATTTTCTAGCTCTATTTCTATTTGGCTTGAGGTCTCAAAGTTTGTTGTGAAACAAATACGACAAAGACTACGGAATACAGGTTTTCTTTTTCTTTTTCCACGTTGTAAATCAACTACGTGATCGATAACGTCCGCACTAGTAGAAGCTCCTGATGCTGGGCCAGTGGTCTGAAAGGCCCTCTGACCCTCCAACCAACTGGTCAGCAGGAGCAGCACAAGAGCGGACGATGGCCAACCGGGGCTGATTGTGTCGGTAGCTATCCCGCTGTGAAACATCAGTCCGAAAGGAGAGGGCTGTCGGTGGAACTTTTTTTTTCTTTTTCTTTCTAGGTATAATATACTGTACACACACACACACCTGCTCGCCTTTCAGCCTTTGGTTTGATTTTTTTTTTCTCTTTCTCTCTCTCTCTGTCCGGAAATAAGAAAAAAGAAAACAATTTTCAGGTATTTTGGGAATAATGGGGAGACCCATGCGCGCGAGCCGCTGCTTTTACAGTGGCCTTCACGCACGCAAGCAATCACCAGAAGATATACGATCTGCTACTACTTGTTGTTGTTGCTGCTGCTTGGAAACGAAAGATGATGCCGGTCTATGCGTCCCATCACACTGTGACACGAAAGCGCCGGCAAATTTTCCCTCGGAAATCCGAACACACAAAAAAAAAAGAGCGAGGAGACATAAATACAATAAAGAAAGAAAGGTAAATAAATAAATGTGAAACCATCGGGGCACAAACGGTCACAAGGGCACAGACGCGATGACCCGATTTGGTCATTCCTCTCTGCTTTCGATCGTTTTCCGACATCTCTTGGCCTTTTTGAGTCGCAAGAGCAGGAGCAGCTCATTGGCTCCCATCAAAGAGATTCTAATCGTCCTTCTTCTGTGTTTTTTTCCCTTTTCTTTTCTTTCCTCCTTTACCATTTTCTTTTGGTAAAGTTAAACCCGTCGCCTCGTTAAGAGAGGAAAAAATTTAAAAAAATAAAGAGCCTAGTCTTGTGGCATGACAAGCACCTCCAGAACGGGCGCGGATTCGATCTGCGCGTCACGCCGAGACTCTCTCTCTCTTCCCCGTAAATTCTATCTTTTTTTTTTTTTTAATTTTTACTTTATAAATGTGTGTGTGTTTCTTTTAAATTTAAAATCCCAGGTCACGAGGGAAGAAAGGCGCCTCCGCCTGCGCATAAGAACCGGCTTTAAAATCCGTTGAGTTTAGTGCCTCGGAAGGCGAGCGAGAAAGAAGCGGATGGCTCATTAGGACGCCTAACTAAACCTGAGATTGTTATCAACGAAATGATACAACTTCAGTTACCTAACTATCAGATGGGTATTTAAAAAAGAAAAAGAAAAAGAAAGACGGCAAGAAGGAAAGACAAAACAAAACAAAACAAAACAAAGAGAGCTCGAGTTGGCATGCGTCTGGTAACGGAACTACAGCGATGGCACAATAAACGACTACTCTGTATCGCACCGGGTGGGCCTCGTTTCTTTCTTCTTCATTGTCTGAAAAAGAGACAGATTTTTTTTTGTTTTTTTTTTTTTTTGTAGTCTTTCTTTTTTTGGTTTTTTTTTTTTTTTGACTGATGCAAGAGAATCCTCCAAACAAAACTAGAGGAATTGAATAAGTCATTTTCTCCTAAAGCAGGCGGCTTTGTTTAACAATTCTTCTTCGGTCTATGCGAAGCGGGTACTGCGTATAAGTTTCCTGAGCAGGGAAGAGATGAAAAACAAAAAACAAAACACAAAAACAAAAAACCAAATAAAACAAAAAAAAGTCAAATGACTTGATGTGTTTTGTTTTGTTTTCGAGAGAGTAACTCTGGCGCTGGCTGTTAAATGACCCTGTTTGCCTGATTCCAAATAACTTTGATTCCAGAAGAAACAAAGGAGAAGAAGAAGAAGAAGAAGAAGAAGAAAAAAAATAAAAAGAGGATAGAAGAAAATGTGGGATCGGACGACACGAAAACATTCCAGAACTAGTAGGGAAGAGAGCATTATTTCGCTCCGGGCCGTCAAGCTTTCGCTCCGATATCTGCCACCGTTGACACAAGTCATTTGTCTCATCCGGTACGAGCTCCAGCCATCAGGTGGCTTCACTTTGTCTCCTTCGGCTCTGTCTACTTGCCCTCTCTCGCTTTCTCGCCTCTCTCGCTCTTTCTTTTTGTCTGGAACAGTTACACAACGTAGCAACAACCATCGTCTGAAGACGTTTCAACATTTCTTCTTAGGCTACGCCATTTCGTGTTTACCTTTAATTTTCGGGGGAAACTAAACTTGCATCAACAGATATGCACAAACAAGTGGTTCAATTTTTTGACATTCATTCCGCTGCGTAAACGCTCAAGTAATAATGAAATAAATGCCCCCTCAACAAAAAAAAAAAATAAAATAAAACAAAAAAGGTGGAAAGGCAGAAATTTCTGAATTGTGCACGTGTTCACCGTTTTCCACAGGTCCTTATCGACATTAGAAATAGTTTTTTTTTCTTGTGTGTACAAAGGTGCGTAGCGAACAGCCATCTAACGGTAGAAAATGAAACTAAACGACACTCACCACGAACGATCGGTTCCAGATAACGCCCCATTCTCAACACGTTAGTGGCTTCTTCGACTACTGGATCGTCTTAATGCCAACACCTGAGCGGAGAAAAATCATTAAGTAAGAATTCGGGAGAAACAAACAACAACAAAAAACCCCCAAAAAAAAAAACAAAAAAAAACACGTAATCCTATGAAGCCAATCTAATTTGTACACAGAAATAAACTCAAGATTAAAAAGAGAAACCCATAAAGGGGTGACGGTAGACTTGGTAACAGCTGCATACCTTTCCTGATCAGATGTAGGTCGTACTTGAACGTAGGGAACACGGGAAAATTCCCTGTAAAATAACGCCAGAAACAAGATCTATAAACGAAATCAGTGTTGGCGGCAAAGTGTATGGGAACCATTGCTTACCTGCAGGCTAGGGTGCAGATTCACGCCCAGGTACCAATCTAACAGGAAGAAAACCAAAGCGTTCAAACAGGAAACATGTTTATCAAAGAAATCAATGAACTTTTAGATAAGGAATCTCTCTTCGGCTGTTATCTTTAGGGGCAACAACACATGTCGATGTAGTCATGCGACCGACATTCCCACGAGCACTTACGGGGGGTGTTTGTGCGTGTTTTTCATGTGCGGAGTTAATGATGGTGTGAGGAAAGAGTTTATCTCTTTCCGTTTTACGACTTTTTTTTTATTATTTATTTATTTTTAAATTTTTTCTTTCTTATCAATTCCATAAACACTATATCATCGCGTGAAGGAAAAGACTTGCGACAATGCGATAAGTTGAGAATTCACTCCTACCTTCACATATCTGGGTGATTTCCACTGAGGTCGCCCAGCTGCAACGTCAATCCGTGAGGTATAGAAGCTCCGTCTAAGTGGCTGATAGCTTTTGGAACAAAGAAAGAAAACAAAAACAAACATTGGTTAAAAGAAGTTTTCATTCATAGAATTTAAGTTCAAGGGGATTTCGGAGAGATGATGCCTTTGTTATCGCAGTCCCACCCAACAGGAAGTCCTCTCTCTCTGCCTTCGCTCTCCCCTTCTCCGCGTCTTCATGAATGGAGGGTTCGTTTCACGAGTATGAGATGTGACCAACGGCTGGGTCCAGTCCCTACGCTGTTGTACACAACGGGGGAGGAAAACTGATGGGCCACCCAACATCAACCGTCAAATGCCGCAAACTAAAACTAAGCCAAACAACTATTTCCTTATTGCCACTATGGATGGGGACGGTCTTTTCTTTTTCTTTTTTTTTTCTTAAGTCAGCGGGAAAGAGAGAAATCGATTGTGGGAATATTGATCTGTGCTGGACCGTCAAAAGAAAAGACTAAAAAAATAGACAGGGCAGATCATCCATTTTTGTTTTCTTCGGTCCATCTGCCAGCGTAGGAAAAGAAAAGAGGGAATGGAACGTGAGTTTGACGGGATTATAAGACACGTTTGCCATCAATACCTTGTAGTACTAGCTATTTCAAACTTTTTTGAATACACGCTGCATGTGTACAGCGACAGCCTAAGGTTATTAAGCGGATAAAAGACGAGGGAAAATGGGGGATTACAATGTTGTAGGAAATTGAAAAGGGGGCAGGAGAGGTAGGGAGATTCTGCGTCAGAGGCGTCCTCCAAGCTTCCGCTTGCTGCATGTAATATGCTATGCTTTGGGGGTCAAAAGTACTGGCTGGCAAAAACTTTCCAATCAAACTTTCAACTTCTGTTGTTCTCATTTTCTCTAGTTGTGGAAATTCTGGAATGGAAAACAGCAGGTAATGTTATGGCACACAATTCAGGTTTGATCGGATGGCAAGTTTAGGAAAAGGGAATCACTGTGCCAATGGAGCAGTTGCTAATTTTTTCTGATGAAAGCAGTCAGACTGACAGCTTGTTAATTAGGCACTAGAGAAATAGCTTTTGCGGGGAGTGCATCACTTTCCACTTTAATCCCAAGTTGATACAACAACAGGGTAAAGCACTGGGAAAATAAATATTAAGCATGAAATATCTTACCCACTCCGATAGTTTTCTCAGACACGTAATTCCACATAATGGGACATCACCCACGACGAATAAAAACTAAGTGCTATCATGGACTATAAGACGCACAATTACGAAAGGTTTGCCAGTTTCATTGTAACGAATGTTTTCAGGAGACTGTCACCAACACCAATAGAACAAACACAACACACACAAACAGCTGCCCCCTTTTTCCAAGCAGTCGAAACAAACGCGAGGAGTTTACAATTTACAAAGCCTATCCTCACTAGCCGGACTTCAGAGCTGCAGGCCAGGGACAACCTAGTTATAATTTGAAAGTTAACTAAAATACCTCAATTTTAAATATCAAATGATCAAAGGGAAATAAAAACAAAATGTAAATAAAAGTCTGGATCATTTTGATTGCATGAATAATTTTGGGATTTTTTCAGAGTCACGGCGAAACAGAGATCAACAAAGGTGGCCCTGCTGGCATCAAGCATTATCTGGGGTTGCAGCTGCCATCCAGCAACGTGTACTACCAGCTGCTCTCAGTATACTCATAATACGATTTTGTTAGTTTTGTCGCTTAGGTCAATATTGCGCTAGACCGATTAAATGAAAAATGTGTTACATTGGGAATTTTTTTCTTTTTCATATTTTTCAATGAAATTCACCGAGTAGATAGCCCTTATTATTACCTATCGATTGCCGTAAAATCATTCATGTAAATCCGCTAAAAAATTAGACCGTAATTAATTATTTCATTTTATGATATTTTGGAAGGGGTGGGTGGGGAGGGACCAAAAACAGACATTTTTGGTACGTTGTTTGGTTATTAATATACCAAACTAAACAGAAAATATGTTTTGAGATTCTTTATTATCTCTAGAATGTTTGATGTGATAGTTTACATCGATTTTATAACTTAAGATCCAAAAATTACAATAAAATTTACCCCTTTCAAAACATCCATTGTGGTGGCCATTTGATGAAGCGCCTTATTCAAATTTGAATTCTGACTTTTTACTTATTATTATTCAAATGTTTTAAATAACCAGGAATGTTGTATGTAAACACAAGTACCTTTTAAAAAGAATCTAAGTGTATTCTAAAAGTAAGGAGCAAGTGTCTTACTCAAATACAACACAAAACTAATACAACGAGTGAAGCAAACAAATTGATTTGATTATTTGATTATTTAAATAGATTTATACATTGGAAAATACCTAATTAGATTTAAAAGGTATGTCCTTAGTTGTATAGTAGGCTTGAAAGTTGCTTTCCAACTGACTGTTCAGTTGCTGGTTGTTGCCCCGTTTTCAAACCAGTGGGATTCCGATCCCTGGAAAGGGAAAATAAAAGGGTGATGTCAGGGCTATAGGTGGGCTCGGCCCCGCGTTGATCGGGATGACTTTCTGGTGATCGGGGTGGGTTTACTCTTTTTTATTTCTCAACCCTCCGGGGCGTGGGGCAAGCGATTCACGCCCCGATCTTGATCGGGTTCTTGCAGGCTGCCCGGCAGGTTCGTCCCACGCTCTGATCTGGGTTCGCCCCGCGGGTTTACCAAGGGTTTAACACGTCATTTACTACAAACTATAATTTGTTCTACGAGAGAAGTTGCATTACCAAAGCTTTTTTCAACCTACAAACTACGAATTACACTGCATGTGAGCGTAAGTTAGTTCTTCATCATCAATGTCATCAACACTCGCATTCTCGATTTCACGAATAAATGCATCGACATTCACATCTTCTAGCATTCCTGCTCTGCACCATGAGCGCAGACATAGTAAGGCTTCTACGGTTTCAGGGCTGAGACTCATTCTTGATATACCGATAACCTCTTTCCCGACGCTGAACACCCTTTCGTTGGACCTGCTTGCAGGGCGGGAATGGTCAACACCGAAGTCGATCGAATATTTGGTCTTTTATTTTGAGACCCTACTGCAGTCTTTGACTTTTTATTCTTCGCCGTTATTCAACAAATTCTGTTCGCACGAAGGAGAGAGACAACCGGACAGGTAAGTCGCCATTGCTAATAGCTTCATCTAATTCATTATCAGATGTCGAATATCTGACTCAATAACTCTGTCTGACCTATGACAATGCATGTATGTATATACTCAATACTCCCCAGTAGATGGTACGGCTGGTAGCCCAAAAATGATGAATGAATTTGATTGGCTTATTTAAAAATCCCGAAAATTTTTTCGTCTGGTCAAATTTTGCAGGAGCTCCGGGGCGGATCAGGGCGGCCAAATCTCGGCCCTTTCCCCGCCCAAAGTTTACAAACCCAAAACCCAGCCCCGAAAAAATTGCTTCTTTTTATACGACTTACGGGTTGCCCCGATCAAAGTTGATCGAGGCCGAGCCTAGCTGTTTGACATCTTTTTTCGCATTTGATTTTATCGCGCAACGCAGCATTTGACGGCCGATTATGTCTGCTATGACGGTATTTTGTTATTGTGCAAAATATTAATAAATTTAAAAGTTTCGCTGAAAAATGTGTGCTTCGTTTCACGTTATTCATCGTCTTATTTCATGTGTTAGTGTAAAACTATGTCGTGTTCCGACTATGCATATTGTAAGGAATGCATCAGCTCACTCTTTCTTGGAAAAATATCCTTCCTCTCATTCCTGGAAACAAGTCATTTTCCTTTCCATCCTTTCATTACGCTCACCTTGCGTTGGTGATCGCGTTGACTTTGTTTGTCGTATAAACCCCATCAATTGTAATTCTTCGTTAGTCAACGCTGTGCTGTTCACCCAGTCTAGTGTTGATTCACCCCCTTCGCGAGTCAAGTGTCAGGTCGTTTATTCGACCTGCTACTGGCTTCTGCTCGTTCCCCGTTTAAACTTGTCTTATTTGTGTCTTTGTTGGCTTGACGCTGGCTAAACGGCTACGGCCTGTATGTATGCCTCCAATCGTTTGAGACATTTATCGATTTGTTTGAATCATGTTAACATTTTACGGGAATATACCATCGAACGAAGTCCGCAGCTTCCCTTAATCGAGTAAAAGCTATTTACTTAAAGATGAAGTAAGTAGGGGTTTTACAATATGAACTCGTAAGTGATGCAAAAACTCGTTACTTAGATAAGTTAAAATGGTGAAATAGTGAGTGTCCCTATTCAATTCCCAATTCTATGTGGAAACACGGATTAGATTGTTGCCCAATTGTTCCCAAAAATTTCCCCCACAGACATATTCATCTATTTGGTCTAAACCAGAAGTTATCAAAACCACTTGGAGGTCCTTGGTGTATACAAGGGCATTTCTTCTGCATCGCAGCAGGCTGTAAGAGATGGCTGAGTTAGAGAGTTCATGGCAATTGCTCTTGGAACCCAACTTGTATTGCGTTGGCCTTCACCAGATTGCCTTGGCCTTCATCTTCAAAAATTGGAAAGCTCTATTTCAAGTATGAAATGCAAGTAACTGACAAAAGCATAAGAGAAAGAAATACTCGGGAAGCAGTAAATCAGAATACAGTACACAAAAACAGTATAAGAGAGAAAGAAGCAACATGGGAAACTAAGAAATTTGTTGGAAGCATCATCTCGGTCATTTCATACTTGTGTTTGCCATGATAGCAACACAACAACAACTTCCTGTAAAGTGCTTATCATACAGGAAGATTTTGTGCTATTTCTGTGATTTATTAACACATACAAAAATGGTGTTTCATGATCAGGAAATCTGCTGTGAAGCACAGCTGTTAGGCTTTTGTTACAGAATGAGTTTTATGATTATGAATATTATTGGTGAATAGAAATTCAAGGTATGATTTACAAAGAAAATTTTGCTCATGCATTTATATAATTTATTAGATATTTTTTTCAGATGTAAGTGTCCCTTTTTTCTACTTAACATTTGTCAATGTGGAATGTCTCATACTCTCAGTTCTGTGTTTGGTTCAAGAGATGTGAGGAGTGACAACAAACACAGGTTTAATTCAAGAAGAAAATCCTGTTCAAGAATATTTGTACTAACTGATCGCATTGTAATTGATAGGTTCATTTGAATTGAAAACAGCCGCTTTTAAATGTTCCCATTGTAGTCTCGTAAGGGAAGCAGTTACGGAAGACTATATCTGTTCCGGATTTTGGCGGGCTCTGCCCATGATAAAAGCTTCAACTTATTCTGCAGAGATTCGCTTAACATTCGGTACCGTTTGTACCACCAGTCCACGAGTATTTCTAGAAACAGTTACATCAACTGTTTCGATTTGGAAAATAATTTATTCTCTCTCCCTCGAGGATTGTACAGGGTTCTTGTCATTGTACTAAACGTTGCACAATACATTCTGTAATTTCTTACAAATTGGTACTTGTTGGAATGAAGAAAAATATACACCAATGGAGATTTAAGTCTTTACCTCTGCTTTATTGAGAAGAGAATACTGAAAAACATTTCAACTGAGAAACTGACATTGACAACTGAAAGAGACAACTGAGAATACGGGGTACTGAGATGAGAAGCCTCTTCTCATACGAGTGCAGTGGATTGTACATCGCACTCTCCAACCAACAGTACTTTTACTTTTACTTGCCATTTAGGCTAAGAAAGAGGTTTCACTGTTACACAGCCTATTAAGTGAATTACTAACGGTAACGAATTTATCGTTCAGCGATTTACGGGATATAAAAATGAAGCTAATTGAAGAGATATCCTTCTGAAAAGTTAACTGATGATTACATTATATTATTATTATTTTTGATTAACTACTATAAGCACTGCGCTCATAGATAAAACTCCTAAATCGGATTGGTCACTGGAGAATCTTCAGAGGGAACTGGAGGGTGTGACTTGCACCATGAATCATATTAGATCTAGGGAAATGCGTGCGGCTGGTATGGAAACATATTATCACACTAGTTGTATTTGAACAAGAACAAATAAATACAACAAGGGATGACTTAAATCTAAAACAAGTTTTACTCGAACAAAAGGGATAACCATTACAAAAGTTGGAGAAGCGTCTGAAGACCTCTAAGGAAACCAGGGAACTCCTCTAACGGGTCCAGCTCCGGGAGCTCACCCGATGGAGACTCCTCTAACGCAGATTCGGGGCAGTGTTTATAGCGTCGCACGAATTACTCCCCTTCCGGACTGCGTATCTGCGCATCTTTCTTAGAGCGGACTTCTCCCGATAATTTCTTCACCACGATCGCAGCGTTGTCCAAGGAGCGGATGACTCATCTCTGCGAAGAGATAACCAATCTCCTTTTCACCCGCAACAGGTCCCCTTCTTCAAGACAGGCGACCCGACTGCACTAATCTTCTGCGATCCACAAAGGTTAATGAGACTAAAAAAATCAGCTTACGTCCTCTTGGCAAATAAGGGACTTTTTCTTCATCGTTTTTATTCCTTCCGGTTGCGCTTACTTGTTCAAATGTTTCTTGTATTTCCCGGATAGTCTTAAGGATTTTTCTTGTTTTTTTCTTTTTTTTTTAAACCACCTGCCTTTGGCCACGGAAGAGGCGCTGCAATCGCATATCTTCTGGCAGTTTGGGATTTACCATCCACTCGTTCGGGAGCCTTGCAGCAATTGAACCAGCTCCTGGCGGCGTCATCAAAATACTTTTCAAATTATCTTCTTTTTCAATATAACCCCATCTGCTGTGGGTTGAATGTTCTTCAAAGCACTCCATCCATTAGTGCACATCTTCTTCCGAACTTTTTGGAAGATTGGCGAGCTAACAAATTTTCTGACAGCTTCCATAGCTTGTCTTTGCGGCTGCTCAATATGCCTTGATGGCACTACAAATTGTTGTCCACCGACCGGAACAACTGGACTCGTCGTCACTCTCAAATCGACCTCAGTTTCTGGATCCGAGTCTAAACCTCTTGCAGTCTGACTGATTCACCCTGACAGTCAGCTTCTTCGGTCAAATGGTCCTTTGGAATAGGACCTTCAAAAATTAGGCTTCACCAAAAAAGGAAGTTCCACTCTCCAACGATGAGGCTGGGGTAGGTGAAGCTTCTACCGGAACGTTTGACAGTTCTCGAAGCGGATGTAATCGTCGGCTGGGGTCTCTTAGGCAACTAGGTAGCCATGGGTTTGTCCTCTTCGGCATCGGCTAACAATGACTGCAGCACGATTTCGTTTACAGTCAGGCAACAAGCTGCGTCTTCAACAATTGGCACACCGCAGCACAAATTCGTTACTTAATGGTAACGAGCTGCGTCTTAAAAATTAAAACTCTGCAGCACTAATTCGTCACTTACAAGTAACGAGCTGCGTCTCCACCAATTGTCACACTAGTTGTATTTGAACAAGAAAAATTAATACAACAAATGATGACTTAATTCTAAACAATGGTTTTACTCGAACAAAAGGGATAACCATTATCAAAAGTTGGAGAAGCGTCTGAAGACCTCTAGGAAACCAGGGAACTCCTCTAACGGAGCTCAGCTCCGGGAGACTCCTCTAACGCAGATTCAGGGCAGTGTTTTATCCCGTCGCGCAATTTACTCCCCTTCCGGACTGCGTATCTGCGTATCTTTCTTAGAGCGGACTTCTCCCGATAATTTCTTCATCACGATCACAGCGTTGTCCAAGGAGCTCATCTCTGCGAAGAGATAACCAATCTCCCTTTTCACCCGCGACAATATTGATTAATTGATACAGTGGTAAATGTGTTAGTTTTTAGATGGATGCAATGCTCAGAAACCACCTACGCGCAAAACTTTCAAATCTTAAAACGTAATCTGAAGAGCTTATGAAGCTTATTGAGGAACAGAGTGGAGTAGAGTTGACCGCTACCCACAGATCCACTGGCACATTTCCGTGGCAAACAGAGGCTATGATAAGTGAATAGAAACTCTTTATTTTTCACAATATTTATTGATGCGTTCTATTTCAGTAGTTACCATCAACGACGATTTTGTTCTAGTGGACAAATGGATGCTATGGGAAAGATTCAAGAAAAGATTCCCCAAACCGAAAAGGACTCTGTTAATAATTTACTAGGTATTAAAAATTATTTATTCATTAAATTATCGTTTCCTAATTCCAAATTTAATTCGCTAGCAGGGGAAAAAAACGCGCTCAGTCAAGGGAAACGTGTTCTACAAAATGCAGATATCTGAGACTAAAGAATATACTTGCTTATTGCCACCTGTACTTCGACGTACAAACCGAAAAGTAATTCTTGGATGAGATTGATTCGATCTCAGATGAGAACACTATGGAAGTAGAGGACTCTCTTCTTTCCCGATTTATTCAAAAATACGACGAGGACAAATCTAATAAGGAAGAAACTAAAGATGGTGAAGAACTGGAGCTGGTCGAACAATATAACGATTTTATTTTTGTTTAAATGCTGGTTAACAATTGGGGTGATAGTCAGGTTATTGCGTCAGAAAGCGGGATAAGTAACAGGTTCTTTGAACCGATCAGCTTATTTCCTTAGTTAAATACAATTTTCTTTTGACTGATAAATTAATTAATATCAAAATTTACTGCTGTAATCTTAAAGTGTTCATCGTTTAATCTGGCAAAGTTATATTCATCAATAAACACATCATATCATAAAATCCAATAATGATAATCATCATCAACAAACAACAATGAAAGTTTTTACTCGTTCGCCTGTACATTTTATGCCAGCATAACAATGACTAGCCTTGGCGTCCTTCCCGCAAGCCTTACATTTGATATTATCGATGAGCTTCATTTCATTTTTTATTAAATATTGTTGATATTCAAATTCTTTGGCTGCAAATTAAAACTGGTGTCAATGGTAGGATGGTACCACATTTTAAGCGAATCTCTGCAGAATAAATTGAAGCTTTTATCATCAGCAGTACCCGGCGAAAAGCCGGAACATGTATAGTCTTTCGTAACTGCTTCCCTTACGAGACCACAATGTGAACATTTAAAAGCGATTTCCCGATCATGAAACACCATTTTTGTATGTGTTAATAAATCACAGAAATAGCACAAAATCCTCCTGTATGATAAGCACTTTACACAGGGAGTTGTTGTGTTGCAATCATGGCAAACACAAATATGAAATTACTGAGATGATGCTTCCAACAAATTTCTTCTTTTAGTTTCCCATGTTGCTTTTTCTCTCTTATACTGTTTTTGTGTACTGTATTCTGATTTACTGCTTCCCGAGTATTTTTTTCTTGTGCTTTTGCCAGTTACTTGCATTTCATACTTGAAATAGAGCTATCCAATTATTTGCTGTAAAGCTGTTAAAATAATTTAAATTGCTTTTCATGTTTGCTTTATATACATTTTAAATTATACTTGTCTGGTTGTTGGTTAATAACAGCTACTAGAGCCTCCAATCATGCTGTCTATTGCATCATGCTGTTCGTTGCTCGAAGACAAGGTTTTCAGCGTCTTCATTATAAACACACATTGTCATTGCTGATATGTTAGTTGGTCAGACAAGAGGAGTTGTAAAGGGACAATCTCACTCCTAACAATGATCCCCTCTTCTTCCTTTTAATTCATCATCTTGTCTCAGATCTTGCTCTACAGTCTTAAATACCGGTTTAAAAGATCGTTTTCCTCATTCTGTTCTCATTGGTTGTATTACTCTTGACACGTTACACAAGCTTATACTTTAATATAAGTGCATAGTTAAAAATCAAATGACAAGAATAAATATTTGATTATAAAGTTGTCATAGAGAAATATATCGTCTGCTTTTCGCCGTGAGGGTAACGGTAGGGAGGAAGCCCAGCGACCAATCAGAAAATTGGAAGATAAAAGAAAATGCATCGCGCTGTGCACAAAGTGCATACCGCTGTAGGCTGCCATCGCCCAGAATCACCACGAAGCATATCTGGGAGCCGTCGCGATGAGCGATATCTAGTTGACATTGGTAAGGGCATCACCAGTGCTTTTCTTGTGGGCAACAGCAGACGAACTCTAAAAATTTAAATTAAAATCTTTTCCATTACACTTACGGTAAAAATTTGAATTATTAATGTTACCGGAATAATATAGTTCATCACCTTGTGTCTTACTATTTCCTATCATAAACCAATTTAGAGATTATTCAACTATCAAAAAATCCAATAGGAGACCCTGTCAAAAAGGATATGGTTTTCATAAGATGGCGGATAGCAACATTGCTGGACTACAGGAATCCTGTTATCCGCATTCTGCAAGAGGTCTATTGGGGTGTATTAGGTCACAATTAGCTTTCTGATTTTTTATTTTATTTTTAAAATAAAACTTAGACCTTCACTCCTCCTTTTATTCAAAATAGCCTTAATTTCAATATAAAATGGGGGCTTTTAGTGAAGCACCGGCTCTAGCACCGAACAGCACCGGAAAATAAAGCAACGCACTGAGTGTCCCAGATCCTCTCTTTCGGTGAGGGTTTGTGGTGTACCTGATTTGATTTAAATCCGGACTGAGCCCCAAAAATAGCTATTACGCTTTTTATAAAATATTTTCAAAATTATTTGATGTATTTAAAACATGAAATTAAAAAATCCAAATTACATTATATAAAATTTAAAACCATGGATTCCATCAATTTAATAAAACAAAAACTTGTAGAGAATCGGTCTAGTGCGTCTAGAAACTTCCACCAAGTAATAGTTCTAGGAAAGTCTCATACAAATGAACAGAACTATGAAAAGAAATTAGAAAAAGGCTCACTTTGACGGAGAAAATGGACAACTTTTATTTTTCAGTAAAAGCGACCCTTTTCGTTTGGGTCCTTTTTCATTGGGTCCTTTTTGTCGGTTCTCTTTCATCGTGTCCTTTTTCGTTGAATCTTTTTCCGCCAATCTCGACGACATTGTCATTTTTCATTAAAAATCGAGGAGCATTTTTCTAATTTTAAAACTGTTTCTTCCCTCTTAGAGAATTTACACCTAAAAATGAAACTGCTGAAATGTACATTTTTAGCGCAATCTGTTTCGTACTTTGGGCACGTAATCACTGCTGAAGGGATAAAACCAGATCGTGCTAAATGTTATCTAATAGGAAATTCAGATTTCTAACTATCATGAAAGTTATTCATAATTAGCCAAAATTACACTTACAATTGACTGACGTTTTGACAGGCATGTTATACTGCCGACATGCCCCATGTTGCCAGGTATTAACTTGAATCAACCCAGATTGTAATAAAACAAACTATTTCTTACTGGTTTAATATTTAATGAAGATTAATCAATTGGAAACATTTAATAAAGGAAAAAATTCTCTGAATATGCAGTTTTTTATTTATGATATGCATATCACATAAAGAGATAATTGATATAAAACAAACGGGCAACAATTGTGGATTTGTCACCAAAGAATTTCTAAATTCTTTTATTACTAAACTATTTGTGATACAGCTGTATACAGTGCCCACCAAATGATTAAGAACACCCCCCTCTATTTCCATGTATTCTTATGGTGCAACGTGTGTCAGTAAAATTCAAATAAATATTTAACGTCTAGAGATAGAATTTTATTTTATTTTTTGCTGATCAAAAGAAGAATAGATCTTTAATTTCCTCACACTTGACTTTTTTGTAGGATTAAACCCCACGCCCCTACACACTCGTTCATCGAAGGACACAAGCTCTTTCCCTAATAAGTGCTGTGTTAAAACCGCGTTTTTCACCAATGAATTTTGAACTACGCGAAATTAATGTTTTTGCACTAACAAATGCGGCGTTCTTTATTTAATAGGATCCGTTTTCGTCAAATACCTTGATATAATGAGGTTATCCTTCACGAATGGCTTGAACGGCATCGACACGAGCGCACCATCTGGTCACCGAAAAATATTTTGGAACTTTATGTTTTCTTCCTATGTTTTAATATCACTTCAAGCTGGTGGAGAGGCGGATAAGAAATTGTAGATTTCTTGAATCAAACCAAAAAATTTAACACAAGCTCCGTTGCATTCAGCCGCGCAAACTTCTACCAAATTCAAAGAATGGCCACCACACGAGACATAATTAGTTTTGGTCTTTCTTTCTTTAATGTGTGCTTGTAGTCCGTTGTAAATTCCGGAATATTTGATGCATTATCGTAGGACTGTCCAAGTGTCCACGACAGTCTTCAACCTTGATCGCGTGCTCTTTAAGCTTTTCATTACTAGATTTTCCATCGGTGGTCCTGTGTCAGTTTTTTGCATCTGACGATTTTTGAAAGATAAGTTAAAATTGCAAATTTCAGTATATTGAAAAGTAAGATAAAGAAAATATTTTCCAAAAATACAAAGATAACGAGCCCAAGTAACACACTTTATTGAGCCGATGTCGGCCCGATCGATATTTTGGTTGGCAATATCGGCCAACAGACCGACTCTCCTCCGACTCTCAGCCGACCATTTAAAAATTGCCAAGTTTTTATGTTGGCGTCCGATATTGGGCCGACATCAATATGAGAAACAATCCTGATTAATTTTTTTACGTCTTTATCCCTAACATTTTTGTAATAAAATAAAATGTCAGCATTTTGATAAAAATCCAAATGGTATTTTAATTCAGACGAAAAATACATATCATAATCATTATAGAATCAAAATTTTTCGATAAATATTTAGAAAGAGTGATGGGTTGGATCAATATCGCCAAGTTGATCTAAATAAAAGGAAATTTTAAATGTGATTTTATGAAATAAAGTGAATACGTAATGACTTCCCTTTTTTATTTTTGTTTCATCTGCTTGGAACAAGACTTCTAGAAAATTAAAAATATTCATAAATTTCAGCATTATTTAGGATTGTAACGTACGTAACTTACGTATGGGTTTTCTCCCAAAACGATGTCGATGAAAATTGATGCGACGAATTTATCAAAACTGGTGAATTAAGGGCATTATCACATATTTGGTAGAAGGTTTAACTACCATACATTTTTTAGCAGATGTTTCAAACAAAGCTTTTGGCCAAGACGTTATGTTGCTATTTACTGCGATGATTGGTAAACTCCAACTTTGCTAGATTCAATCGGTTCAGTATAATAATTCGAAAGTTCCGAAAAATGTTTGCCCAAATATGTGAGTAATAGTAGTAGTAATAGTGAGTAATAGATGTAACTTTTACAATGAAACCATTCCTCAGCATACAAAAAGCATTTGCCTTTGAACTACGGATAATAGTACGCCAACTGAAACCTTCTTTTCGATTGTTATTTATCGGTTCCGTTTCGAAAGCGTCATATTCTGAAAGTCTGCGAGCAATCTGTGCTAGTTCGCTATATCCTTATCTAATAAGTCCTTTAATAGAACCCAAAAAAGACTGAAACGGATATGCACTGAAAGATTCTAATGATCCATGAACTCTACAGTCATTGGCAAGATGAGAAAGTGAATGAATATTGTAAACAAGATGGTGATCGCCATACAAAACCTCAAACTGATCGACAAAATATTTAAGGAGTTCATCAGCATATCGAATGTTTTCTTCAGTTAAATTCTCTGATGTGAGCAAACGAATTGCGACGTGTAAATTCAAAAAATGTTCATACCTTTCCTTCCCTAATACCTGCTTCAAAACAATCGGGCCTACATATAAAAGAAAGGAACGAAACTCCACTGCCTTCCACTTACTCAGTTCTTCCATGCTTCTTCTTTTCCTGTGAAATTCAAAGGGATGCGCAATTCTAAGTTTTTGAAGAAGCATATTTACCCTTTTCCTCTGATTTTTGTTCAACGATAACGACTTTTATTTGTTCTATCACCTTTGTATAAAATAGTCAAGTAACGTTTGACAACACCAAGATATACAAGATGCATAGGATCTAGTGGGAAATCAAAACCATGTCAACATTAATCAAGTCGAGGAAAGGCGAAACATATTTGTGGTGAGATTCATCGTCCATAACACGAAAAGAATCATTGGTGCGCAGATACTCGGAAGGGATCAAAATCTCTGGGAAAACTCTTCTTTTTTAAAATGAACGCCCCGTTGACAACAACGTTAACAACCACTGTAGCCACCGTGGCCAACGATTCCTTTAACGAAACTACGAGCCGGAGCATCACAAATAAAAGATTCTGTTCTAATTCCCATTACGTTTCCATCTACTAAAATTCCCTCATCTGTAAGTTTCCTTAACTCTTTTATAAAAGTATCAAGGAATTTTTTCGCACTCTTTGGCTTGGAACTACCACAAAAAATGGCAACCGCAAATGGCGAATCATTAACTGAATTAACGACTCGACAAGAAATCACCCAAAAGGATTTGTTAGTACTGCGATGCAAATGAATTCCGTCGATGTTAAACTGTTGCTTGATAACCTGATATCCATCCCCCGATGGTTTTAATCCACCCTTAATTTTGATCAAAATACGCTTTTCTAATCCAAAGTATGCCATATTTGAAGTCTGAAGCGATGCTTTACGAACTGTTTTCAAAAGAGTCCTAGCTGTTAATGGCAACTTAGGATGACCATTTTTTTTAAACTCCAAGAATTTTTTCAATGTGTTTATGAGGAGTCTTACACGTCAGAAATGTTTTTGCCAAATCTTCCTGAACTCTAAATCAGCGTCTTCTTTAAACTCAAATACACTCAATGACTCATCAACCTCACCATTGATTTGTAGGCTCTCGTTCCCTGATGATAGAAAAATGTGATTGTTTAAATTTTCCATACCATCTGTTAAAGAAATACCTGACTGTTCTAATTCAAAATCAACTGTCTGACACTGCTGAACCATCATTTCCGTGTCTGATTCTTCAAAATCAAAACCACATTGATTTCTAATTTCTTGATTGACATTTACATGAATATTTAAAAATATATCTCTATGATCACCTCTATGCCTGGGCTCAACAGAAACAAATGGAGTAGAGAATATTTTCCTATAAACACTAACTTGCCGCGCAAGGCGTGACGAGATTTAGAGAAAACGGGTGGCATTGTAAACAAAATTAAATCCATACAACCGTTTTAGATGTCTTGAATCACTGCAATCGATATTTGTAGTTCTGAGAAGAACTGAGAAAAAATAAATGAAGTGTTAACAGTAAATCAAGAGTAATGAAATGACACAGCGAGTATGAAAGCAACCACTTTGGAGGAAAATAAGAAAGATACTGTTTGTCTGCAATATACAGCGTTGCATGGTTGCAACGCCACAGAAGTTGTAATGCTGTAGTGTAGGTGGCGTTGTTCTTTACCTTCTTTTCTGGCACACAACATTAAAAATGGAAAAACTTAAAAAACACTTCTGATTTAGTTGATAAAGAAAAACATTAAATTTCAAATAGCAGTTGTTAACAATAAGTTTTTGCTTTTTAATTTTGGAGCGACGGCAGAGACATTTTTTGTTGTTGCTTAACCCTCGATGATTGCTTAACCCAAATTTCCCATCCCACTTGATTCAGACACAAAGACAGACGTATCAGCTGACTTTACTTATGGCCGAACGTCCGTGATCGAATTTGTTGTCTTTGTGCTTTGTATCAGGTAAGTCCTCCTTTCATTTGATTGCATCATTATATGTATACTGAGGGTTGTCTTTGTGCTTTGTATCAGCCAAATAGATGTTCATTAAGATATGCACGTGAAGAGTCATAATTATTGAGCTACGAAACATTGGTCCTTCGAACCGGAGGTTATCATTTGGCTGTACTTCACGCACGTTGTTTCAATCTGGGAAACACGTTTCTCTCAAGTAAGATAGGATGGGGAGAGGCCGTCCGAAGAGGAAAGTTTCACCTTCACCACCTACTCCATCACCAGTCCAACCCACTACTGAACCTGACACAGCTGTAATCGAACTGGAGCAGAAGAAGAAATTAAGGAAAAGGATGAGAACGCAGCTAACTAACTTCTTCAAAGTCATCAATGAGACCGTCCAGCAACGAGGTTCGAGAACAGCAGTAACCACACTTTTAGAACAAGCATCGTCGGTTATGAAGGCCTCCAACGCCCTAAACGACGAGTTGGAACTGAATTCGGCCAACAATGAAGACTATCAGAAACAGTTCCAGAAGCAGCTCAACTACGTCAAGAGTCTCGCCGACACAAAAGAGATAGTGGAGGAGTATCTCAGAGAAAGAATGGGAGAAGCTCCATCAGTCATCAGTAACCAGATCCATCAACAAGTCGTCACCCCATCGCGAACACCTTCAACTCACGTAAGCAGTCAACATTCTCATAATACCAGGTTCCCAGATTACCAGCTGTCGGTGTTAGAAGAAGAAGGAAGTCAGTTTTCGGAAGTTCGAGGTGTAGAACCAGCCCCTGATGACTGGATAGATGACTACAAGGCAGGCCGACGTGCGGGCGAGCCAATCACGAGAGAGGTGGGATGGAAAACAACTGTCAAAACTGATCTCGGTCCATACTCAGGTTCAGCACTTGAATGGTTCACCTGAATCGACCTGTTCAAATCACTTGTGCACGATTCGAACTGCTCACCGGGAGAGAAGCTGGCCATTTTAAGAAGAAATCTTCAGGGGGACTGTCAAGATATCGTTTACGGATTAGGAGGAGGAGAGCCCGCTTATAAGGAAGCATTACATCGCCTCAAACAAGATTGTGGCAGAAGAGATGTCATGAGAGCTGCCCATATGCAAGCAGTAGAGAAATTGGATCCCGGAAGAGGAGCTCTACCCAAAAGGTATGCTGAGAGAATCAGAACACATCTGTTCGACTTAAGAAGAATTGGTGGCAGCAACTCAGTCGATATCATAGAGAAGATTTGCAGCAAACTCTCCGTACATGACCGACTCGCATGGAACGATTCGAAGCGATCCAGAGAAGAAACTAGAACCTTGGAGCAGTTTGGTGAATGGCTCTGTTTCAGAGCAGCTGCCTACAGGACTCCTTACGACGTCGCTTCAGATCAACAACAACAACCACAGCGAGAGCCCGGTAGGCAGCGGGCTCGAACGAACCATGTCGCCACCAACCGACCTCCTCACAAGTGCTACAAATGTCAGCAAGGTCATCGCATCGATGTATGTGAGTCGTTCAAATCCCTCTCCATTGAAGAAAGAATTAATTTCGTCAAACTACACCGCCTATGTTACGGATGCCTTCGTCCCTTCCATTCAGCGAAAGTTTGTCGCAGCTCTAAGATATGTGGTGTTAACAACTGTAAACGTAGACATCATTCTCTCATTCATCAAGAAGAGCCGATCAACCCGACCTCTGTGGAGACGTATACGGGCAGTACTGCCTGCGCCCAGATTGCTTCAAATCATCGAGTCGTCTTTGGAGTTCTTCGAGTCAACGTTCGGGATCGATCGGGCCGATGGAAAACAGCCAATTTATTCTACGATGAAGGCAGCGACACGTCGCTGGTGAGAGAAGGATTCTTACGCCGACTAGGATTCAAAGGCAAACCAATCCTACTCGAGATTTCTGGTGTCCGGGCGGAGATAAGTCATTTTAAGTCAGAACAAATTGCTCTTAATATTGAACTTTCATCTGGAGGAGCTGCTTGTGTGAACGTCGCATCTCTTCCCATCGTCTGCGATCCGAAACCCTTGACCAACTGGGCCGACAAGAAGCGCAACTGGATTCATTTAAAAGATCTACCCTTGGAGGAGAGTGGAGGTCGTATTGACATTCTACTGGGACTTGACCACAGTCATCTCGTCATTCCTTTGGACGTTCGCAGTGGAGCAGACAACGAACCCTACGCGTTTAAATTGAAATTAGGATGGATTGTAAGAGGAGTACTGGGAGAAGCTGATCCGAAGCAATCCGCCCGGATCAACGTGATTTCATCTTGCAACATATCTGACTTAGATACGGCCATTCGTCAATTTGCGGACACGGAATCATTTGGGACAGAATACAAGAAGGATCGGATGACCCCAGAAGATCAAGCAGCCATCGACATTGTCGCCGGAGGAACGCGACAACTGGAAGTAGGTTACGAAGTGGCGTTGCCATGGAAAGCGGCCTCACCTGGCCTACCCGTCAACCGCCAACTGGCCGTCTTTAGAGCCCCTAGCTTATTCAAGAAGTTCGAGAAGGATCCCGTCTACAAAGAAGATTATGCGAAGGCTATGAAGAAGTATTTTGAAAAGGGATATGCCGCTAAGGTTCCAG
This sequence comes from Daphnia magna, assembly GCF_020631705.1. Taxonomy (NCBI): domain Eukaryota; kingdom Metazoa; phylum Arthropoda; class Branchiopoda; order Diplostraca; family Daphniidae; genus Daphnia; species Daphnia magna. Next base: position 8,465,260 of record NC_059190.1, read on the forward strand.
TGCTAGAACTCAACACCCCTAAACAGTATTTCCTCCCACATCATGGCGTTTATAAGAAAAGTTCAAGAAAGCTGAGAATTGTGTTTGACTCCGCAGCCGTTTATCAAAACCGTTGCCTTAATGACGCGCTTCTCAGCGGCCCTGCCTGGCAGGTTCAGCTTCCATCAGTTTTAATCCGTCTCAGAGAAGGAAGAATCGCCTTCGCAGCCGACATCGAAGCGATGTTTAGCAGAATTCGTCTCCGCCCAGAAGATGCAGCTTATCACCGCTTCCTCTGGAAGGAAGAAGGATCAGAAGAATTTACCACCTATCAGATGAATCGATTGTCATTTGGTGACAAATGTTCACCATTCGTCGCGATCGCCACCATCCGAAGAGTAGCAGACGATCATGGCGCAGAGAAACCGGAAGCGGTAAAGGCGATCAAGGAAAATATGTACATGGACGACTATCTGGACAGTGCGAGAGACCTAGACGAAGCCGTTAAACGCGCAAAAGATGTGAAGCAGATCCTAGTCCAGGGAGACTTTCATTTCCATTAATGGATTTCAAATGTTCCGGCATTTTCAGCAATACTCAATTCCGAGTCAACGATTACGAAAAGCGACCATGAAATAAAGGTTCTCGGAATAAGATGGAACACCGAACTTGATCATTTATCTCTTGTTATTGGTGGAGCAGACCATGTTATTTACAATCGATTCGGCATTTCAAGTTTCGTCTCCAGCATATTCGACCCTCTTGGATTCGCCTCACCATGGATCGTCAAGGCAAAGATCAAGTCCAGACAGCTCAGTACTAAAGGTGTCACCTGGGAAGAAATCATCGCAGAGGATGACCAGACCTGGTGGAGAGAATGGATTACGTCGCTCAACACGATAAAGGAAACGGCGATCCCACGGTGTTTATTCCCGGATGAAGAATTGATCACGAGTTCCGAGCTACACGTCTTCAGCGACGCATCAGAGGAAGCGTTTGCGTCAGATGTGTACCTGAGACATACCTACTTATCCGGCCAAGTCATCATTCATTTAGTGATAGCCAAAACCAAATTGGCTCCAAAGAAGGTTCTGTCCATCCCGAAGCTGGAGTTACAAGCCGCTTTGATGGGTGCAAGATTAGCCGACTATGTAACCAACTCTCTGACCAGACCGGTTACTAGAAGAAGATTTTGGACGGACAGTTCCTGTGTAAGAAATTGGATTAGGTCGACAGCCGCGTACTACAAACCATTCGTCTCTCATCGACTGGGGGAAATCCAAGTACTGACAGAGTCTTCTGAGTGGAGATTCGTACCCGGCCGTATAAATTGTAGCGATCTAGCCACCCGTTCGTCAATTGAAACCATTCCTGACGTTTGGTTCAAGGGTCCAGAGTTCCTGTATCAACCCGAAGAGGAGTCGCCCATCGATTTGCCCTGGATGTCCGTCGTGGAAGAAATAAAATCAGCCCGGACCTTCCTTGCCGAAGTTGAAATCCGCCCGCAAATGGACTGGTCATCTCTACAGTTCGGTCCAAACGATTTACAAAATGTTATCCAAGGGAAACCACAACACATCGAGATACTACAACGATGCCAAGAAGAATCGTTTGAAAGAGAACTACGAAGAGTGAAGGAATCAAAAGAGCTCCATTCATCGTCAAGCCTTCTTTCCCTCACACCGTTTATCGGAAAGAATGGATTATTGCGACTGGGTGGCTGAATCGGGAGAGCACCATTGCCGTATGAAAATCTGCATCAAATCATCTTACCGGGAAATCATCCACTCACCGACAAGATCGTCGACGCATTCCATCGCGGTTATCGTCACGCCGGGATAGATTTTAGCTCGCATCCGCGAACATTTCTGGATCGTGGGTGGAAAGGAAGCAGTGAGAAGAGCTAAAGAAAGGTGTTTGGAATGTCGGCGGAATCGATCGAAACTAGCTTCTCAGCTCATGGGAGAGCTTCCGTTCTACCGCCTGGAAATGTACACTCCGCCATTCACGCGAACCGCCATCGACTATTTCGGTCCGCTTTTTGTTGGTTTCGGTCGAAATCGCACGACAAAACGTTATGGAGTTTTAATCACGTGTTTGGTCACACGAGCCGTGTATCTGGACTTATCTCTTTCACTCTCAACCGTCGATTTTCTTATGGTGTTCAGAAGATTCATCGGTATCTATACTACCCCAAGATGTGTCTACTCTGACAATGGGACCAACTTTGTAGGTGCAGAAAAGGAGCTAGTGCAAAATGTCGAAACCCTAGGAAAAGATCAAGCTCTTCGCGATTTTCGTCCGGATCCGACGGCTCCGCCAATTGAGTGGAAATTTCAACCACCCAGCGCCCCGCACTTTGGTGGTGCCCACGAGAGCCTCGTCAAGTCAGCGAAAAGAGCGTTGTACGAAGCGCTAGATCAAGAAGCCAAGAAACATCGCTATTGTAACACCGAGGAATAACGCTGAGACTCAAGTAGCGATTAAGTTTGTATTCATTGTCGGTGCGCTCCCACACACACAGTACTAACAAACAGTTACAACTAGACTGGGGGCACAGCAAGGGACACACACAAGTATTTATGTACTAACGTAGGCCTCAGCTACCGGGAGAAATATCTGCTGACAAGACTGCCGGACATCTCGGGTAGAGTTGCGGTCAATAGCCGATACAGAAGCGCCGGACGTGACAACTAGTCCATGGGGCCTCAAATAACCGCGACATCTCCCCTCCCTAGATAGCGAGTCGTCCCGACCGCTATTACTTTCCTATAAGACTCTATATCCCAAAAACTCAACATACCATGGGGAACATTTGACCCCTCTACACTCTACAAAGACAATACCTTGCCAAACATCAACCGAGAGAGAGAGAGAAAAAAAAAAGTACATGAGTTCATAAAATAACATAAGTTGGGGGATTTTTCCACTTTCAGCAAGTCAACCGCTCCTGCCATCGAAGAATTTCCATGCAGTGTCGCTCTTCTCTACCAATTGGGTCTTCAACTTGGCCAAGTCCTCCCCTCTGCTTCTCCTTCTCCGGCTGCTTTCACGCCGCTCTTTTTCTTCTCTACATTAATTCCTCCAACATTCTCTCGATCTTTTCCAACCTCGTTTCTACCGTTGCATCTTGCTGCGATGGGTCATACGTGGGTTTTTCCTCCCTTCCCATAACTCCCAGCATTCTCTCGATTTTTTCCAACCTCGTTTCTACCGTTGCATCTTGCTGCGATGGGTCATGCGTGGGTCTTTCCTCCCTTCCCATAACTCCCATAGCCCACTCGTATTGCTTCCCTCGATCGGTCATCTCCTGGAAGCGTTTTACTTCTTGGAGAAACTCATTGCAGTTGGTGGGCTTTAAACTCCATAGTTTTTCTAGGACACTAGGACGCAAACCCTGCCAGAGACGTGCTAGCTTCGTGGCCTCAGCCATATGCGGATCTACCCTACGGCATAGATCGAGCACATCGTAGTAGTATTCTAGGGTCGATTCTTCACTTCCCTGCTTCCTCCCGCGCAGTTTAACCTCGTTATGTTGCACATAGTTTACGGGCGTAAACTGTGTTAACAGCGCTGATTTTACTCCTGCCACCACCGGGGCCCCTGACCACGCAGCGGGAAGGTTGCCTGATGCCTCCATGCATGCATACCATTTACCCGCAGCCCCTTCTAACGACAGCTCGATGTGGTCCCTGAGCTCGTTTTCACCCCACCGGTTGTATCTCCCCACCTTTTCGTAGCGATGGATCCAACTTACTACGTCTTCCCCATCCCGCCCGGTGAATGTGGGGGAGTCTGGAATTTAATCTGGGCCGCCATCCCTACGGGATTAAGGGGGTGCGACTACCCCAGCTACAACAGGATTTCTGGCGGCCCTGCTGCGTAGCAATCGAGCGCTTACCACCGAGGATCTGCGCCGAAAAGCCTCAAAATCCCACTCTAACTCCCCTTCACTGCTTTCCGAATTGGAGCTGTCCTCGCCGTCAGCCCACGCTACAGTTTCTTCCTCGCTAATACTAGCTTTATGTTGCCCCAAATTACTTTCTCTCGTTATTACCCGTGTACGGTCTTCCCACCCGGATAATCCTCCTGGCACACCTACACAGTCGTCCACTCGACTCCCGTTCCTTCGCACAAGGTTACTCGGGTTGAGGGTTTCGACGATACCACCTACAATTGCTTGATCAACCCTTGGCGCAAATCGCCCAAACTCGTCGCGAGGGCGTTGTCTTCCCCTGGCTCTACCAGCACCCCCACTCATCTACTGCCTTCTGACTATTTGTCTAAAGCCCGATCCTCAGATCGCCCACAACGGTAACCTACCGCCTCCCGACGAATGACTCTTCGTCTAAATCCGATCTTCCGATCGCTCACAACGGTAACCTACCGCCTCCCGACGAACGACTCTTCGTCTAAATCCGATCTTCCGATCGCTCACAACGGTAACCTACCGCCTCCCGACGAACGACTCTTCGTCTAAAACCCGATCATCAGATCGCTCAGAACGGTAACCTACCGCCTCCCCGACGAATGACTCTTCGTCTAAATCCGATCTTCCGATCGCTCACAACGGTAACCTACCGCCTCCCGACGAATGACTCTTCGTCTAAATCCGATCTTCCGATCGCTCACAACGGTAACCTACCGCCTCCCGACGAATGACTCTTCGTCTAAATCCGATCTTCCGATCGCTCACAACGGTAACCTACCGCCTCCCGACGAATGACTCTTCGTCTAAATCCGATCTTCCGATCGCTCCCAACGGTAACCTACCGCCTCCCGACGAACGACTCTTCGTCTAAACTCCCGATTTTTCAATCGTTACCGGCGGTGATCTACCGCCTTGCAGCGCACCACTGTCCGCCTCTACGCCCCCCTTAATCACCACTAGGTCCCACCTACCTCCCCAGAAATTCTTATGGCCGTCCCCGCGCTATCACATCCTAATCGCCTGTCACACGGCCGGTGCTGTGGCTTCGTACCCCAACAGTTTAAGGCGCATAGGCCAGTTGGGTCGACGACTCTCGGAAGCCCCTGACAGCCTCCGCCTCCGCACAACTAGAGCACAATAGAATGAAACAGCGCAAAGACTTACCACAAGTTCTGCATCTCCACCATGTAGATCATGTCACCCATCCGAAGAGACGATGCGTACGCTGTTATTCGAAGTGGCGGGATTGCTAAACACTCGCCCTCTCACGCAGCTAAGCCCTGATCCGTCCGATCCACGTCCGCTTACACCAAATGATCTGCTGAATCGTCCGTCAACGAGCCATTTTCCCACTGGCTCTTTCAAAGACGCCCTACCTTCAGAACATTATCGATGTTTGCGTCGTGCCGTCAACATATTTTGGGATCTTTGGAAAGGTCCGTATCTACAATCCCTTATAGCAAGAAAGAAGTGGAAGAAAGAAAAGAGAAACTTTGCTGTGGGAGATCACGTTTTGATTGCCGACCCGAATCAGCCAAGAGGAATGTGGAATCACGGAGTCGTTTCCGAGGTTTTCCCGGGACCCGACAATTTAGTTCGAGTCGTCAACGTTAAAACAGAAGCCGGCCAATCACTCCGCCCGATCACTCGCCTCTGCTTGCTTACACCAGCTGATAATTCCGTCCAGCCAGAATCCAGCTAGACGGACTTCGGGGAGAATGGAGCGACGGCAGAGACATTTTTGTTGTTGCTTAACCCTCGATGATTGCTTAACCCAAATTTCCCATCCCACTTGATTCAGACACAAAGACAGACGTATCAGCTGACTTTACTTATGGCCGAACGTCCGTGATCGAATTTGTTGTCTTTGTGCTTTGTATCAGGTAAGTCCTCCTTTCATTTGATTGCATCATTATATGTATACTGAGGGTTGTCTTTGTGCTTTGTATCAGCCAAATAGATGTCCATTAAGATATGCACGTGAAGAGTCATAATTATTGAGCTACGAAACAAATTTCTTATATTGAATATTCTAAATAGATGTGGTTAGCGTTGAAAACAATTGACAATCAACTGTCAAGAGGAGTGGTTGCGTCTTCTTCTTGGCGTTTCGATTTAATCAAAATGCTTTATTTCATAATGGACAGACAATCAATCGTAAGTCAATTTCACGACTTTGTTAATTGAATTATGTGTTTAAACTATTTTTATTAAGATGGTTCCCAGACGTGGTAAAAGAATTACGGCTGGGAAGCCAGCAAAAAACCTAACTTTTAGCGAGTCCTATCTGCGACAGAGATCAGTGAAGTCGAAAGTAAAAAAAGTCAGAGGTATTATATTGAAATTCCCAGTCTTGAAGTTTATAAATTAATTGTTCCATCATAGAAATAGGAATGTGTCCTCCAAAGACGTTGGCCAGAGTAGCTGTTGGTAAACCAAAAAACCAGCCGTTGAATGCTTTAATAGTTCAATTATCAGCCCACCTGTCATTTCATCCAACAGTTTACGGGAACAGTTAAGTGCTAACAACAGAAACCTCAACAATTGTGAGTGTAAATTTTACTCGTATAATCATTCACTTCATAACTATATGTTCTTGTATATATTAGTTCATGTCTCACCAGACAGCTCACCTAAGAGCAAACTAGTTTCAACAATAGAGACATCAACAATTGTGAGTATAAATTTTATTTGCTTGAATCATGCCCTTGCTAACTGTATATTTTCTTTGATTTAGATAATGTCTCACCAGACAGCTCACCTAAGAGTTTGCGTCAACATTCTCAACAGCAAAATCGTTCCAACAATAGAGACATCAACAATTGTGAGTATTAATTTTATATGCTTGAATCATGCCCTTGCTAACTTTATATTTTCTTAAATAAAGATAATGTCTCACCAGACAACTCACCTAAGAGTTTACGTCAACATTCTCAACAGCAAAATCGTTCCAACAATGGAGACATCAACAATTGTGAGTATTAATTTTTATTTGCTTAAATCATGCCCTTGCTAACTGTTTATTATCTTTAATTTAGATCATGTCTCACCACAGTACCTAGAATTTACGTCAACATTCTCAACAGCAAAATCTAAATACAATGTGGTATTAATTTTTATTTGCTTAAATCATGCCCTTGCTAACTGTTTATTATCTTTAATTTAGATCATGTCTCACCAGACAGCTCACCTAAGAATTTACGTCAACATTCTCAACAGCAAAATCGTTTCAACAATAGAGACCTTAACAATTGTAAGTATTAATTTTATTTGCTAGAATCATGCCCTTGCTAACTTTTAATTTTCTTTAATATAGATCATATCTCACTAGGGAGCTCACCAATAAGTTCAAGTCAAAATTCTCAACAACAAACTAGTTTTGCACCCATTTCTAGCACACCGGTCCATAAACGAACCTTAATTAAGGAGACACAATCGGATAGTAATTCCTTGAGGGTTTCCCGCATATCCCATCATAAAGGACACGGTAATTATTTTAAGATGTAATAATGAAATGTATCCTTAAAATGATTTTTGTTTTCAGATACTGAACAATCCGCTTCGAATATTAAGCTACCAAATGAGATCGTGGACTACCTAACAAAATCAATGGTCCGACAGGACGAGCTTTTTCGAGTAGTTCAGTCCCTGGTTGCTAGTAGACCAATCACTACGTCTGAGGAAGAACACGACGATTTCGTAGAAAAACTTCCCGATTTCCCTATTTCTTCTATGGAAGACTTTCTTTCATTGGAGAGGGAGCTGCTTCAAAAACGTTTCAAGATATATTTTGTAAGCTTATTTCCATTTTTTTAATGTTCTCATTTAAAGCAAGTTATTTTTTTCTATTAAGGTTCGTTACCTTATATCTTTGGGAGGTGGTACTCTTGCTGATTCTTCCAAGCTTTTATTAAGGCATTGCTTAGACAAGGTTGTTGCAATCGAATATAGCCACCAAGGAAAAGGAAAACTGAAAAAAAACCTTTGAACGCAACTGAATTTTACAAAGCATATAAAGGTAAAGTCAACTAAAATATTTTTAAAAGGTATTTATTCTTTATTATTTTTTTTAGTTGCACTTCGCAAGCGCCACAAGAAAATTTACGATAATTCAACGGTTAATAACTGCATTGTAAATTTCCTGCGTGGTTCAAAGGATCGCAAAGGCGGAAGGAACCAAAGGCGTAAGATTGCTGGAGAAGATGAAGAAAACAAAGAAAACGATAACATCACAGACGAAGAAAATGAAGACGAAGAAAATGAAGACGATGAAATTGATATCCAAGGGACTTCGGATGAGGACTGAAAATTTATATTAGTTGATCTGTTTTTTCAGTTTCCGTTTGTTCATTTTTTGTTAAAATAAGTAAATGTTACAAATACAACAATGACCGATGACTTCTTCTGTAATATATTCTTTTGCAAAATAATTAAGAATAAAAATAAAATAAAAAAAGTAAATACCGAAATTGGTAGGATACAGTGCATGGGTTCCGTATCGGTGCGACCTCGGTCGGGATATCGGGCCTACTCAGATCGGTGCGCCAAACTGAGCTCCAGCCGATATCGGTTTAGGTTGGCACGTGATATCGGCTAGGTACAAATGCCAACACGGTCCGATATCGGACCGACAACGTGTGTTACTTGGGAGAAAATAAGAAAAAAAGTAATGATACAGATAATTTTACTTTATCTAATTTTCTAGAGACATCGATAAGATTAGATAAAATAATGCGAAAAAACAAAAAAGGATGCACTACACAATTTTTTGCTGTTTCAAACAAATACGTCCTCGTCATCGACTTGATTCTCTTCCTCTTCTAGCATTATTTTGACAAAATGTTCTCACACCTGGAATTGCACCTCTTCTCATTTTATTGATTTTCAACCAATCACAATTACAATTAATATTAATTATTAGAGTTGACTTAGTCGTTACCACACACAATTACTTAAGCAGACAATAATAATGGATTATAATAAAGCAATTAGAACGTGCCTAATCCGATATAACATTCTATTTATTTTATATTATTAATTTATACATTTTTAAAGGAATGTAAATTGTCTAGTTATCTTAGATAATATTGTCACACTGGTTGTATTTAAACAAGCACAAACGAATACAAGGGAGACTTAAATCTAAACAATAGTTTTACTCGAACAAAAGGGGATAACCATTACCAAAAATTGGAGAAATGTCTGAAGACCTCTAGGGAAACCAGGGAACTCCTCTAACGGAGCCCAGCTCCGTGAGCTCACCCGATGGAGACTCCTCTGACGCAGATTCGGGGCAGTGTTTTATACCGTCGCGCGAATTACTCCCCTTCCGGACTGCGCATCTGCGCATCTTTCTTAGAGCGGACTTCTCCCGATAATTTCTTCACCACGATCGCAGTGTTGTCCAAGGAGCGGATGACTCATCTCTGCGAAGAGATAACCAATCTCCCTTTTCACCCGTGAAAATATCTTTTATATTTTAGAAAAAAATGAAAAAATAAGATAAAGATAAAGTATATTTTCCATTAATCTTCTGATAAAAAAGATATAAAAAAGATTTCGATTTTTTCTTATCTTGTATTAGCCAGATGCACATACAGGACCTGTATGGCCAGACATTGGTATGATGCCAATAAAACGTTCTACATGAGTCCCATCTTCCTGCACGTAGCAAAAGACGAAGGTAAGTTGATCCACGTGAGACACGTCGGGTGTTGAATCGAATACAATGGAATAGTATTTAGCTTATTTTAATTGGTTCATAATAAACTCCATTACAGCGTCTCCAAAAAGTTGAATAAACTCTTTACAAATAGTAGCCGACAAATAAGAAACATTTCACTTTCTTTTGTTGCCATACTGTTTGATGCGGCTAGGTAAGAATGGGTCATACTCAGTAATAAGTTCCAAGAATGCTAAGTAATTATCGTTCTTATTATGCAATAATTTAGCCTGTCACGTCTGACGTGACTGGTTTATTTATTACCACCAAAACACTCAAAAGGTACAGGGTTAGTCAAGAACAAGGGGAAAGTTTCTGGCCAGACTTGTCATGGGTGGTACATAGGTTATAGTGTTATGATCCGTCAGCCAGTCACGTCGGCTGCCCGGATATGGAAAGAACAATTAAAAGAAAGAGAGGAAGAACAGATCATGGATTACTCCCGGTTTGGGAGACATCGTTCCGGCGTCAAGTAGGGTTGTACGGTTACTGCTGTGGCACGGCTGACGGACGAACGGGGCTGGCGCTGCGAAATGGTGCTGGTGGGAAGGATGAAATAAGGCTGACGAGTAAGGTACTAAACAGTTTAATTGTCTTCCTCTCCTCGGCCCTACACACAGTACGTCGAGACACTACACACTACGGTCTACTGTTACTCACGATTGCTAAGAAGCGACTGACACGGGGGCGAAAGAGATTTGGGTTTTATACTGCATCTCGGTTTGGGGACGCTAAAGTTGGCGTGGGTCATAAAAAAGAAAACACAAGCCACCAGTTTACGAAGGAACGTGAACTGGTGTGAAACAAGGTCAAGAAATAAAGTGAAAACATTGACACCTCGGTCAAACGGAAGAAGGTAATAAAACAATAAAATCGGTAGCGGGTGGGAGAAAAACCAGGTTAAGGGAAGGAAAAACGATACTTTTGAAATAGAAGGTGATTTCAGTGATTCGGACAGTGAACTGCAACAGGATAGAATTTTGGCACCTTTGCTTTCAACAACGGAATTATCTATAGATAATGCCATTACCTTATCGGAGGAAGCTTCAGAGGAATTTTGTGATACTATAAAAGATAAAAGCATTCCTGGGATACCAGGTAAATAATCAGTTGATCACTTTTCGTATTGTTTTTTCTTTTGCCAATAAGCAAATAGGATTTCAAATCTCTTTGATATGTAGCTATAAGCTATCTGCCTCTTGAGTTAAACTATCATCGTGATTTAAAAATGTATAAGCAGATAGTTTAGAAGAGTCCGATTTGGCACATTTTTTAAAAGTCTTTGTCGGCAACGTCGAGAGCAACGCGGATTTTATAGTCCATCTCTTCCATTGACGGCATTTTCCACGAGCATTGGTTTCGGGGCTGGTCAAAAGGGCGCTCGAAACGAGGGTAGGACAGGCCATCCTTCACTCCATATGCTGTCAGGCGACTGGCTGCATCAATTTTGCGGCATCGAGATTTGAAAAACTCGCGAGTGGTGAAGTTAACCATTGTTGAGCAGTTCGCAGTGCAAGAGCGGCCACCTCGGAAGGAGCTTTCACATGGCTAGCTGGTACACAGCCATGGTTTGAAAGCTTCTGGATTGTCTTTTAAAGATAATATCATAAGTACTAAAGCGTGGGCGTTAAACTCGACGCAAAGATAAACGTTTAGTGTCATAAAATTGGCTGCCAGTGTGTAAGCTGTATCACAGGTGATCCAATAGCGCCAAAGTCGTAGACTGAACACCACGTACCACATTCGATATACTCGCTCCAGTGGCGACAAATTTTGATCCACATAACTTAAAGCTGAGTAATAAATCAGCCTTAGATAAAACTGTGTCGCTTCCGAACCTATTTAAATTCGAAAAAATTAACATAGATTATAACTGATTCTTAAAGAATTCTTCTTCATAGCTACTACCTTCAACATATTCGAGCAGTTGGGGAACATGGAGCTGACCTAATCTCTCTGCCGATCCATAGTTCATCTTACAGTGCACGTTGAGATCCTCAGGTTTTAGAAGATGTCGACTTTTATCATGTTGATTCATAAGTGTTTGTAAGTGGACGGGGGAAGCAATGTAATTGACATTCGCTAAAACATTTTCTGATCTTATTAATCTCATTCACTCTTTCGCCACTAGAACAACTGACATTCATTACTATTAATTTTTACTACTAAACCAGTTGATTAATTTATACCTTGATGAACAGGAAATTGAACTGGTATGCCACATCCAATCCTAATAGCAGCAAAATAGAAATATGTCGGTTTAAGAGAATAGAGCATTTCCTGGCCGCCAGGAATACCTTTACAAAAGATTTAAAAAAATCAAACAAATAGAAGACGAACTTAAATATTTAGAAAATAACAGATAATTGCATATTTTCTGGAACGGGGAGACCCAGCTCTTCCGTTTCACGCATAAACTTCATTTCGTGGGCATCTGCGTCTGCGGAACAAACTAGAGCAAGAATCCCTTCAGCTGCGAATGCGGATATAATGAAATGCATGCGAGCCTTTACGTCCTCCGCTGTGAACTTGTTGTCCGTGCAAAAAGAAAGAATGCGGATCGGTGGAAGGCGGTCGACTAGGGGTAGTGCCATTACTACAAGCATCAGCGTGGCTCGACGGAACTCTTCAAACACGTCAATAATTGATTTGATATCTGTGACTACTGCTCGTTTATGATTTCTTAGTCCATTCACTTCCATTGGCAGACTAACACCCATAATTGGAAGCGGTGTCATAATCTCTCTGTGACACAATTGCGGTGCAGTATTCACTAAGAGACACGATGAGAGGCAAATTGTTTTGAATGAAAAAATCCTTTAAGTACTTGACGTTTACTATACCTTCCGACACAGATCCGTCGTATCGAGAGAACCTTGATTTGATTGTACGTAGACAAGGTATGGCACCGAGGCACTGTGAAAATTGGCATAAAGAACTTCTTAAGAATGTTTACCTGCCATACAATAAAAATTTACACAAAAGTGGATAATTGCTTCATTTCTAAAGAGTCGTCCTCTAGACTTTTTGTTGTGATTCAACACACTTTGTTCCTACATCCACTTGAGCAACGTTGAAAAGCCGGGAACGAGAGCTTTAATTTCGTTCTCGGCCTTAAGAAATTTTGGTTTTTCAAGTTAATAATGTTTTCCTCGTTATTGGTGATTGTTGACGGTGTTATCTTGAGTCCATGCGTTGGATAAATGACAGGTTGGTGTAAGATTGTTTCTTGCGGCTCGGGAGCTATTTTGTGGAAACGTGGAAGATGATTATTTACGAAGCGACTTATCTTCCAGCAACCCTTTTACTCTACATCAGTCTTAATTATTAAATTTCACTTCAAACACTTTATTGAACTCCTTTCAGCAATTATTTCACAGTCAGTTGGAAGATAGGCAATTTGTTTCTCAACAAGTTGCTTTGTGTTTTTGAACCACTTCATGACGTATTCGTGAAGGTTTTTCCCTTTCCTGGTGAGCGGTGCTGTGGATGCTTCAGCAACAGTAGTGGTCAATTCTTCTGCTGCAGCCGTAGATGGGCCAACGCCAACGTCCAATAGCACATCGTCAAGGCGAGGTTTCTTTTGAATTAAAGTATCCTGATGAACTGAGCGCTTCCGTTTTTCCGTCGTACGAGAAAAGGTGTACTGTTTTGAGTACTCTTCTAAAATGCGTTTTGACATCGTGACCGCTTCTTGAAGTGCAATTTTCTCTCGAAAAGAGAATTTAAATCTTAATGGATCATTCGCAAATTTCTCACCTAAAAAAACTAACTTTTCTTCGTCAGTTTTAAAAAACATGGGATCATTAATACATTCATGAATTGCATCTTAGAGACTACCTTTTTTTTTCTGGATAATCTAGTTCACTTTCATCCTTGATTACAACCCTAGAAACACGCAAGTAGCGATATGACTAATGAAAACTGCAAGGAATTGTTCCAGGTGTCGCGTGCATCAAATTCCCCTCAAGCATGGTCAAAATTTTTGTTTTCCCCCTAAACAAATTGATTTTTCACCAAAATAATTAATTTTTTTTTCTTTTTGTCAGCGGAAAGAGAAAAATTTTTTCCTTGTTCTTTTTCTTTTTTCCTTTCCTATCAAATGTTTTGTCATTTCGCGCCAACAAATTTCTTTTACCACTTTACCTTTAGCTTTTTTGGTTCATTTTTTTCTATTTTTTGGAGTTGACTCCCCCTTGGTCTTCACTGAGAACCTTCTTCCACTGAACCAATGTACAGATATAAAATTTTTGTGGTTTGCGAACAATCGAATCGAATTTTTGTAAAACACTTCAGTTTCGATAACAAATCATCAACAGGATTTTTAAAAAGTCAAGTCCCTGTCGAACTTAAGGTAAAACAGAAGTGTATAAAATGGAATTGAACAAGTTATGCTAAATATTTTTTTAATTTTAAACTTCAGCATGATTTATTAAGTTTTAAGTTTAAAATTTTTATTATTTGAAATTAAAATTCTATCATTATCATGCTTGCTTCAAATATTATAAAATGCCGAAAAATATATATTTTTTAATTCAATTTTTTTATAGCTTAAGTTAATTACCGACGGCTTGGTTCCCGTAAGGTGAACGGAAGCCCGCGCAAACAAACTCACGACTTACATACAGTACCCTCCCAAAATAATGTTTTCTAAATCCATAGACGTTATATTATGGTAAACTGGCTTGAGATTCAGGAAAATATAAAAACGGAGGTATCTGACAAGCGATGTAGCAGACCCCTTTAGTGGCCAAAAATGAAATCTAAGCTAACCTACCATGAAATAATATACATGGATTTTGGAAATCAAAATTGGGCTCCTACAACGCATTTTGTTAAAAGGACAATATGACGTTAAAATTTTTAAAATTATATTTATAAAAAGAAAAGCTTAACATATTCTTAATACGAGAGGAAAACTAGAACTTCAGTGCGATTCTTAACAAAAAATTATGCACGAAATAAAAAAGATTTTGTTTCTTTTGTTAACCACTAACAAAGTAATGGCTCGCAAAACGGGGACAGGGGGATATCGTATACACCTGAATGCACAAATATCATTCAGGGTAAATCATTTACATGGATGCGCCACTCATCACACGAAAGCCAACTCATGGATGAGTATGCAATTTTTCTTTTTTTTGACATAACTCTTACAAAAAACGTTAAAAAATAAAAACCGGGGACATGTTTTACCATAAGAAGCCATGTTAAAAAGGCCAAAAACTGCTAAGTGTATATTATTTTGGGAGGGTACTGTATATTTATTCCATTATATAGTAATAAATTAGAAAAAAAACCGTACCCGCAAATAGATATTCACCCCTAAATTTTTTAAATATTTTTCTTAGTAAATGGTAGACTTAAAATAAAAAAAGGTTCTAGGGAAAAATTTGAACACGGTTATGTTCCCCCGTTTTTGGAACGAAATTAATTTTGACAATAAACAATGAAACTTGGCGATCGGCCAAAATTAGCTCTAAACGGGTTAACCGCCCCGCAGAGAAAAGACCATTCGAGTTGAATTGGTTTGCTGCCTTTTCAACCGTGGCAGGGCGGGGAAAAAATTGAGTTTACCCTATTGCCCCGACCCCATTTTAAAAATGGCCGTTCTTACTGTTTCAGGGTAAAAATCAGGGCAGGTGGGTAAAACGAGCTATAATCCGGGTTGTTATCAGAGCGATCGGGTAAAAAAGTCAATACATTGTGTTTTTGCATAAATCGTTTGATTACAATCGGGGTAACAGCCCCGATTAAGTACCCTGATGGAACCCCAATTGAATTTAATGAGTAGAATTTTCCACCATGAGCCACGCACCGATGGCCCGAATGCGAATCCCGATCGGCAATAAAGCGCCCCGATTGGCTTGGTCCGATCCCCATATGGAACAATTTAAAAATTTTTGGCTGTTGGAAGGAAGTCAGTAGAATGTAACTTTGGCACATCCATTGCACTTAAAATATGATTGCCGGTGGACCTCCCTGGAACTACCCATTGAGTACGGGGATATCTAACGGATGTTGGCCATGATTTGGACATCCGACTGTGTTCGGCTATTTGATGACTAACATGCTAGTCAACAAATCTTGTAGATAAAAAAAAAATGTACTGGATAGCTTATTGTTTATTTAAGACTAGACAATTTTTTTGTAGCTTTATTTTAATTTTTACTACCCCATTTCCCTATCCACGCTACACACCATTCGCCATAAGACGCTGGGTTTAATAACCCTAGCGTTCGGATACTAAGTGCGGGTACTGTACGTAACATATAAATTACCATATAAGGAATTATATGGTATTATATTTGTATAATGGTATTATAGAAAAATATATACAGTAGGTGCCAAAAGTATCCGAACACTTCGCGTTTTCGGACCATTTTAGCATGGATTCAAATGACGGAGCGCGCTTAGCGCGATTGAGAAAAAGAGGGTTAAAAAATCCACCTAAGTCAATGAAAATAATTTTGTGGCCTAATAATAGATAAAGGTATCTAAAAAATTTTTTTTTTAATTTTTATGACTTGTAGCCGCTGGCCGGCATATCAGTGCACAAGTATCCGAACGCGAGTTTTTCCGCCTCTCATTCATTTGTTGAATTCCGTTCCGCATTCCAATGATGCTTATTTGCCTGGCCAAACGGCCACTCCTTTGTTGGGCCATGTTTTTTCTTATATGACTCCGATACGACGCTTTAACGCCATGCGTTTACGTGGCTCCGAAATTCTCCGGCATGGTGGTTGACCCTCTGCTTTTCTCTTCCCGAGAACACCGTTATCTCTTTAGAGAGAAATTTATTACCGTTCTGAATAAGGAAGCGGAAATGGATTCCAAAATGGATAAAATTGGACGCTCTGGCGGTCATTCCTCTAGCCGTAAGAGCAATTATTCACATCGCAAATGTGATCAACAGGGTGACGGTTCCCGCACTAACCACAATTCCAACAACAACAACAATGGTGGTGGCAACTGGAATTGGAGAAAGCAGCAGCCTCAGCAGCAGCAAGGAAAACAGCAGCAAGGCTCTTACCCCAATAACAAGTACGTGGATTTTTCTTCACCCGTGTCTGGTGTTTATTTTGTCGGCGGACGACTTTCATTAATTTTAGACGCTTGGCGTTCAATTACAGGCGATCAATTGATCTTAGATATCATTGAATCAGGTTACCATATTGAATTTACCCAACCTCCCCTTCAAGACAAGTGGCCCTCTGAAATTGTAATGGATGAAGAAAAATCGAGTATTTGTAACACTGAGGTCAATGCTCTATTTAGTAAAAGCGCGATTGTTGTTACTCCCGACAACAATGGTTTTATTACCACTCTTTTTCCCTGAGTGTAAATATTGATATACTTTAGTATTTCAATATTACCGAAGGTATTACCGGATTTATGCCCGAAAATTTACAATACGGGCACAAAAAAAAGAGGAGGAAAGATAAGGGGGAGGCAAGGGGGAGGGACAAGGGGGAGGGACGAGGAGGGAAAGGAGCTGCACCCAGACCAAAACCGGGTTCCGGAGAAATTCGGCGGAAAAAAGGCGGCAAAATTCATAAGAACCGTTTACAAAATTCCGGGAAACGGGCCTTTTTCCGCTGAAATTTTAGCGCACTGTCGCCATGTTTGACCGTGAATAACTTTTGTACGTGAACTCGGATCGCCCTACGAATGGGAAAATGGCAAATTAAGCCGGGCAGGAGCAGCTGGACCGTGAAATCCGCATGAAAATCGGATATGCCGAAACCGGCCGAGTCAGCTACCGGAAGAAGCGGTCGCACGGCTCCTCATCGGGTACCGCTGGATAGAGCGCAATCACGCGATCGCAGCTGTCGAAAAATTTTCGCTATCCGACGCACCGTTC
This sequence comes from Daphnia magna, assembly GCF_020631705.1. Lineage (NCBI taxonomy): Eukaryota > Metazoa > Arthropoda > Branchiopoda > Diplostraca > Daphniidae > Daphnia > Daphnia magna. Next base: position 8,482,756 of record NC_059190.1, read on the forward strand.
AGCTGCTATGAATTTTTGAAAATTAATTCCGAACACGGCTGCGCTTTTGACGTCGAATTCCTAGAATTGGCAGGTAGAGGCCCATCATCATTTTTCGAGCTTTAAAAATCGTTTGCGGCCGAACGGTGTATCCGATCACGGCGGGACCTTCACTATCGGAACGAGTTTGACGAGCCGCATCCAATGATACCGGTTTCGAGACCGAAAAAATATTTGGATAGAAAAAATCCCATGGGGGTTGGACGCAATGGGATAGACGAGCCAGGCACTTGTGGGAGTCAGGGAATTGGTGTGAACGGGCAAAAAAATCATAACTCCCGAACGGTACCGTTGCTAGCGCTGACATTCATACTGCCGGAATCAGCGTGAGCCAACGCATCGAACGGTGCCGAACCCGTCATGATTTAAAAATATACAAAATACAAGAAGGTAAGAAGGTCAGCTGGGGGTCAAGTAATTAACCAGCGCCTCACTGCTCCATTTTCCAAGAAAACGAAAGAAAAGTTTACAAACATACACGCCAATCTCGGCAGCGGATCGTCGCACGCACCTGCAATAGCCACCGATGAACGCGGCTCGTTTTCACCATCATTTTGTTTCACAATTCTAGATTTAATTTACACGAAGGTATAGTGCTATGCACTTTTTGTCGTTTCTAAGATGACTAAGGACAGATTTAGACCTATTTTCAATTTCAAGAATTTAAATCTTTTTGTTTCGTATGAGTATTTTTAAATGGAGGGTATTGATAACCTATAAAATCTAATCCGTAGTAATGATTACCTAGTAAAATTTTGTTTGCCATCTCCCATCTTAACCTTCAATGATCAGTATAAAAAGACTCAATTGTAACATCATAATCAGAGTTGTCTATTGGTAAATACACAGTTTGGAAACCTTTACATTTGGAGGTCCCAACAAGACTCTGGAATAAAAATTTCTGATCTGTGCTTCATTTGCCAGCTGCAAGTGCTCTACGCTGCTATCAACAAGTTTTCAAGCAACCGACATCGGAACACCATCGAGGTAAGCGAATGCCGTTTGATTCACCTGTGCAAAAGACTACTCTCAACGAAAACACACTACCATCTTTATACCCCGTACTACAAGAATCTGATTTAATTGACCAATACGAAAACCTAAGTCACCATCGAGAAAATTTTTTGGACCATTGGAAGATCTTCATAGACTTAGAATATAAGCAAGACTTAGAAAAAAGTAAAACGTATCAGACAACCTCAACAACTGAAAACACCCAACAGATACAAAGACAAAACAAAAAGCACATCTAGCGACGCAAAATTTGCTGCACTTTTATACTTACTATACCTTTTAGAACAAACCTTAAAAGCAGAAGATGGTGTAACCGCCGAAACTATCGCAAATACTATTAAAACACTTAAAGACGACATAATCGCACAAGGGTGAAACACAGGAAAATTTGACAGCTTTTCAGCAACCAAGTACAGTATCCTGCACAAAAAGGCGAACACCGATTTATATTGAAAAAGCCATCTGTGGGTAGAAAATATTAATAGTTTACCTTTTTAAGGAGAGGTAGGCGGTTTTGGCGCAAAATCGTCATCAGGGAGGTTGGGTAATGTCAGTCCAGACACTTTTTTTTGCCCTAGGTATTAAATGTCTGGAAAAAAGTGTAGACTGTATTATCGGTAAACTTAGAACAGGACAAACATGATACATCCCCCTCGGTTTCTTCTCACACTGTTCGGAGACGACTCATCACTGATTCTACGAGTCCAATTAAAAGAGCAAGGTTAGATTAAAACTAAAAAACACTCGAAACTCCACTTAGGAAGTGTACCAGTCCAATAGACAATGATCATGAATTCGATGCAGCTGTGGACGGTGCAAGTTTCATCAACTCAGAAAAAGCTTCATTACATGACAAAGATAGTTTTTCGCCGAAAAGAAATAGCTTTATTGATGACGTCAACAGACTTACAGAAGAAAAGAATCGTTTAAGACTAGAATACGAAGAACACATAGACAATATAAAGAGAGAAACTCATAAACTACATGTTAAGTACAATTGTGAAATAGACTACCTCAAGCAAGTGAATCTTTGTAAAAAACCCAAAATTGGCCGGAATGTCATCCCGTGAGCGCAAGCGCCACATTGAACTAAACGTCAAAGAGGGTAAAATTAAAATTTTGAGCAGTTGAAGAAGTCCATACAGCAATGTCACGATCTCAAGAAAGCTGAAAAAAACACCATCAGGAAAACAGACATCTCTGAAACAGCTTACCAACTCTATGTGAACGAGAAGTTTAATTCTGGCAAGAAAATGGGAAAACAAAGATACTCGTCGTTCTTCCGTAACCTGGCAATAAACCTAAGTTATTATTCCAACAACGCATATGAAAAATTGGATCGGTCTTTACCTTGCCATCTGTTCGGAGTCTGCGGCGCTTCCTTCCTCCAGTTGGTTGCCATTACGGAATTTTAAGAAATGCATTATCCCAAATAAAAGAAGACATCGCAGACGGAAATCACGGCAAAGATGTCACTTTGAATCTGGATGAGATGTCTATCAAGAATGCGTTATGCTACGATCCACAATTGAAGCAATATTTGGGATTCACAGATTTTCTTGATGATAAACAATCCAGTCGAGAAACGGATCATCAACTTTTTGCTACTCAAATATTAGTGTTCTACGTCGTTGGATTGGATGGGAAATGGAGATCTCCCGTAGCTTACTACTTCACGACTCATTTAATGGGGCTAGGCCAGTCAAAAGTGCTTAATGATGTTATTATACTCGGAAACTTGTTCGACTTAAACAGTGTTGACTAATTTATTTAATAGCTCTTTGTAGCCCCCAAAGGGGAAAAGAAAAGAAAAATTAGGGGCGTAGTATGCAAAGCGCGCGAAGTAAGGGGTTCACCCGTTCTATCTCCAGACCTTTCTCAGCTCTTGTGTAAATAAGTCGACAAAATTACCATGTCTAGTAGTGAAAGTGACAGTAGGCAAGGGTCGTCTCGAGACGACACTATCCACGGTAGACGTAAAGGAAGGGAAGTGAGCATGGGTAGGGAGACATTCGAAAGCGTGGTCTCAGAACACGAGGAGTCCACTACCCCAGTGTTACCCCTCGATCCCCTGCTTCAGCCTCATGGTGACTGGTTGGAGAATCCGCAGAAAAGGCAAAAACTGGACGATGGCATTTATAGATTTGGAATTTCAAAGAGCAAGGGCAAGAAATTTTTCAAGTGGATGGGTAAAGGCTTAGAGGACTCAGAGGGTAAGGAAATTAAGGCTCGTTATTTCCCAACGTTTGAGAAGAAATCGGCCAAACTCCAATGCCCCTCCCTAGACGATTGTCTTTATCAGCGTCTGATGTTGATTAAAGGGTCGTCAGCCTCAAAGAGCTCCATCGATTCCAATGAGCGCTCATTGTACAAGGTCCAGCAGAAGGTACTAGAAGTAACGAAGCCTCTTCTCTATTTAGCGGACGAGCGAGTACAGAAGGAATCCCACCACGAGGCTATTAGGGATGCTCTTCAGCTGTTAGGTGACTTCTTTCACGAGATTACGCAGCAACGGCGCCATAATATTCTACGCCAGACTAGCCCGTCCTTTGTTTATCTAATCAATAATATCTAATAATCCCGACATCTTCGATCCAGACCAGTTTAGTTAGCTTTTCGGTGCCTCATTTATACTCTCGATGGTTAGATCAGCAGACACTCAAGCCAAGTTGGGCAACATAAGCCGGGAAGGGCAACCTAATCGCAATGGCGGTAAAACTAACTCAAGAGAGAGTCTTTTTTTGGCCGAAGAGGCCACGATCACAGCGGGAAAAGCTTCGTCTATGACCGCGGGCAAGGAGGTGCCGACAGCTACCATCTCGCCTACAGGACTAACCAGAGAGCAGAATTAAATGGACAGCAGGATCGAGACGAACGCAGCAGCCAGCAGGTGAATCCAACCGTTAACTTCAATCCCGGCATATCAGGATTCAACGCCACTCGAGGAGGGTATGTAGAGTGTGTCTCAGTTCAGCATAGCTTTAAGTTTCCGCTTATAGGAGGCAGGTTGAGGTTTTTTGCGGCAGAGTGGAGAACTGTGTCAGGTGATCCTTGGGTCTTGAGTACCGTATCGGTCGGCCTAAAGCTAGATTTTACATCGATCCCGTTTCAAGTCGCGATTCCCCTGAACATGTGCATGAATGCTGCTCAGATAGCTATTTGCGAAAAGGAAGTGTTAACCTTGGTCTCACAAGGGGCCGTGATCGAGACACAGGTTCCCCCTGAACCTGTGTCTCGATCACGGCCCCTTTTAAAAGCGGAATTTTTGTTATTCCTAAGAACGCGGGTGGGTTCAGACCCGTGATTAATTTAAAAGAACTGAATTGCTTCATCGTTCACCATCACTTCAAGATGGATGGTCTTGTGCATATGAGGCATCTAATGAGGCCAAACATATGGATGGCTTAATTAGATCTTCAGGATGCATACCTAACAGTGCCCGTTCACGCCACAGATCAGCATTATTTGCAATTCATTTGGGGAGGTAAGATCTTTCAGTTTACGTGTTTAGCCTTTGGCTTATCTTCGGCGCCATTGGCTTTCACAAAGCTGTTGAAGCCAGTTGTCTGCTTTCTTCGGGAGCAAGGCATTAAGATTATAGTTTACCTCGATGACTTCTTAATTTTGAATGTAAGTAGAAGTAAACTGGCCCAGCAGGTAGACACAGTAAAGAATCTTCTTCATTCGTTAGGTTTTGTAATCAATCTGGAGAAATCTAGGCCGGTTCCCACACAGGTAATAGAATTCCTAGGCTTAGAGGTAGATTCCCAGGCAATGTCACTTTCCCTCCCAACTTCAAAGCGAGCGGCGATCATAGCACTCTATAAAAAACTAAAAGCGACACAGGAGTGTCATTACGAGATCAGGCAACTCTTCTAGGTAATTTTGCCTGGGCCGCCGTTTCCGTCCTTTCGCTCCGGCTCATGTGCGGGGGATCCAGCATCTCTATATCGCCGGGCTCAAATCCGCGAGAGGGGTAATGCAATCGAAAGTTTTGATCGACTAGAATGCAAGGGAGGACATTGAATGGTGGATCGAAAATCTTATGTCGTGTACAGGCAAATCATTGGCAAGGCAGGCGCCCACATTTGTTATATTTTCTGATGCCTCCCTGTCGGGCTGGGTAGCGGTATGTAACGGTGTCCGGACAGGGGGACCGTGGACGGCCGACGAATCGAACGCCCACATCAACATTTTGGAATTGCGGGCAGCTTATTTTGCCCTGCAGAGTTATGCTGATTTATCAAGAAACTGCCTTATTGTCCTAAAAATGGACAACTCTACAGCCGTTTACTATATTAATAAATTAGGGGGTTCTAAATGTCACGCCTTATGCAAGATAGCTCTGCTGATAGCAGCTTGGTGCAAGAAGCTACGTGTTACCCTTCAGGCCGTTCACATTCCAGGTCGTCTTAATGTTATTGCAGATCAGGAATCGAGGCGAGCAGCGGATTGGAGCGAATAAAGGCTGGCACCATCAGCCTTTTAGGAGATTTCGAGAAGATGGCAGATGGATACCGATCTATTTGCCTCGAAATGGAACGCTCAACTACAGTCCTTCGTGAGCTGGTTGCCTCAACCGGGAGCCTGGGAAACAAACGCTTTTTCAATCAGCTGGACCAATGTGAAGGGTTACGCCTTCCCGCCCTTCTCCTTGGTGAAGGACTGTCTGTCGAAGATCAGTCAGGATCGAGCGAGCTTAGTGTTAGTATGCCCCTACTGGCTGAGCCAACCCTGGTTCCCAACACTATTGGAGCTGGCATGCGATGTTCCGATCATCTTCAACCCGAGGCTAGACCTGTTGACATCAGTGAGAGGGGACCTTCATCCATTGTGCCAGAGTCCCTCATTCCAGTTGACCGCCTGGATGTTATCAGGAATCGTTTCAGAAACGACGGTCTTTCGGAAAAGGTTATCAAGACAATCATTGCAGGTTCTCGTGCATCCACTATCGCTGTATACCAGTCAACCTGGCCCTCTTGGAAGAATTGGTGCCTTAGATTCAATCACAATCCCTTGTCAGGCGAGATAAGTACGATTCTCCAATTCCTTACCGACTCGTTGGAGGAGGGAAAATCTTACAGCTCTATTAATGTATACCGCTCCATATTATCAATTACTTTAGATCCGGTAGACGGACACACAATTGGATCGCATCCGTATGTTACTGGCTTAATGAGAGGCATCTACAACATTAACCCGCCGAAAGCGAAATATAAGGACACTTGGGACGTTCATTTGGTTCTTAATCATTTACAGTCCTTGAATAACGATGAGCTCACCAAAGGCCCTCTCTCTCGCAAGCTAGCGACCTTGTTGGCCCTAGCCTGCATGCTTCGAGTATCCGAATTAGCTGGCATAGCAAAGGATTCAATTAGTTTTTTCCCGGGCACGGTCTCCTTTTCTCTCCTGAGCCCTAGGAAAGCTCAACACGCGGGGGAGGGGCCTCAAAATTTTCGTTTAAAAGCCTTGCCAGACGCTCAACTAGATCCAGTGGCATGTTTAACTTGCTACTTGGACTCGACTAGCAACTTTGGCAACGCCGTGAACAGCAGACATCTATTCATCAGTTCAGTGAAGCCACACAAGCTTGTAGTAGGTTCAACCATTTCGGGTTGGATCAAAAGGCAATTAGGAGACGCAGGCATCGATTAAGCGAAATTTTCCGACCACTCTACAAGAGGCGCAGCAGCTACCAAGGCAGCGGCCTCTGGAGTTTCAGTTCAATCAATCCTAGAATTGGCTAATTGGGCATCAGAATCGACCTTCACAAGGTTTTACCGCATGGAGACGGAACCATCGACAAACCAGACGGTATCAGATGCGATACTGACCGTCGCGGGGCGACAGTGAGTAAGAGAATCTGCTTTAAAGTCACTGTTTAAGTCGAACAAGTTTCCGAGTATAATTGGAAATTGTTCGAGGTCTGGAGGTAGAACGGGTGAACACCTTACTTCGCGCGCTTTACATACTACGCCCCTAATTTTTCTTTTCTTTTCCCCTTTGGGGGCTACAAAGAACTATTAAAGAAATTGGTCAACACTGTTTAAGTCTTCCTCCTTTCCTTATATAATTTCAATTGTCCATCGGGAGCGCTACGCGCTCCCTCGAACAATTTCCAATTATCGCCTGTCACGAATTCGACGTAAATGTAAAAGTAGTTACTTTCGACGGGTTGGTTGCAAACATGATGATGGTCAATTGTCTTGGAGCCATCATCAAATTTCCAGATAACATTCATTCCAAGACGGCCAAGGACGGCCAAGGAAGAGGACTCCTCAGCAAACCGAAGCCGACCGCATCAAGTACGCACCGATGAAAACTTTATTTCATTCACGTGATGTTAGATACCAGCCATATGTTAAAATTGGCACGTAATTTTGTATCAGAAACCGAAAAAGGAATCATGATACCTGGCTTTTCTCATCCAGCAAAATGATCGTACATCACCGAGCTATTTGAATACCAGAACCTAAAAGGATTTTGTTTTAGTAACAAATTAACAAAAAGTCACGACGACATTAGTACACACAAGATGAAAGTAGTACTTGCTGTGCAAGTATTGAGTAACTCAACAGCGGATGCTCTCCGCCAATTACGCGACGAACTGAAACACCCAAAGGTAATTTTTTTTTAGTTGCGTTGCGAAAGCAAGTTTGAATTATTTTACCCTTAAAAATTACTCGTTCCTCTAGTTTGTCGGAAGTGAGGCCACAGAGGAGTACTGCTGTAAGTTCAACAAGTTATTCGACATGCTAAACTTGTGAAATCCGAAACCAATGAACGATAAAGCTCCACTGACAATTTCAAACCTGGCAGAAAAAGAAAAAGAATTATTGGGATTGCAAAGATTTCTTACATCACTGAAACTCACTACGGGTACACTTGTTAGTGCTAGTAGGCGAAAGGCAGTTGCAGTTGGCTTTACAACAACAATCAAATCTACTATAGCACTTGCATGGGATGTGTTAACTCAATCCAACTCCTTAGATTGTCTATGCACAAGATTTACTCAGCAAGATCCACTTGAGCATTTCTTAAGCATTATTCCATTAAGGGTGAGTTAAATAATAATTCCACTGCAATTCAAGTGAAGTATATTATGAGAAAGCTTCTCCTTATAAAAAGTGGTGGTGTGATAGCTTCTTTATCATCCAACTGTCACTTGTCTGTCTTCCAAACAATGTTGTCACAAGGATGTTAAGAATAATATTTGACAAGCAGTTTATCGAGTAGTGATAGTTTACTAAATAAGTTCAAACAGCAGATATATATATTTAAATTACAATATATAGTTTACTTTTATTCTTACTAGATGTAGAAACAAACCACTAGTTGAGAAATCAAAAAGCACGCGATAGAGTCAGTAGCTGTCTAAAGCTGTCTGAGAGAGAAGAGAGAGTAGGGAGTGCTAAACAGCATCCCTATACCCAAGCGCATTAATTTCACAAGAATGAAAGGAGAGAAGGGTTTGCCATATTTATTTAATGTCAACAGATTCCGCACATATTTCACATCAACACTCTCCCTCAAACCCGAATTGACTTAATCGGATAGCTTGCCGACGCCGATCCTCCTTCTCATGTTATGAAAAACTGGTCCTGCAAGTGCTTTTGTAAATATATCAGCAAGCTGATTTTCAGTTCCTACAAATTTGACTTCTATTATCTCATTGGCTGCCTGTTCCCTGATCCAATGCCATCTCAATTGAATATGCTTGGTTCGCTGATGAAATTCAGCATTGTAGACCAGTCTGACAGCTCCTTTGTTGTCACAATATAGTGGCACCTTCTTTTGTTCCTCTCCGGTGAAGTCTTGAAGTAGGTAACTCAGCCAAAAAGCAGTTTTTGCAGCTTCACAAGCAGATATATATTCTGCTTCTGTTGTCGAGAGGGCAGTGCAAGGCTGCTTTTTGCTGGCCCAGGCTACTGGCCCACCGTGAAAAAAAAAATATGCTGCCAGAAGTTGATTTGCGGTCGTTGACATCTCCAGCAAAATCCGCATCCGAATATCCGACAAGTCCAGTTCTTTCTCCACCGACCCAGATGCCGTAGTGTTTTGTTCCATTGAGATATCCAAAAATGTGAAGTACTGCTTGCCAGTGCTCAACTTTTGGGTTTTGACAATACCTTGCCACTTGGTCAACAGAATATACAAGATCTGGGCGCGTTTGCAGAGCCAAGTAGAGAAGAGTGCCAACTGGTTCACGATGGTTCTCAATTTTCTCTCCCTCGCTCTTCGACTTCAAATGAGAGATGAGGCGCACATTTGGGTCTGCAGGAACGGTTCTTGGCTTTAAATCCTGGAATCCAAATCTTGCTACCAATTTCTCAATAACATGTTGTTGTGACATAAAAATGCGTTTGTTCTGGCGATCACGCTTGATGTTGATACCAATAAATCGCGTTGGCGGAAGTGAATGGATCTGAAATTCCTCTCCAAGATGAGACCTGATATCAATTAAAACCTGCGGTTTGTTGCTACCAAAAATGGCATCGTCAACATGAATTACGCCAAAAGTGGTCTCATCCTCAGTTCTGCGAACGTAAACACACCGGTCAGCAGCACTGTTTTTCAATCCAAATTTAAGTAAAACGTCGTCGAATCTCTTAAACCACAGTCGAGGTGCTTGCTTGAGGCCATACAGTGATTTGTTGAGTTTGCAAACAAAGTTTTCTTTTCCAGGAACGACAAAACCCTCTGGTTGCCTCATATAGATAGGTTTGTCTAGCTTAGCATACAAAAATGCTGTTTTAATGTCGAATTGTATCATCTCCAGGTCCAGTGATGCAATTTCAGCTAGTGTGGCTTTCACTGCTTCACTATGTGGAACGGGAGCAAAAGTTTCGTCGTAATCGATGCCGTATCTTTGTCGCGATCCAATTGCTACAAGTCTTCCCTTATAAACTTCAGGTACTCCTTCGTATGCTGGCTTCAATTTCTTAATCATTTTACAGTTGATAGCTGTGCATCCTGGTGGGTGAAGTACGAGTTCCCATGTTTTGTTTTCCATCAGGGAATTAAACTCTTTTCTGTACGCTTCCATCCATTTTTTGATTCTGGGGAGACTAATGCTTGCTGATAATTTTGTGGTTCAAAGGCTTCAGTAAACAAGGCTGATGCGTGCCTATTTATGAATGTTTCTGTTTTGTATAAATGATACAATGCAAAAAAAAAGGAAAAAGAAAATTAGTCTATTGCTCGATTGAGTTTGCTTTGAAGAAATTGTATTCTAAAACACAAAGCAATAGAGAAAAATTATTAATGTACCAATGAGTCCAATTTTTGCAAGAGGTCTTCCTAGAGACTGCCGAAATTCTTCGTATCTGGCGTTGTATTGTTTTGGACGAGAGGATCTACGCGGGAATTCGATTGGTTGCTCCACTCGTTGTGCTCACCAAGCTCATTTATTGGGATCAGCGGATCATTTTCCATAATTCCTGAATGTTGATCGTAGTTTTCCTCTTCCATTTCAACATGCAGTAGTGGAGCAGCATGTAATATCTCTTGAGCATCATTTTCGACAATAGCCTCATCTTCTCGTACTACTGGCTGGACCTCATCATGAATCACCTAACGAAAAAAAATTGAGAATACTCAACTATGAATACAAAAAAAAATCGATATTAAATTTTAATTTACCCCATTATGATCTTGGACGTTTGCAGCAGCCATTTCTTCAACTTCTTGCGTCACATCATGAACGGGTTCCAGCTGACATGCAAAAGCAAAGAAAAAAATAAAAATTCAAAGTCTGGTACAATGAAAATTTTTTTTTTTTTTTTTTTTTTTTACCAAGCTAAGGATTTCTGTTGTGAGAAGAAGTGGGTCAAATAGACTGCTTTCGTTTAGTTTTTCTTCATCACCGTCAAAGTCGTTAATCAGTAGATCTTCATTGAATATAACGTCGCGACTCGTGATGAATTTTCTTGACACTGGTTCCCATAACTTCCATCCTTTTATTTCTTCGTTGTAGCCCACTAACCAGCATGGCACTGCCTTTGGATCCAGTTTCTTCCTTAAACAGTCAGGAATATGCGCATAGGCTCGACAACCGATCACTCGTAGATTATCTAGATTAGGTTTCTTTTTGTAAAATAATTCAAATGGAGTCTCGGTGGATGACCTTGAGAGTGTACGATTCAAGACATAAATAGAGCTTCGCAGAAATTCTCCCCATAATTCTAATACTCTTTTGTTGCTTTTCATTAACAAATTAGACGGGTTGTTTCTGCTCATGTAAAGAGCACTGCGTGTAGACTCCACTGCAGTGCGATTCAATCTCTCGCTCACACCGTTTTGCTGGGGTGTATAACGATTTGTTGTTTGATGAATAATGCCACGTTCTTCTCGCCAGCTTCTGTTCTTCTTATACTCCACACCTTGGTCAGTTCTCAGGATCTTTACTTTCTTTCCCGTGGTTGCTTCCAGAAATGCCACAAATTTAAGGAAGTAGTCGTCGGCTTCTGATTTGCTCTTCATAAGATAAACCTTAGTCCAACCACTGAAGTCATCTTTGAATAAAACGAAACAGATCTCTCCATTTGGTGTTGGAACGTTGACAAAACCGACATCAGAGTGAATGATTTCACCTACTTCTTTGGCTCTGCTACGACCTGTAGGAAATGGAGACCTATGCATTTTACCGAAAATGCATCCTTTACATAGGCCGTGTTCCAAATTTTCTTTCTTGAGGGTCAAACCGTCGACAGAGTAACTTGATATCATCTTCAAAATAATTTTGTTGTTTAAATGAGCTAATCTTTGATGCCAGAGTGTGAGGGAGGTTTGAGCCTTTGCAGCAGTAGCCGTAGATACTTCTTTGCTTGGATTTTTGGCAACTATCTTCAAATGGTACAAGGATTGGCCAAGCCTTTGACCCACCATAACGTCTTTACTGTTCTTCTTGAAATAGACATCATTGTCGATGAAGTGTGCGGTGATGCCAACTTCTGTTGCTGCACCAATAGAAAATAAATTTGTACCAAGTCCTGGGACGAAAAGAACATTTGTGAGTTCTCCTTCTTTTCTCTCGCCATCCACAAGGGAGTACACTTGAATCTTTCCTACTCCAAGTACTGACAGCTGGGCTGATCCTATACCATTGACGTGCCATGTCCCTTGAGGAACTTCTTTGAAGGTAGTAAAAAAATTTCGTTGTTCAGACATGTGGTGCGTTGCGCCAGAATCAGCGTACCAGTCTGTCGGCTTTCTTGCTACGAAACAGAAGGAAGACAAGGCAGAAAAACCATTGTTGTCGTTGTTCAGGTTGCGGTTGTTATCGAATTTGTTCTGCCTTGAAGATCTTTGTTCTTCATTTCTTCCTTTGTTTCTGCACGTAAAAGACTTATGTCCTGGTTGGTTACACGCCCAGCAGTAAATTTGATCAAAGTTAGGGCCTCGGTGAAAGCCTTAAAATTGATATTTAAAAAAAATTTAAAAAAATTGGTCTGAAAATTTGTAGAATTTAAAGTTCGTACCTCTTCCACGAAAACCATTGTTACCGCCACGATAACCACCTCGATAACCACCTCGATAACCTGAAGAGCTGCCTCGATTACCTCTTAAGCCTGGATAGCCTCCTCTAACACCATTATAACTTTTGCTTGCTGCGTAGGCGTTCTCTGAATTACAATCAGCTGCCTGCTGTTGCTTGTTGTTCGGGTGAGACGCAAAAAAGGCAATATCTGCCGGATTTGGTCCGTTGGTTCTGCTTTTCATTCTTGTTTCCTCAAGTATTAGACGTGATGTAAGACTGGAAATCGAACGCTCTGCAAGCGGAACACTTTCCCATGCCGAAATAAAGTTATAGTAGCTCGGAGGTAGCGTTTGAAGGATCCTCTCAATAAGTTGTTGATCGGTGACAGGAGCCTCAACACTCTTGAGTTCTTCTGCCATCTGTCTCATTCTATTGACATGAGCTGATACAGTGTGTCCTATTTTACGTAAAAGATTGATATAAAACTGTTGTTCTTCCCCTATATTAATTAAATTATTTTTTTATTTATTTTTTTTTTTACCAGGGTCCACTGAAAGAATTTTGCTGTGAGTTGACTTGAATTAGCCACTGCTACTTGTGCATATTCCTGAGCCAGTCTGTTCCACATTTCAGCTGACGTCGCAGATCCTTCAATTGAAGTTTGATATGTTGGCTCGATATTGTAGTAAATAATGGAACAGGCATCAGTATCTCTTTCAATCCAAGTGTCGATAACATCTTGATTCGTTACTTCATTTTCATCGTTAAACGTCTGTATTGAGATAAAAACATCTGATTTAATAATTTTGTTTTTCTTGCGTCAAAATCAAAAATATAATATTCATATTCGGATTCCCAATGACCATCAATTCATTCTGGAAATTCCAACAAGAAAAAATTAATTTCTCAACAACATTCTTCACCTTATGGGTGGAATCCAGCAAAATGGCATTAAAAAAATGTTCACTCGTCACCAATTCACTCGTCACCTTAAAGGTGGAATCCAGCAAAATTGCATTTAAAAAAATGTTCACTCATCACCAATTCACTCGTTACCTTATGGGTGGAATCCAAAAAAAAATCACTGGGATGTGATCGTCACCTCACGGGTGGTATAAAAAAAAATAAATCTGAACATTTACTATGACCAACATCACCTTATGGGTGGAATCCCAAAAATTGACGTAACAGAATTCACTGTGGAAAATCTTATTTCCTACTCAGTGGAAATCAAACCTTAAATAACGATACCATCATATGCTTCTAAAAATTGATCTACTCATGCGAACAAAGTGTTTTGTTAAAGTAATTACCTCTGCTGGTTTTGGATCTTGTCCGAGCACAAGTTTTTCCAACTTCTTCCTTCTGAGTTTGAGCATGACACCATACCGCCATTGGGGAAAATTAATTCCGTTAAACTTTGCATAATCCCTCAATTCATTAGCAGATAAATTTTGAGTGGCCATTTTTAAACCTCATGAAAAAAAAACGTTATTCTGGGCCCATAACCTGTTAAGAATAATATTTGACAAGCAGTTTATCGAGTAGTGATAGTTTACTAAATAAGTTCAAACAGCAGATATATATATTTAAATTACAATATAGGGGAGACCGGGGTTATGTTGGACATTTTTAAATTTTTTCCCATTAACGGTAAAAGTTATGAACATGAAATTAAAAATATAAAGAAGTTCATTATACTGTAGTCATTTTCAATTTTTTTCAAAGCTCTACGACTGTAACTTTATGAACAGCTGAATTTAAAAAAAAAAAACACACCAATAAAAAAAAAAGTAGAAAAGCGGGGGTAAAACTATACAAGCAGGGTTGAAAGCTGGACAAAGCTAAATAGATATCGATACGATTAATTTCTAATAAATTTGACAAGTAAATGAATTACTTCATCCAATACACAATTCGACTTTGTACAAATAATTTTTAATTTCAATTTAATAGCTATGACATTTTATCGATTTAAATGAAGGGGGAAAGTTGGACAAATTTGGGAGGAGCCATACTTAGATGAGGGAATTATTGGTGTATTGTGTATCGATATATAATAGATTGTTCCTTCCTTCCTAAAGTTTTTGCAGTTTAGTCAAACGGGCAAATGGCTTCACATGTCATTGATCAAAATTTGTTCCTTGGTGAAATTCCTTTTTACACAATTGATTTTGTCACAGGTAATAATATTAATTCCAAAAAAGTTATTGATAGTTTCTAAATTATATCTTTCTCTAAATTAGGAGAATTAACATATTGGTTATTTGACGATTGTTCTGGAAAGTATTTCAATTCTGCCACAGCTGAGTTTTTCGTGTGTGAGACTAACACCTATTCCGATAACTCCATTATTTATGGTCAGCAACGTTTAGAATAACGATCATAAGTATGTTTTTATTTTTCCCCAGGTTTTGATTTGTATAACATATGTTGATGTCTAGAATGTAGCCTACCAATCTTACGCGATAAGTTGTGTTAATCATATTGCTATACAAACCAAAACTGGCTATGTCTGATTAACAATTTTTATTTAACGATAACTTACTAAAGTTCTTTCTCTGTTTTTAGCAGAATGCCAAGAAATTATTTGAGAAAATCTATTAATCCAAAACCATCTGAAGAATCACTCCGATGTGCTGTCACTGATGTTCTTAGTGGACGTTGTACAATTAGAAAAGCTTCTGAATTTTACAATGTCAAGAAATCTACTGTGGCTTTTTACAAATCACAGCATACTTATGCGAGTGTCATGGCAGCCACATCTATCAAGAGACAAGATCATCACCTTAAAATATTCACTTCCAAACAAGAAGGCCAGCTTGTTTCGTATTTAAAAGAATGCTGCCTTTTCAATCATGGCCTCTCTACAAAAGAGACGAAGAAGCTAGCGTTGTCATTTGCAATTGCAAATAATCTTAATATTCCTGAAAGTTGGAAAGAAAAAGAAGAGGCGTCATCAGAGTGGCTGGGAGGTTTTTAAAACGTAATCAGTCGTTGTCAATAAGGAAACCAGAAGCCACCAGTCAAGCCCGTGCTGCTGGATTTAATGAGCCTGTTGTGCAACTATTTTACGATAAATTAGACGAAGTATACGTCAAGCACAAATTTCCAGCACACAGGGTTTGGAATGGAGATGAAACCGGAAACCCGACAGTTCTTCCACCGATAGAAGTCATAGCACCAAAAGGAATGAAACAGGTAATGAATAAGAAGATAATTGATTGTAGAAAAGTTACTTTAACGTTAATTCTTTATTAGGTCCAGCAAACAGTTTCTGCGGAGAGGGGGAAAATGTAACTATGCTAGCCTTTGTTAGTGCTAGTGGTTCTAGGATTCCACCAATATTCGTTTTTCCTCGCAAGAAACCAAATCCCAATCTGCTACTTGGCTCTCCCGTTGGATCGTTAGGATTATATCACGAATCTGGTTGGATGACTGGGGAAATTTTCTCGAAAGCTTAATTCATTTTCAATACCACGTGAAGGCCAACAAAGAAGAATCCAGTATTACTGCTAATGGATAATCATTCCAGTCACCTTGAATTTCCATGTGTGAAATTTGCAAAAGAAAACTCGATAATTTTGCTAACATTTTCCCCCGCATTGTTCGCACAAACTCCAACCTCTTGACGTTGCAGTTTATTTCCCATTCAAGCGGGCATTGAGACACAGCCACAATGAGTGGTTACAATCTAATCCTGGTAAACGCATTGGAATAAAAGATATTGCTGGTCTTACACAAGTTCCGTTTATCACCAAAATTGTCGCCGAAAACATCATTGCAGGATTTAAGAAATCAGGAATTTGGCCGTTTAATAGAAATGCTATTCCATCGTCTCAATTCACTCCTAGTCGAGTAACGGATAGACCAGGTAGTTAAATCATGCATGTTGTATTTGACGCTTAGTGTTTCTTAGCATCCGTAAATATTTTTTTTGTTTCTTAGATCCAACTCAGCATACAAACACCACTGAAGACGTCGCAGATTAGGCTTTCGCTGGTTCATCAATTGAGAGCAACAACGTAAATTCCACAATCGGTATGATAAAGAATACAGTAGGCTAATCATAAACTTCACCAATTTCAATTCCATTTCATCATTAAACATTTTGTTTTTTTAAGGTGATGATGTGACACTGGAGAGCATTCGACCTTTTCCAAAGGTGATACCATCCACGGGTTCACGCAGGCCGTCTAGTAGATTAGGAAGTACACGGATCTTGACAGATTCACCCGAAACCAACAAGATTGAAGAAGATTACATGAGGAAAAAAGAGAAGGAGAACAAGAAAGATGCAGTTAAACGACGTTTACTTCCATTGAAGGAAAACAACCAACACCAAAGTAACATTCCTGCTACACGCCCTACAGTTAAACGCAGGATCCAACGTGAAAACAAGATCAACGAGGATAAGGCAGACAAAGAAAACATCCAAGACCATTCCGATACCGAGGAAGGACCTTCATCGACTCGTTCAAGATTCGGTCGTGTTATCAAGCCTACCCTGAAACACAACGTGTGAAGAATTTTGAAACACAACGAGTAATATATCCATTCATTTCAGAGTCGGGCATCACGCGAGCGCGCTCGAGCGTTCTCGTTTTTTTTTTTTTTTTACACAAAGTTTAGAAAGGATAGTAAAACAGCTTACAGACAAA
This sequence comes from Daphnia magna, assembly GCF_020631705.1. Classification (NCBI taxonomy): domain Eukaryota; kingdom Metazoa; phylum Arthropoda; class Branchiopoda; order Diplostraca; family Daphniidae; genus Daphnia; species Daphnia magna. Next base: position 8,499,949 of record NC_059190.1, read on the forward strand.
GGTATAGTCCAGGGGGTAGAAGAAGAAGCTGTAAGCTGTTTTACTATCCTTTCTTAACTTTGTGTAAAAAAAAAAAAAAGCATGCTCGAGCGCGCTCGTGCGTTGCCCGACTCTGATTCATTTCCTTATGTCAATAAAGAATTGTCAATACAGAATCATTCAAATGAACATTTTTTTATTTATATAAAATAATAATACAATTTAAAAAATGGAATGAGAAATAGAATAACAAATAAAATATAAAACAATAGAATAAGAAATGTCAAAAGGAAGAGCAGACTACAACAGTGACCGTGGAACTAAACTGTGGAAAATTTTTTGAAGAAAGCAGAAAAAGAAAATCGCTTGACAGCAACGCTCCTCCCCGATAGTGTCCGATTTTCCCCCACTTCGCATGTCCAATTTTACACAAAGACCATGGTTTTCAAGAAAAACGATAAATAATGTTTTTATTTTAAACGGAAATGATAAAAAATTTGTGGCTGTGGATAGAAAAATGCACTTTTCATTTCATCGCGTATTGCTTATGATCTTTTAACCATTTGTTTAACGTACAACCCAAAAAGTGTGTAAAAAAAAATTTACAAAAGAAATCCATATATATATTTTTTTCTCATAGCTTCAAAACTAAATAACGTAGAATTCCTAAATTATATCCCTAAATATGGATTTCAATTCTACACATACTAATATTTTTTTGAATCATTAACTCCTACTAGTTTAACGACAAATTGATTTGTCCAACCTTGGAAACGTCCAACATAACCCCGGTCTCCCCTATAGTTTACTTTTATACTTACTAGATGTAGAAACAAACCACTAGTTGAGAAATCAAAAAGAACGCGATAGAGTCAGTAGCTGTCTAAAGCTGTCTGAGAGAGAAGAGAGAGTAGGGAGTGCTAAACAGCATCCCTATACCCAAGCGCATTAATTTCACAAGAATGAAAGGAGAGAAGGGTTTGCCATATTTATTTAATGTCAACAGATTCCGCACATATTTTACATCAACAAAGGATTAAAATCTACTCTGTGTGATATAATTGCCATGTCAAACCATAAAGTACTAACAATTATTGATGTTAATACCATGTTTCCTAGTCTTCATTTTCCAGCACATTCTGAAAAGGGCCAAGTCAAAAACCTGGTCAAATCTGTCGCTTTGAGGTTTCTTAAAGTATGATGTTTATCCTATATCAAAGTATCCAACCAAAATGTATCGCAAGAATTTTCTAAACGTAACCAGTTAACTAAGCTGATATTAAACAACAATCTGTAAACCAAATTGTGTTCAAAACTCTTATTTCAATATCAAACTTAAATTTTTTACACCGTGTTTACATTCCAGTTTTAAGTTGGGCAAACGAGATGACAGAAACTTGTCTGCTAATGATGGAGGGAAGGCATTAGCCGCTAGATGGTGCGACAAAAAGTGTCATGGCAGCTTTAACACGACAGTGTTCCCTCTCCTTATCTCTGCAAAGCATTGCTTCCACCTTAGAAACAGAGACCCAGCTACAAAACCTTCTCGAAAGAAAAGAAGAAAACAACGCAGCTGTCGAGACAGAAGGCCAAGAAATAATCAACAAACTTGAAGGTGACAAGACACAGCTGATCCAGAAACTCAATGTTGCAAAAACACAGACAAAACGAGCCTTAGAAACAGCACAACAGCTCCAGGAAAAGATAAAGAATTTGGAAAATAAACTCGACAAAAACTTGACAGAAAAATCCAATTTAAGACAAAACCTGTTAGACTTTTCCTCAACGAACAAAAACCTTGAAAAGGAAATTCAAGAACTTCAAGAACGAGTACGAACACAAGAAGACCAAATACATTTTCTAGAGAAGCGAGTAAAAAAATACCAAAAGCTTCAAGTTCAATTCATCGAGAACGAAGATTGTAAGGATTCAAGGCTAGCTGGGGACGAATCAGGAGAAAAATCCAAACTACTTAGTGATAAAAACCAGCTGACCTTGCCGACAGACAGTGGAGACAAGTCACTCCACTACGAGCTGGAAGTAGAACAAACTAACGACTTCGAGCAAACAGTAGACGACCTAAAGAACCAGATAGAGCTCCTAAACCAGACTATCATCTATCCACAGCAAGAAAACCAGCAAATACGGAAGAAGGTCAACATGGGCGTAACACACAATGAAGAGGACACTACAAAAAACACAACACAGAAGATGTCCGCAAATATTTCCAAGAAAACCCAAGGACGATGATAATCCAGAAACTGATGAAGATAATGAAAACGCCATAAAAGTAAACAAATACCTCACTAAACCAATTGTGATGGCACTAGGAGAACTATTCTCCAGGGAAGACAAAAAGACGATCCCAACTTTTAAAGGAAACAGCACTGACAAACTAGTAACAGAGTGGCTACGAGGAGCCGAGTACGTGGCGCGAAACAACGAGTGGAGTGACAACCAAAAAATACATTTCTTCTATGACTGATTGAAAGGCGAAGCCTTCGAATGGCATGAAAACTACGTGGAGGAAGAAGGCGATGACTTGAATTGACAGGATTGGAGAGAAGCACTCTTTGCAAGATTTCAAGACACATTCGACTTAGCAGCATTGGAGAAAAACTTTTCAAAACTAAATCAGAAGCCGGAAGAAAATTGCAGAGCTTTCATATCAAGGTTAAACAATCTATACGATACCATCGCAGGTAAAGAATACAAAGTTAACCATAACCAAACTATCGTCGAGGGCCAACTACTAAACAAAGTAAAGAAAATGCAAGATCACAGAAAAAGCTAAATAGGGGAGTTCGAGGCTGCTTGGACTTTGGGCCTTTGGGGTTGCATGGTTTTTTTATGTTATTCAAAAACCAGTTGTAAAAATATTTTTTTTTGCACTTGCTTATTGCAAATGCCAAAAAACTTGGGGGGGATGAATTTTCGTTAGTGAAAACGCCTTTATTGTTTAGTAAGAACAAAATTTAAAAACAGGTATATGAAATTGTAAAATTTTTAATTTTTATTTTAAAGATAATTTTTTAGTGTAAGTAAGATAAAAAAACAAAAAATAGTAACACTTATAGAAAATTAAATTCTTCATTTTTCTACACTAATCTTAATGTGTCCTGTTTCTCTAGAAACTTTAAGTTTATTTGCAAAAAAATTTGGGTAAGTTACACCTACGGGGTTGTTTGGCAGTGTTCGCTGAACTGAAGGGGAGGAGTTATGGGAGGAGCTGAATAGACTTTTGGTTGAAAATAAAATGTATTAATTGATAAACGTTGGGTGAATTATGTTTTTAAACAATTGGAATGCCGTTTTTCACGAAGGCCATGTTCAGAATGCAGATTGCTCCTGGGTTTTTTTAAATGGGAGATTCTTAGAAATCAATCTATTTTTTAAAGAAATCGATGATTAATAGAACCATCTTCCATCAACCAATCAAACCCATCACGATAATTTAACAAGAAAGCAGATTTATGTAACTTTTTACACATATTGTCACACGAGTTGTATTAGAACAAGAACAAACGAATACAACAAGTGATGACTTAAATTCTAAACAATGGTTTAACTCAAACAAAAGGGATAACCATTACCAAAAGTTGGAGAAGCGTCTGAAGACCTCTTGGGAAACCAGGGAACTCCTCCTACGGAGCCCAGCTCCGGGAGCTCACCCGATGGAGACTCATCTAACGCAGAATCGGGGCAGCGTTTTATTTTTATTTTTGCGAATTACTCCCCTTCCGGACTGCATATCTGCGTATCTTTCCTAGAGCGGACTTCTCCCGATAATTTCTTCACCACGATCGCAGCGTTGTCCAAGGAGCGGATGACTCATCTCTGTGAAGAGATAACCAATCTCCCTTTGCACCCGCGACAATATTGTAATATTTAGAATTTAGTACTAAAATACAAAACATGATTTTTATAAATTGTACATTAAAAGAATGATTATTTTATTCAAAACCAACGAGGGTCCATTCAACCCCACTATTTTCGGGTTTTCCAAGAATGGGGGTTTACACTATAATTTTCTTATCTCCAATAATTTTAAACAAATAATAATAAAAAAAAAATCATGAGATAGAAAACATAGTTGTCTATCGTTGACACTAGAAATATTTCAGATATCATTATTAAAAGCCGAGATATGACGATTTAAAAAAAAGTACTAATCAGCCCCGGTCTCCCCTATTACTGCAAGGCCTCCTACCAAAATACAAAGCAGAAATTTATCCCTTCGGGATTTAAATTACTAAATTACCGAAGGTTTAGAGGCCTTTAACGCAGCACAACTTAGAATAGGCTCCCCCTCCAGATGGGGCCCCGAAACACTTTACTGGAATTTTTTCCACCAATAGGAATGCAGGAAAGGGGGAAAACAGCATTAACGATATTTTAAGGTGAAATTCGTAGATTTGAAGTATGACAAAGGTAAGAAATGGTAATGCACGTCCTTTTATTGTCTTAATTGTTAAACTATGTGACAACTAGCTTGTTTTTTTCGTATATAACAAAGTAAACAAGCGGCCATGTTGGACTGTTTGGGGTGCTTCAATATTTAGGAAACAGGGGGCACCTTTGTACTTTTTTCTTATTCAAAATTAAAAAACTAGATGTCACTATTTCTTATAGTAAACAAAATTGGAAACAGCAACTTTAACAACTAAAACTTACCTTAAATTCCGAAGGCGCCCAAGGGGCTTTATCCACGAAAACCAGAAAATCCCGAAGACATTGACGCATTATGTAAACAACATTACATTTCTTTAAAAATTCTACACACAAAAGAAGCTACAGAAGACAAAGAGATGTCAGCTGTCATAGCAGGGATAACGCATCATAAAAACAACAAGACGATAAAAAAAACTACTTGAGCAAAAATTAAAAGAAGCTCTGTCAGAATTTAAATGTATTAATACGAAACGTGGATTCTCACAGGAAAACGACATAACCATAGCTGCGACTGACTAATACGAACACCTATATTAAGACCATGTTCAAGTGAATGCTACTCAAGATCACGTGAATCGAGAGTGCGATTTGCTGACAATCACAACAGCCTAGAATCCAGTCCGGGAAGAAGTCTCAGTCAAAACAGAGACAACAGTCCCTATCGCAGAGACTACAATTTGTCAGTACGAAGAAATTATAATCCTTCAGGATATAGGCAATCCAGATTTTCATCCCACCAACGTCCTCCAAATAGGAACGGATACCACTACCGCCAAGGAGACTACAACGGAAGAAACTTTAACAACTACAGACATCAAATGCGTTATAACAGCAACCAACATCTACAGCAACAACATAACTCTGGCAACAATCCTCGAACCACTGAAAATTGAGAAATAACCTAATACAAGAGTAACCGAAGAGGAAATATTGCAAAAGAATATTGGACAGATATGCCCCGTACCAACAATCCAGGTCCCCGATAACCACCATAAAACCAATACGTTACTCCCCACTAACATACAATTTAGGATCAGATGTACAAGTAGAAATCCCTAAACTGATACGAATTCCCACTAAAATTTTTCATAAGGAAATTATAGCTTTAGTGGATACTGGCGCCGCCGCTAGTTTAGTATCCAATAAAATATTAGATACTCTAGAAAGTAATGAAAACTTAGAGCAAGTGAAAAATAGGAATACTCCAATTTTAAGGACGGTATCGGGACAAGAACTTAAATCGATAGGAAAATTGGAATTTGCAGTTGCTATTAACGATAATCATATTATTAAACATCACTTTTACGTTACGAGCAACTTAAATGAACATTGTATCTTAGGATTAGATTTCTTATCTAAAAATAATGTGAAGATTAACCCTAGAAATTGACAAATATGTTATGATCACTTTGGATGAGAACATAATTTTGGAAGTAATACCATGCCCATTTATAGCATACCATTTAGCAAAGCAGGCATCCATATACCACTAATCCCAATTGATAGAGAAGACCACCAAGATCTTATACAACAAGATTATCAAAACTTAGAATCCTTCACTCAATTAGACTTTAACAACAAAACTGAGCAGATAACTAAGATTGCTGGAAAACTAGAACAAGTACTCAATGTATCAAACGACATACGAGCAAAAATTGAAATTTTACTAAAGAAACCTGAATGTCTTTTTGCAGACCAAGAATCCCACTCCGGTCTAGCAACACAAGTAAAACATCACATCAACATTAGCCATCACGCTCCCATTAATCGAAGACAAACATACGAAGCCCTAAAACTTGTTGTTAAGACCAAAATAGAGGTAATGCTAAGCAACAAAATAATAAGAAAAGTCACAGTCCTTTTGCTGCAACCATAGTAATGGTACCTAAAAAAGATGGAGGGATGCGTATGTGCATCGATTACAGAGCTTTGAATAAAATTACTGTTAAAGATAAATACCCTCTACCTAGGATAGACAGAGATAAGGAGATGGCTCACCCCCCAAAAACCCAAAAACAAAAAATTTCTCCCCCCCCCCTTTTTCACGACGTAAATCGACTGCGCTGCTCCTTTCGGCCCAGCTCCGGAATCATGGCTGTACTTGGCGGTAAGGATTTCCCAGTAGCGCTCCCCTTTCACGTTTTAAACCATACCGTCCTTACCGCCAAGTACAGCCATGATTCCGGAGCTGGCCGAAAGGAGCAGCGCATCGAATTCGTCTGCTAGAGAGGGGGGGGGGGGAATGTCGACATCGCTCTTCTCTGAGGATAGATTATACAATCGACGCGTTGTGCATCTCTGTTTATTTTTCAACATTGGACTTACTAGGCGGCTACTGGCAGATAGAAATCGAGGAAAGGGACAAACACAAAACAGCTTTCATTTGTGAATTTGGCCAACACGAATTTAATCGGATTCCGTTTGGCTTAACAAATGCACCAAGCACTTTTCAAAGAGAAATGAATAAAATTTTGAAAACGGTATTGTAAAAATTCAATTTGGTTTACCTAAATTACATCATAGTGTTCAGTAATTCAATTACTGATCATGTGACACACTTAGAAGCAGTTTTTGAACTTATTAAACAAACGGGTTTAAAGTTGAAAAGGAAGAAGTGCGAATTTTTTTAAGAAGAATTAGATTATTTAGGGTACATAGTATCCGGGAAAGGAATAACACCAAGTACAAGGTATTGAGTTTAAATAAGTATATTAGACATGTCATTTGTATTTTGCATAACTATAGATGTATTATTTGGTTATAGAGAATAACATCACTAAATAACTTCTTGAGAAAATACAGATTAATTAATATTCTTACAGTGATCCAGTCTGGACAGATAGAGAAGAGAGAGAAATAAGATTTGACAGATGTATATATAGTAGTGAGACAAAGGGTGAGTCTAAACAGCATCCTTTGTCTTGATTCGGTTTCGGCAACTTGTCGGATTCCTTGGATTGCGCATATATATTTCAACATCTCCTCTCAAACCAAGGAACCTGGAATTCAATTATTATTTTCACACATACCAAGACTTTCACGCATTTTCTCAAAATCGGGTTTTGGAAGGGATTTGGTCAGGATATCAGCTTTCTGTTCTTTAGAGGGTACAAACAAAACATTGATAACACCATCTTCTTGAAGGGAGCGGACAAAGTGATATCTAATGTCTATATGTTTAGTTCTCTGGTGGAATTCAGGATTATGAATAGAGCGGATCGCACTTTGATTATCACATAGAATAGGGACAGGTTGGTCTTCAGTTTCTCCAATTTCAGACAGCAAGCACTTGATCCAAACAGCCTCCTTGGAAGATTCTGATGCTGCGACATACTCGGCTTCTGTTGTAGACTGGGACACACATTTTTGTCTGCGGCTGCTCCAGGATACAAGACTACCATATACAAAGAAAGTGAATCCAGATGTAGAACAGCGACTGTCTATATCACCACCAAAATCGGCATCTGTATATCCAACAAGAGGTTGGTCTGAGTTTTCGCCAAGAAGAATTCCAAATTCGGTCGTTCCTGAAAGATAAGAAAGAATTCTTTTTACTGCACTCCAGTGTGCCCGGCCTGGATTTTGGCAAAATTTCGCGACTTGATTAACGGCATATGAGATGTCTGGTCTACAGGTAATGGACAAGTAGAGAAGACATCCGACTGCTTCACGATATGGCACATGTGACATGTCGAGTTTCTCCTCTTCGGATGTTGGCGACATTTCTAAATTGAGACGAGTGCATGGATCAGCAGGGGTAGACGTGGGGTTGCAGGTATCCATTTTAAACTTGACAAGGATTTTCTTGATAAGTTCTGGCTGATTAATCAAGATTTTTCGTTGTTCTTGATCACGATGGATATCAAGGCCGAGGAAGCGGGTTGCTGGTAGACAGCGCATATCGAATTCCTTTGAAAGAAAATCAATGATATGCTTTACATTGGACAGGCTGGATCCACACACAATCCCATCGTCTACAAAGATAGCAACAATTAGAATATCCTTTCTTCTTCGTCTATAATAAACGCAGGGATCAGATTCACATCTTGAGAGTCCGAATTCGACAAGAAACATGTTGAACTTCTCATTCCAAACTCTTGGTGCTTGTTTTAAGCCATAAAGACTTTTTTCAGGCAGGCATACATGATCTTCTTTTCCAGCTACTGCAAAACCTTCAGGTTATTCCATGAAAACTTGCTCTTTCAGCTTTCCGTAAAGAAAAGCAGTTTTTACATCCAGCAGAGTGACTTCTAAGTTTCGGACTGCAATGATGGCTAAAATGGTACGAAGAGAGTCATATTTTAGAACAGGAGCGAAAGTCTCACTATAATCAATACCGTAGCTTTGGGCAAAACCTCTTGCCACTAGTCTGGCTTTGTATCTTTCAGATACACCAGGATAGCCGGGTTTGATCTTGAACACCCATTTGCAGCCAATGATATTTCTCTCGGTGGGCCGTTTTACAAGTATCCATGTTTCATTTGCCATAAGTGACTTGTATTCTTTTTCGATAGCCTTGGTCCATAGTTCAGCTTCATCACTTTTCATAGCTTCTTTGTAGTTTTTCGGCTCAAGGTTTTCAACTGGAGAAATAGAGATTGCCGCTTCCATCCCAAATGACGATTTCTGATTTTTCTTTGCTATGTTCCTCCTCCATTCTAAAAATTTTTCGTTGTGGACTGGAACTCGAGATGATTGACGTCGAGGTAGGGCTATTGCTTGCTGATCGGATCTTGATTCTGCTGAAATGCTTTCTTCTGTGTTTGAAGATTGTTCTGAACCCGTAGTTTGTTCGAAACTTGTAGTTTGTTCTGAACTTGCGGTTTGTTCCAAACCCCTAATTTGCTCTGAACTTGCAGGTTGTTCCGTGTCCACCATCTCCTCTGCAGACTCCATTTCCTCGACTTGACATTGTTGCTCTACAATTTCGGCCGGCTCGCCAGCTGTATTTGATGTCTCCGTCTGTTGAGTTTCAGCATCTTTGATGTCTCTGGAAACAAGAGGGTCAAAAGGCGTAGATATTTGTTGTTTGTTTACCTCGGGAATGATCCCATTTGACTCATCTACAATGACGTTTCGACTGATTTCAACTTTTCTCTTTGATGGGATCCATATTCGATAAGCTTTTGTGGACACACAGCAACCAACAAAGATGCCTTGCACAGCCTTAGGATCCAGTTTTCGTCGTAACGCATCAGGAATATGTACAAAGGAAACAGAACCAAAGATACGCAGGTGCGATACATCCGGCTTTTCTCCATGCAGAATTTCATAAGGAGTTGCACTTCCAGTTCTTGATAGGATCATGTTCTGTATGTAGACTGCGTAGGCGACTGCTTCAGCCCATAGGTAATCAGGAACATTTCGTGCAAGATACATACTGCGTGCTGCTTCCATTATAGTACGATTTGCCCTTTCGGAGACGCCGTTCTGTTCTGGAGTATATGGGGCACTAAGTTCATGGTTGATTCCCATTTGTTCAAGCCATTCTTCAAATTCTCGATTCACATATTCTCCGCCGTTGTCGGATCGTAGTGTGCAGATCTGTCGATTATGTTGATTTTTAAAAATGGCTACGAACTTCGTGAATTTATTGAGGGCTTCGGACTTATGTTGAAGAAAATATACCTCCGACCAGCCACTGAAGTCGTCCTTGAATAAAACGAAGTAACGAGATTTGTTTGGAGACATCGTTTGCATAGGTCCACAAATGTCAGAGTGTACCAGGTCGCCTACATTGATACCTCTTCTTCTTCCATTTGGAAACGGCAGACGATGCATTTTACCAAGCATGCATCCTGTACATAATGATGATGGGAAGTTACTATGATTAATGTGGAGACCGCAAACTGCATTTTGACGTTCCATTTTCATGATGGTCTTGTTGTTTGTATGTGCGAGTCTCTGATGCCAAGTAGAAATTGACAGGCTGGTGGCGGCATGTGACGTTGTTTGAATTTTTACAGTGAGATCAAGATAATATAGCTTTTCGTTAACGCGTTTGCCAGTCATCTCTAACTTTCCGTGGCGAAAGAAAGTTACCTAAGGAATAAAGAAAGTTGATTAGCGATCTTTGTTTAGGTGAATATGTGAAAGATAAATTAGTATACCATATCATCAGAAAAAATGGCTTCTATTCCATATGCTGTGGCAGCACTGATAGAAAAAAGATTTATTCCTAAGCCAGGAACGTAAAGCACGTCAGTGAGTAAGAGGGATATTCCAATACTGTTAGTTACTTCCACATCACCCTTTCCTTCAGCTTGTAAACAAGTGTTTCCGATACCGAGGACCGAATGAGTTCCTTTCTTGATTGATTTGAAGTTAACAAGGATTGATCTTTTATCAGTCATGTGTTCAGATGAACCAGAGTCGGCAACAAAACCATAGGTCTCGAAGTCAAAGCTAGTTGACGATAGATAACTGTGATCTTGATCTGCTGGTTGAACTAGAAGTGAGAGATTCGCGTTTGCTTGATGTTGCTCTGCTTCATGCCTCAATCTCACTCTACAGTTTGAGACCTTGTGTGGACCAAGACCGCAATAACCACAAAGTTGCTGTTGATATGGTGGAACTCCTCCTCGTCCTCGATACATTCCTCCAAATCCGCGACTACCTCCTCTTAAACCTGGGTATCCACCTCTTCTCGTTCCGCGTGGAATGAAGTAAGGTTGAGGTCTGCCGATCTGCTGATAAGGAAAGCATACTGCCTGAGGAAGATTTCCGAATTGACTGGGATGGCTGTAGCTTTGAAAATTAGTTGCTGCATAGGCTCCGCCTTGTTGAGATGTATTCCCATCTTGATTCGTAGTAAAGGCTTGAGAGATTGCTTCTTCTTCCTGAAGCTTTGCGAGAAGTAGCTTGACAGTTCTGCCTTCCTCGGCTGAGTTGTTCCATGTTGTGTAGAAATGACGATAGGTAGATGAGAGAGTGGACAGAATTTTCGACATTACTTGTGTCTCTAATATTTGTTCACCTACTTCTTTGAGTCTTGACCACAGGAGTTCAATAGCAGTGACATGGCTTGTCATGTTGTGTCCTTGTTTGTATTTATACTCAGTGAATTGCTGAAGTAAGATGAGCCTATTGTCAGCTGTATTTCGAGCATGTTGATTTCTGATCCTGTCGTACATTTCCGCAGCAGTAAGAGATGTGCACAAGGTGTCACGAAGTTCGTCATCGGTCGTAGCGAAAAGATAATTCCTTGCAGTGACATCTTTCTCTTTCCATTTATTGATGAGATTGGCGTTTGTGACTATACCATTTTCTCCTCTAGCCTAAAATTTGTAATACAGTTTTTGGTTATTATTTGTTTTAATAGTTTAACATTTGTGATGCTTGAAGTACGTAGATAATTACTAACTCATAGTCAGGTTTAAGCAGTTTAAGTGAGTGATAATAATTCCAACTTTTTATGATTACATGTATAAAAGAAAAGATTAAATTATCTGGTTTTCAAAAAAAAAAAATATTTTAAATGCATTGATTGATTTGAATATGAGTGCATGAGTAAAGTCAAATTTATCTGTTTAAATATTATGTTGTTTTCTACTCTTTGGGAGTGCATGAGAGAAATCGAAATATCTGATTTTCTCGAAGTTACTATATTCTTTCTGCTCTTTAAAGTCCATGAGTAAAATCGAAATATCTGATTTTTCTCGAAAAAGAAAAGAAATAAGGATATGGTAACATTTCTGTTTTTACTATTGAGTATAATGATGATTGTTGGTATGCAAATTAATTTTTAAAAAAATGTCTGAAATATACAGCGACTGCGAAAATCAATTTTACGATGAAAAATTTTAGTGTCATTTAAGTTTGCAATAGAGGATAGGTTTTAACTTAAGATGTGTAGTTGTTTTTGGCTCGTAAAATAAATTAGGCCTACTGTACAATATTACCTCTGCGGGTTTGAGTTCCACTCCATCAATGATGTCTAAAAGACCATGTTGTTCCAAGATTAGTCTCAAACCACACTTCCAACGGGGAAAATTACTTCCATTGAACTTAGTTAGATGTCCAATATCCTTAAGAGATGAAGATTCCATTTCAATGTTACTCTTTTAGTCAGTGAGAGTACTAGGCCCATAACCTATTGAGTTTAAATAAGTATATTAGACATGTTATTTGTATTTTGCATAACTATAGATGTATTATTTTGTTATAGAGAATAACATCACTAAATAACTTCTTGAGAAAATACAGATTAATTAATATTCTTACAGTGATCCAGTCTGGACAGATAGAGAAGAGAGAGAAATAAGATTTGACAGATGTATATATAGTAGTGAGACAAAGGGTGAGTCTAAACAGCATCCTTTGTCTTTAGTCGGTTTCGGCAACTTGTCGGGTTCCTTGGATTGCGCATATATATTTCAACACAAGGAAGTTAGACGCGATTATTAGATATCCCGCTCCCAAGAAAGTAAGATAATTGAAATCATTTTTAGGTTTAGCTAGCTACTACAGAAAATTCATACGGGCTTTGGCTGATAAAGCGCATCCACTAACTGCACTCACTAGAAAGTCAGCGGAATGTAAATGGGGGAGGAACAAAGGGACGCCTTTGATTGCATTAAGAACTCTCTCATCACTAGACCTTTGCTAGGTTATCCGGACTTTTCTCGAGAATTTATCATCTACACGGATGCTTCAGGATATGGAATAGGAGCAGTCTTGGCACAAATACAACCTCCACCTCAATCGTTGGATTCAGCGGAGTCCGTCGGACAGGACCTCCGTGAATCAGACGGCGTAGAAGTCGTCATACCCTATACCTCTAAACATCTGAACGACAGCGAGGCCAAGTGGTCAACCACAGAGAATGAGGTATACGCAATAATCCATGCAATCGACGTGTTTAGGACGTAACTATACGGGCGTAAGTTTTCCGTATTTACAGATCATAGACCTTTAGAATGGCTAATGAGTAAGACAGAACCAGCAGAAAGATTAGCTCCATGGGCTCTTAAAATCCAAGAATTTGATATCATTATTGGGTACCGGCCAGGAAAGTCACACCAAAATGCTGACACTCTTAGCCGCACACTAATAGTACAGTTAGCAAAGGTAGAAACAAGGTCAACAGGTACAAGAGTGAAATCAGAAGTAAAAAACGAAAAAGTAGAATCCAAAAAAACTAGAGCAAAACAAGCAATTTTCGAAATTGAAAATGATAAGTTCAAGGACACGGAAAAATGGATCGAACACAAAGACGAGTATTGCCGAGTAATATTATAAGAAATAGCAAAGGTCAATCCAAGTAAGGATGTCAAAAATAAATTTAAAATAAACGAAAAAACATTATAAGCAGATGTCAGAAGACGAACTGTTACGCCAGTGAGACTGATACCACACATTTTAAAGGAAAATCACGATCATATATTGGCAGGACATTTAGGAGTAGGAAAAACGTTAGCTAGACTTGAAAGACAGTATACATGGCCATGCATATGCATGTCGCCGTAATAGAATACGTTAAAAGTTGTTTGATGCGTAATAAAAGAAAATCGGTAGGTGGAAGTAAAGCATCATTGCACCCTATGCCTCTAGTTGAAGAAGTATGGGTAAGGATTGCAATGGATATAGTTGGCCCAGTTCAAGAAAGCGCTAAGGGATACAGGAATATATTAGTTCTTTCAGATTATGCCAGTAGTTTTTTTACAGTTCCTATGAGAAATCAAACTGCCCAAACAATTGCAAAGTTTTTGGTTAATAAGATATTTACTAAATATGGATCTCCGGAAGTAGTTCTAACAGTTCAAGGTACTAACTTTCTATCCATCCTGATACTAGTGTGTGTAAACTGTTCAAAATCCAACAAATAAGAACTACAGTCCATCATCCACAAACCGATGGATGGGTTGATAGGTTGGATTGAACTCTCGGTGACATGCTAGCTTGTTATGTCTCAGACCAACCTGCTAACTGGGACAAATACCTTCCATTCGTTACTTTTGCCTACAACACAGCAAAACCAGCCTCAACTCAAGAAAAACCATTCTTTCTATTTTTTGTACGAGAACCAATAATGCCCAACGATATCAAGATTAACAGAAGATACGAGACCTACAAGGATATCAGTATGGTGTATTCACAGCAGTGAGAAAAAGCTCAAAAACTGGCAAGAGAAATCTCTTCAAATCCCAAACAAGACAGAAAAAAATACTACGACGTAACCACGAAAATTACTAAATACAACATAGGTGACTACGTATTACTGAAGGCGCCACCGGCAGCAGGAAAATTCATAAATCGATGGAACGGACCCTTTCAATTTTCTCACATTTAGAACATTCCTATTTCTCCTTTGACCAGTCCTATTTCTCCTTGGAGTTGAGGCTATTTCGCTTGTCTTTATCTTACACATTTAAGGACAAGGATCCTTCAGACCGGTAGGCAAGATGAGGGGTAACTTTCAGTACAGGAGTGTTGATTTTATATGCCAACGCCCTTGAAAATGACCGTTGACAAAATGCCAACGCTTACTTTGCTTGCATGTTAAGAATTCCTTATCCTATTTAACTTTTTATTGCAGAATATTAACCATCATTTTTGACTGAATACAGCTCATTTAACAAATAATTAAATTTGATCAATCTAAACGTTGTTTAATTTTTTCTACTGTAAGTTTTTCGTACATCTTGCAACACAGAGGGGATTGCGAGGGATCATTAAGATCTGGGAATCACAGCCCCTTTGGTGAACCATCCGCCTCCCTAAAAGGGTGAGGACCACACCCATCGTAGCCCCTCTATGATGCAAGTCGTAAGAAGAATAAATAATAACCAAAGTAAAATCACACTCACATTTATAAATGATTAATTTTTGATAAAAGAACTATATATTGTAAAAAATTTCGGTTAAAATACTGAAAAAAAATTTAATTATAAGGAGTTCTTAAGCTGCAAGTGAATTAAGCGCTAACATTTTGTCAACGGTAATTTTCAAGGACTTAAGGATATAAGCAAACCCGCTTTTTTCGATGATTTCCCTCCCATTTAACATGGGGCTCTCCAGAAAAATTTCAACTTTCAACTTTAAAAAATAGTCTTATTTCACGTTCGGGCGTCTTCGGGAAATGGCTCTTTCCCTGTTTTCCATGATAAAAGTGCAAGTAACATTTGCACGCGTGAATTCACGCACAAAAAATTCATTTGGCTGATGAACGAAAGTGAATGCTCAGTCACGTAAAATTTTGAGATTTGCGTGTAATTTGAGATTGTTGGAAATGGGGAAAAACTCCCGAAATTGAACGAACACCCTCTTTTTACCAACACCCTAGCGGAGTTTTGTCGGGTCGGATCCCGTGTTGAACCAGTGTGCTTCACCCGTGTGAAGTGTGACACTGGTGAAACACACTGGTGTTACACCTCTTGTTCGCGTGATAGGGCGGGTTTAACACCGGTGTAAGTTATAAAGCTTTACCCGCAAATTTTATAGTTATTTTGCACCGGTATTGTTCTAGTTAAATATACCCGTATAAAGCTCAAATTTGTCCCAGTGTACTTCTCTGATTATCCCTACTATATTAACCGGAGTAATACACTAATATGTAACTGGTGCACTTCTACAGCTGAAATTTTTGTATAATGGGTGCATAAACCCGTATCAAACCCTTTACATGTACTGGTGATTTTCTCCAGTTTTAATCTCATGCTATTTGTTGGTAGATCACACTAGTGTTACCCTATTGCATTTGTTTGGTGCATCGCACTGGTTTTGAACCCTTCAAACATACCAGTTTTCACAGTTACAATCTTGGTCCGTCTCTTTCACGAGTGCAAACAAGCTAGACATTTTCAGTAAACAGACAAGTGCTTTTTACTGCCACGTATTTTATTTCTATTGTACTGCTGAATGAAAAAGCATGACATTAGGGCACAAAACAAGTAATTGATTGACTGATGCAGTCCAGAAGGTCTAATAACCATGAAATGTTAAATAAAAATTGTCACAATGTAAAAACCTAACATTGGAATCTTCTTAGTATACCAACGACAAACAAATTAAAGACTAAAACAGTTAACTAATGCTTGAAGTAACAAATTCACACAAACTCGCCAACAGGAATTCCCAACTGACATGCACGAGGAATAATTAAACATTAGTCGGGAAATATTAAATTAATAAGCTTAGTTTTACCATCGGCGTTATTCACCACTAAATGCGATCACCACGCGAAAAGTCTTTTTTCCAAGTTCGACTGCGCTTTTGCAGCTCGGAGAATTCTAAAGGTATGGAAAGTCAAATAGCAAAAGACGATTGATAAGCGACAGCAAAAGCATTCTTACTGCTGGTATCCATGGCTACCACAATATGTCGTCGTCTGCATTCCCACTTGTGTTTTACAATATTGTAAAGTGAGCGTTTGAAACGCAGTAAACATTGGATGGAAAACTTTATTTATGAAACGAGATGTAGACGCGTTTCATTGCAGTGTCAAACCAATATGTTCCTTACAAACTGTGGTAACAAATTGAAATAAAAAATATGAGTGTGGCAAACCAATATGAAATGCATATAGATGTAATTTTAAAAGCTATATGTCAACCACTTTGATGAATATTTCTAAGTCCTTATCGCAGAAAAAGTAAACCAATATGCTGTTTCGTTAACTAGGCTACCCACGGTTTCAAACTGGAGTCACACACACTTAAAAAGGCGCAGAAACTACAAAAAAATGTAAGTGTGTGACACTATTATGAAACCAATATTCCCCGAATAAATCCCCAACACCAACTAGATGAATTTTTATGGTGCTTAAATCTAGTTCTACCTAAAGTTCATATTGGTGTCAGACACCCTCCGAAAAAATGCCATCAACTAGAGGGGAAAATATCATTAAGGAGTGTCCTGCACCCGTTAGGAATGCTCTTGAATCTGGTTTACAAAAATTACCTTTACTCTAAGTAAAAATGAGGCAAAATAGTTCCGTAACACGAGGATCCGAAGAGTATCAAATGCAGCTTTCACATCGCAAATTCAGAAATACGTTAAACGAGGCTTTCCATTTGAAATTCCTCGGTTGCGTGAAACACACCCAATTTGAACCATAAATGAAGGGTTTGAAATAAGTGTTTTACACCACACCAGATCCACACCAAAAAACTCCACTAGGGCAGGGAATTATGGTGTATTTATTGTAAGTTCGAATAAACTTTTGCTCACTTTTGAAATTTGATTGAGCCCCATATCGATTAGCCTATATATATCGATTACTGGATTCAACTTGTTAGTCGACTTTCGAGAGGTGTACAGACGACATAACTGTCACGATTACAATGTCGGAGAAAGTTTCATGTTCCATGTGCTCAGTCTCAATTTCAATAAGACGCCCTAAAACGTTTTATGAACACGTTAAGTTCAGCCATGGTAAATCGGCAGGTTTTCATGTTGTTTGTAAACATCCAGGTTGCGACGGTGTGTACCATTTATTCGCGTCATTTAAAAGGCACTGGAACAAATGCCATCCAGAAACTTCGACAGTTAGACAAAATGCTGCTGCTGTTCAAACCATTAATGGTAAGTGAAGTATATATTTTTTTAATTAAAAGTGTGTAACCCTTTATATCTGTTTAAATTCAAATTCAGACAAGGCTAGTGATCCCGCGTCCATTGAAGATGTGGTTGTTGCTAGTAGTAACACAACTGATGACGTCAGGGCTGGTCTTGAACAATCATCAGCTGAAGATAGGCATGATTTTGATCACGAACAACAACCTTAACATTCTGGCCAGCAAAATTTGGTTCCTGCTCATCGTGAAATTGAATCCCTCCTTTTCACTCCTGGTGCTGCGTTTAGTGAATTTGAATGGGAGGCTGGCTTGCTACTTATATTGCGACAAAGATATTTCCTGGCCTACGAGGCCCTGCTCTTTGTGTCTGAGTCCATCCATGAGCATTATTCAAGAAATATGGCCATCGTTCAGGTAGAACTCTAGAATACATGTAAACTACTTATTCAACGAATCTAACTCCTTTTTTCATTAATTGTAGGAAAAACTTGCTGCCCTATTATCTACTGAAGTAACTGGTAGTACCAAGTTTAAAGCAGCTTTCCTGCGAATCAACCAAGAAGAGCAGCTCACTCGTCATCGACTAGAGAAAATTTGGACAAACTTCTTTCCTACTATTATGCCAAAGTCGGTCATTCTCAATCAAGATGAGCCTTTGTATGAATGGATAAAAGATGAGAAACTTTTTTGAACGAGGTCTTCAAGACAGGGTATGTAGTACCCTTTTTTAGAGTCCTTACAACAGTTTCTGTCAGTAAAAGAAGTGGACAGCGCTGTACTGTCAAGTTTCCAATCTCACACAACCGATATTGAGAATTACTACTCTGATATTTGGGACGGAACTTTTGTTAAAAGTATCCCTAGTTTCATTCGTGAAAATGGTGCAATCCTTTGCTTTCAAATTTACATAAACGAAGTTGAGCTCGCAAACCCTTTGGGTAGTAAAAAGGGTAAACATAAAGTTTCCGTATTTTACTGGGTGTTGTTGAACCTCCCTCCTCAGTTTCGCTCATCCCTGCGTAGCATTCAATTACTTGGGATCGTCAGCTGTGATTTGTTGAAGCAACGTGGGTCTGATGTTTTTTTAAGATCTTTTATAGAGGATTTGATTCGTTTTGAAAATGGTGTAACTCTAACAGTCCGGAACGAAAAAAAAAAGTGGTTTGGTGTTTTACTGAATTTTACTGGTGATATGCCAGCCTACAACTTTGTGGGTGGGTTCAAAGAATGGGTGGGTTTTGCTAAATCTCCATGTAGAACTTGTACTATTCATCGTGACAACTTGGAAACAATTCATTGCGAAATCGATTGCATTTTACGTGATAAATTGTCCCATGAAAAACAAGTTTTGGAATTAGAAATAGTCGATCAAACACAAGCCGCAAGAGATGCTTTGTCTTGTCAGTACGGTGTAAATCGTAGGTGTCCTTTTTCCGTTTTGAGATACTTTTATGCCACTAAATGTTTCATGCATGATCTTATGCACATTTTTTATGAAGGAACTCTAAATCTCGAAACAGCTTTACTGCTTCGAGTTCTCATACCTGATGACTCATACATTATTGCAACAGTTAATTACAACATCTCAACGCTTAAGAGTGGCCGAGAGTTCACATCTCCTCCTCCATTTAGAAAAAGTGAAATATTGGATTCAAAAAAGTTGTCTTTCTCGTCTTCCGAGATGTCATCAGTTGCAATGTGTCTTGCAATTGTTTTGGGGGAATTTGTTAGTAGCGAAAATCCTTATTTTGCAAACTTCCTTCTGCTTCTCGAAATAATGACGTCCCTTCAGTCTTATTCCTTTACTGAAAAGCAATTGGCAGTGCTACAGAAAAATATCGAGATTCACAACAAAAATCATGTGTTTTTATATCCGAAGCCAACTGATTCCGCTGGAAAAGCGATCTTTTCTAAACTACATACACTTATCCATTTTCCCAGCCAAATCAAACAGTTTGGCCCCCCCCGCTTCTCGTGGTGTTTCCGTTATGAGTCAAAGAACGCCCCGTTTAAGAAAATTATGCGAAGGAATTGTAACTTCCATTACGTCCCTTGGACGTTAGCCTCTCACCATCAAAAACTTGTTGGCATGGACATAAGAATTGATGGCGAAGGTCACTATTTTGGTAAATTTGAAGATTATTCAGTAAATGAAAGCCATACCCCTTTTGCTGTGAAATATGCGCGATGGTGTAATATCTTGTGCGACGCTACTCCATTGGGGGAAATTCAAAAATTCAATCCATTAAACAAATCACCATGGCTGGGAGGAAATGTAAAATTGGCACTGTATTTTTGAGACAGTTACCTAATCATTGCAAACAGAAAGTATTTTTTCGAATCGCAGACGCGATTATTTCTGATCACGGCATTTATTTTATCATGGAAGAAATGGAGACTCGTTTATTTTGTCTTGATCGATTTTCTTTTATTGCTGTATCCCAAAAAACATTTTGTGTCGTCGAACGTCATGCTTTATCTTTTGACGCGCCTCTTCACTCATTTGAATACGAAAGCGAATTACATGTGGTCCCAAACTACTATCACATGTTGTGATGAAAATACATTGGTTTGAAAACAAAACTTGATTTAACGTGTTTAGGGATTTACATTTTGCTGCCCCATCTGCTGCCATTTTTAGCAGACAACCAGGCATGTGCTTTTCGTCTAATCGTCTTGTCTGTCGGCTATCGAGCCTGAGGTTCGAAATTCCAGCATGTCGGTAATACGCAAACTATGCGTACAATTTGAGTCACTTAAAAATCCTGTTAGAACAAACTGCGTTAAGTTGCCAGCACCTAGTACGCGAAGGAATTTGGTTATTCTGAAGGAAACTTTGCTAAGACAAATGTTAGATGACATGTCAATTCTTGATTTACAGTTCAACACATCAAAGCTTACACGAGTTGAGGATCTAATCATTTGTAAATACGATGAGGATTTCGGACAACCAATTGAAGTTCATTCAGATGTGGTTTTGTTTGATAAAGACATAGTAATGGTAAGGCTGCGTAAACCTGTAGTTGAATTCAGTGAGTGTGAGGAGCCAGGTCAGAAACTGGTAAGAAAACTTGTTCGAACTTATCTGTAAAGTAGATGTAATGTTAAACACAACTTAAAACTTCTTTCAATTTCAGAAAATGTATCGAACAATGGTGACATCAGTGAAGATGCAGAAAGTACAGACTTTCTTAACAGCAGCTTGGAAGAAGACAGGATGTATACAAGTACACCTTATTCTGTTTCACTAGAACTAACTGGGGCCTCATCAAGCAACAAAAATAAGATTCTTCTTTGTGGAGATAAACTATATTTACTGTTTATTCTATTATTCTTTTCTATACCGTTGACATTGTTACTAACGCTCACGTGCATTGGAGACGTTGTAGCAGAGATGAGATGAGGAGGATGAAAAAATAATTACAATGAAATATGACTTGAGGGAAAGAACACTTTATTTCTGTGTAGATGTGGTGGGGGAGACAATTTTACCGACGTGGTAGAGAGAGAGAGACTAGGGGTACCTTTTACCTCGATACTTGATTTTACACTAAAAAAATTCAAAGGGGGCAAGGGCTTCTTAACGTTAACATAAATTTAAAGGGCCCTTGCCACCTACAATCCTGCCCGTGAGGGCAGCACCGTAGGTGACAGTCAATACCAAGAGAGTGAAGAAATTTTGCCAACGCAAAGAAAGCTCTGAAGCTGAGGACAACAGCACATATGTAGACATTGGTCAGTTGGATGGCAGCATAAACTCACTGAATGATGTAACTGCAAGCAACTCTCGTGTTCCTTGTACGACGCTGACCACTTCGATGAAAAATCCTCTTAACCCCTTTCTCTTAAATATTTCACTTTCCCACATAACAAACGTTATTTTTAGGGCCTTCTGGTTCTAAGACCACTGTAAATAGAAACCATCTCCAAGCCGATTCAGACGGAGAGATAGCCAGAGATCAGGCGACTGAACCGGAAATTTCAAAACAACTAAGTAAATAATTTGTCTTTCATTTGTGGCTGTTGACCGATTTGGTGTTCTATTTTGGGCTAATTCTTTTAATATTGTAACGCACAGCTGACGTAGGGTTATGCAACCTATAGAATTTATCTCATGGTTAACTCCCGAGAGTTAGATAAAACTGATGATTATTAAATGTCACAGGAAGGTTATCACCCAATTACTTAAATTCCTAGAACAGGAGAAAACGTCCATCGATGGTATAAAAGAAGACCACTCGGCTGGATCTGGGTTCCTTCCGTCTTAGTTATTCATATGTGTCAAACTTGTTTAAACCTTGTTTCCCTTATTCTTAGTTTACTCTGTAGTCAATTCTCTTTGATTTCCAAATAAACGGCTCTGACGTCGATTGTCCGTTACATGGTGGAGATGCAGGGTAGGCCTTTTTGGTAAAGCAAGGTAAGACCAAGTTATCTGTGAATCTAGCGTAAAGAAAGAGACTCGGAGGCAGGTACTGTTGAGAGGTCCTTGGAAAGTGTGACCAGCTGGTATAACTACCTTAAATTGCTTGGGCATAGGACCACAGGCTTGACCAAGTTTCTTGTCTATTTTTTGAGATTCACGAATAAGTGGTCTTTTGCTTCTCCTTGTTAATTAGAGCCTACCGTAGGGCCCGTAAAAATTTTGGAAATTGTTAGGTATAGATGAATCCTAGTGAAACTAGGCAAAGTAAGCGAATTAAGGGATTAGAAGCGTCACCCGTCAGTGAACTGAAGGGACGCGCTAAGAATAGTGAAACAGGAGCGAGACCGAAGGAGTCAAAGAAGAAAGGCGTCGAGAAGGAGAGTAGAACGGCTCAAGAGATCGGCCATTCCGTCCAAGGTTCTGGAGCGGAACTTTTAACCCGATCGGAAGCTCAAGTACAAAATCAACACCACGGTGCGGATTTCAAAAACTTGTGCTTCAAAAGAAAGTAAGGGACAGTGGTTTTGGGGAAGAGTCGATTGTCGAAGAAGACGAATCGTATGAGGAAGTGACGGTAGAAAGACGTACTTCCATCTATCCACCTGAACAAGACAGGTTCGAATCATTCGAAGAAGGGATAGAAGAAGCCCCAACAGTCTCATCTAGTGAGTCATCGGTTGCAGAATCAGGAGACGAAGGTGAAAATTCTGAAATTTTCACGAGAACCATCTCCCGAAGCCATGGCTCAACGACAGCTTATTCCGAAATTGAAATACAGAGAGCCGCCGATCTTCTGCGGGAAGAGAAATGAAGACGCTACAGATTGGTTGGAGCGGAACGAAAGTGTTGCAGCGCACAACCGGTGGGGGGACGATGAGAAGCGAGAAAACTTCGGAATGTCCCTAGAAGGAACTGCTAGAAAATGGTTCCTCTCGGCTGGGAACTTTACCCAATGGGAGGATACGCCAGCAGTTGCCGCAGCGGCAGGAGTCCAAGCTGCTCCCGCTGTGGTAGGCTTGCGAACGAAATTTCTTAGGGAATTTCAACCGCAGCACTACACCCGTTATCAAGAAGCAAAACTTCGACAGCGTAAGCAAGGAATCGATGAACCAGGGGAAGACTATTTCTATGACATCATCGATTTATGCCGCAAAGTAGATCCAAGAATGACAGAAGAGGCGAAAGTAGATTACCTATTCAAAGGATTGAAACCTACTTTGTTGGAAAAATGTGGGTCGTCAACCCGGCGACGACTCAAGAATTTTTGGCAGCGCTAAAGCTTCATGCTGAAGCTTTGGAAGTTGCTGCTCGACCAGATTGGGTAGTGAGCATGCTTGGCCCTGATGGGAGAAGACCACCACCCAGAGAAGAAAGAAAAGATGATCTTCGAGATCTGGTATTAGAACTGAAGGCAGAAATAGAAGAGATGAGACGAACTTCTAAGCCTAACAAGCCTTGGGCTGGAAAGGATAGGCCTAAGCCATCGCGCACGACAGATGGAAAACCGATTTGCCATCGTTGTGGAAAGGCAGGACACATCGCACGCGTTTGTCGAACCGATCTAAAGCAAGAGAGTAAAAAGCCAGATTTTCCTAAAGGAGACGAGAGAAGACCAGCCAAAAGAGACGAAAGAAAATTTCCACGAAATGAACAACAAGACGAACCAGCATCGGTCGGAATAGTGTCGACAGATGAAGAGGAAGATAAAGAATCTACCATACTCATTATCCAACCGGCCAAGCTGATTACTGAAGAAGTTGTTTGTCAAGGGATGGAGCTTAAAGCTGTCATCGATACAGTAGCTGTAGTATCTGTAGTATCACCAAGCCTGCGAGAGAAGTTACAAGCAAAATGGGTTTCCTGCAAAGTACCCTCTGTTGTGACAGCCAGTGGACAAAAGGTACTTCCAATGGGAGCAATCGAGATAGAAGTGGAACATCGGGGCATGAAGGCCAAAGGAAAAGTGATTGTCCTTGCCATGAAAAACATTGAATTACTGCTAGGAAATGACTTCCTGAAACAATTCAACAGATTGGAGATAAATTACGATGGTAATGGACCAGACTTGATGTTGGGAAGAATGCCCATCAACATCATCGAAGAAGTGACGTCCACACAAAAGCTGATTACAAAAACTGGAAAAATGTTACCTCCACGAACAATTGTGTCAGTGGAAATTGAACCGGCTAGTTTGCAAGAAAGCACCGGAATGATAGAACCATCAGAACATCTAGCTAGAGTGAAGGGTGTAACGTCAGGAAAAATTTTTGTGTCAACCGTACAACCGTTGGGACAGGTGCTGATGGTTAACTTAAACAACCATCAGACTTATATTCAAGAAGGGACCGTACTAGGACAAATAGAGCCTATAGACTCACCGATCGTAGCTGTGGACGAACGGGAGCAGACAGAAAAGACCGAAGAGAACCACGAAAAAGTTGATGCAATCCTTGTACTGAAGGAAGAAAACATTACGCAAAGAGAAATGGAGCTGATTCCACGTTAAGCTTTTCGAGCACAAATAGCAGAGAACTTCCCACAACAAGAAACAGAAGAATTAGTAGATGTCCTACTAGAGTTCAGTTCCTGTTTTGCGCTGAAAAATAGCGGACTTGGGATGTGTAAGGTAGCCGAACACGAGATTCACACTGGAATGTCAGCACCGGTACATCAAGTTCCTTATAAAAGCGCATGGAAGGAAAGGTCCATCATACAAAAACAAGTAGAAGAAATGCTGGAGAAACAAGTGATCGAACCATCCAACAGCCCTTGGGCAGCGCCAGTGGTTCTGGTAAAGAAAAAGGACGGCAGCTGGAGATTTTGTGTTGACTACCGTCGTCTAAATGCTATTTCGGTAAAGGATGTATACCCATTACCAAGAATTGAAGAGACATTGTCCCGGATGGGCAATGCCTGCATCTTCTCTACAATGGACCTGGAGAGTGGGTATTGGCAAGTACCCATGCATGAAGAACACAAAGCTAAAACGGCGTTCGTAACACCAGATGGCCTTTACCAGTTTCTAGTAATGCCGTTTGGATTGGCATCAGCCCCAGGCACCTTCCAGAGGATGATGGATCTAGTGTTGTCAGGTCTAAGGTGGACGATTTGCTTAGTCTACCTAGACGACATCATCATCTACGCGGGAAGTGCAAGCGAACATCTAGTGCGCATTCGACAAGTGCTAACAGCACTGCATAACGCAGGACTAAAGATTAAACTAGTGAAGTGTCAGTTTGCCGCCCAAGAAGTGAAGGCTTTGGGCCATGTGATTAGCGGAGAAGGCATTCGCCCTGACCCGGAAAAACTAAAAGCTATAGAAAACTTCCCGTCACCAAGCTCGTTTCAGAAACCAGCTGAACAACTGAAGTGCGTTCGCAGTTTTATAGGATTGTGTTCCTATTACAGACGGTTTATTACTCAATTCGCTCACGTAGCTAAGCCCCTGACAGACATGTTCAAGAAGGGAGGAAGCTTCGTGTGGGAAGTGCAGCAAGAAGAAAGCTTCAAGACATTAAAGCAAGCGTTAGTGAAAGCCGCTACACTAGCTTATCCCGATTTCACAAAGCCTTTCGAAATTCACCCAGATGCGTGTGATTACGGTCTTGGGGCAGTGCTGCTACAAAGAGTAGACAACGTAGAAAGACCTCTGGCTTATGCAAGCCGCCTCTTGGCAAAAAGTGAAAATAACTATTCCATAACGGAAAAAGAATGCCTTGCGTTAGTCTGGGCAGTGAAGAAGTTTCGAAGTTACATCTGGGGAATGGAAACCATCTTGGTAACCGATCACCACGCCCTGTGCTGGCTACTCAGCAAAAAGGATTTGGCAGGACGTTTAGCACGCTGGAGTCTTCAACTTCAGGAGTTTCTCCTAAGAATCATGCATCGCAACGGAAGATTGCACACAGACGCAGATGCGCTATCACGCTACCCCGTGAATGTCGTAACAAGTTCAGACGAGGGTTTAACATACATTCTGGCCGCGTTAAGCATCGACCAAGACACTAAGAAAGAATTCCAGCGCGCTCAACAAGAAGAATGGAGCGAAGCGTTTGCCGCCATCAAAAAAGGAAAAGTGTCGGGACGCTATCGAATCAAAGATGACTTGCTGTTCTATGAGAAGATCGTGGACGACGGACGTCTTTTAAAATTATGTGTACCACAGTCGTTTAAAGAGGAAGTTATGCGTTCGTGCCATCATGACATTACCGCAGGTCACCTAGGATTAACGCGTACTTTAGCGAAAGTACGTGCTCGTTATCATTGGTGGGCAATGGCCGAAGACGTAAGTGAATTTGTGCGTAGTTGTCGAGAGTGCCAATCTCGCAAACCTGTGTATCAGCGACCCGCAGGATTTATGGAAGTAAAAAGAACTGAACGCCCGTTCGAGAGACTAGGATTGGATATCCTAGACCCATTTCCACTATCAAAGAAAGGGAACAAGCAAATTATCGTGGCAGTCGATTACGTAACAAAATGGGCCGAAACGAAATCACTTCCGACTGCTGACGCAAACGAAGTAGCGGATTTCCTAGTGAAAAGTATTTTGTTAAGACATGGAGCACCACGTCAATTAACAACAGATCAAGGCCGCTGTTTTACTGCAGAAGTGACACAAAAAGTGATACAGGCGCTCGAAACGAATCATCGTACCACGACAGCTTATCGTGCGCAAGCCAACGGACTAGTGGAACGTTTAAACCATACATTGGCAGACATGTTTTCAATGTACGTGAGTGCTGACCATCGTGATTGGGACGAGTCGTTACCATTTGTAACATTCGCCTACAACACAACCCGGCACGAAACTACGGGAAAAACTCCATTCTACTTGGTCTACGGAAGAGAAGCTGTACTTCCGATAGACGTTACGTTGAATGCAGACCCAAACCCAATACCACCTGTAAATCGTGATTCATCGGAATGGGCAATTCAACGTCTGCAACAGGCTCGACTAGAAGTACAAGCCAGAGCCGCCGCAGTACAACAAAAACAAAAAGAAATCTACGATGAAAATCGTAGAGAAGCAACCATGTACCTACCAAATGAGGAGGTACTGGTCTACAAACCCATTAGAAAAGTGGGCAAGTCAGAGAAACTTCTACATTGTTGGTTTGGACCCTATACAGTGGTGAGGCAAACAACGCAAAGCAATTACGAGCTTCGATTAGGAAAATCACCAAAAACAGAAATTGTGCATGTCGAACGAATGAAACCATTCATTGACATGACTAGTGTTGCACAGTGTACCAAAAATCCAGTGCCTTCTGAAGATTTGCAAGAAAATCAAAATAAGGGGCCAGAAAAAGAAGCATCTGCTAATGCTCAAAATCAAGAACAATCAGAAGAAACAAATACAAGGCCCTCAGAAGAAAATGGTGCACAGTCAGAAACTGCAGAAACAAATACTGACGTACCAACCGTACCGCCAACAAGACAAGGAAGACAAGAAACCGTGCAAATGGCAAGAGCAGAAAACGCAGGCATACGAAGATCTGCTCGCATAGCTCAAAGAAAAACAGTGATGTTGACCCTACCTTTGATGCTGCTGCTTTCCGTAATGTCAGGACCAACAACTTCCAAAGAGATACTCGCCTATCAAGGCGTTATCTTCAAATCTGAAGGAGAGATAGCCTTTTCAGACTCTGAGTGGGTAGTCGTCACCGACTTCACATTCAATCCTTTAGCAACCGTCATTAAAACTCTACATGATGTATTAGAAAGAAAGGTCAACACTCTGAACTTCAGATACGAAGGTCCAAACGACGGGTTTAAAAAACGGATAAAAGAAGAAGTCGAGGAACAAGCACGAGCAGAATTAAAAAACCTGAAAAAGAGTCAAGAAAGACTTAGAGAACTAAAACAAGCAGTAAATATAGGCAGTACCCGTAAGAAAAAAAGGCCTAATCGATGGAGGAGGAAAAGTTCTCAATTGGATCTTTGGGGTGTCAACTGAAGAAGATCTAGAACACATCAACAATCATGTTGAAAAGTTATCAACAGAAACCACTTCAATCGCTCACGCATTGGAAGTGCACGCGTCACTAATCAACGAGACGCTTTGGGAAACAAAATCAACGTCGAACGCCGTTGAAGAACTGCAAAACGCTTTTGAAAAACTAGAACGTGAGGCGTGGAAAACAGATCACAAAATTGATGGAATTACCCAAGAAGTTGAAAAACATGAAATAGCCAGAGCAGCCATTGAAAACACCTTTCGTGAAATCAAGTCAGCCTTGGCATGGCTGGACGAATCGATTGAAGATTTTGCCGTCGGCCTAACAACAATGGCAATGGAAAGACTTCCAGCACTACTTTTCCCACCTATGCAAATCCAAGCAGTGTTAAAAGAAATAAAAGCAATTTTGCCATCTGGATGGTCATTGAGCCCTTCTATTCAAATGGGAGACACCTGGCAAGTCTATAAAGACGCAAAAGTAGCTGTGGCAGCAATTGAAGACAATTTAAGAATTTTCATTCACTTACCTGTGTTCGAGTTCCCATTTGGATTCACTCTATACGAGGTAATAAGCTTGCCAAGACCAACGAAAAACGCCACCCAAGGGGCACAGTTTCATCCGTTAC
Source organism: Daphnia magna (assembly GCF_020631705.1). Classification (NCBI taxonomy): domain Eukaryota; kingdom Metazoa; phylum Arthropoda; class Branchiopoda; order Diplostraca; family Daphniidae; genus Daphnia; species Daphnia magna. The sequence continues at coordinate 8,528,908 of NC_059190.1, forward strand.
CGGCATTCTTAGCTGTGGCAAACGATAGACAAGCGTTTACCGAATTGTCAACACACGAAGCACATCGCTGCATGATGACAACCACGTCGATTTGCCCTATCAGCAAAGCAATAAACAAAAGGCATAGTGTGGCGGGGATATCCCAGATACCCCGCTGGCATTACGACAAGTCCCTTTTCCCCCTGCTAGATGTCACGACTGGTGACACCCCTTATCTTCTGCCCTCACCCTCTCTCGACAGACTGGTTCGAACTGTCAAGCTGGAAACATTGCCCCATTTCTCTTGCTGGGATATTGTGTAATACGGGTGCCGTGCTAGGCCCCGTCGTGTGAAAAAGGTACTAAGATTGATTAGAAGTACATTTGATTGTCCTGTAGATTGTTGTATTTCGATTTTGTGAAAGTCTTGCTTGTGTGTCTAGAAAGACAAACCCTCGTTAATTAACTAGCGTCTGAATAAAATAGGCTTGTGGGCCTTTATCCCGCAACAATTGGTGTCAGAAGAGGGATACTGGCCTCAGAAAAGATTCACACTCGTGAACTGCTCGCAGAACCATCGCCGTGGATTAATTATATTTTTGTTCTTTGCTCAAATCGTATTTAAAAAAAAAAAAAATTTGTTTTTTTTTGTATTGTTTTTTCTTCTTATTCTTTTCTCTTGCTAATATTTGATTTTCGGGTTCGCTAATTTTGTCTAGTCGCCGGGGGCGATAGCGTGGTCTTGCGCAAAATCATTTTGTTGCCGGTGGCTATAGCGTGGTCTTGCGTAAAATCATTTTGTTGCCGGTGGCTATAGCGTGGTCTTACGTAATTTCTCTTTTTGCCAAGGCGATAGTGTGGTCGCCCAGACACTTTTTTTTTCCTTTTTTCTTTCTCTCGCCTTTATTCGTCCCTGCTTTCGAATCATTCTATTTTTTTAATTTTATTTATTTTATTTTTTTTTTGTATTTATGCCACCGAAACGGGTTGCTGTAGTTGCTCCAGTAGATTATCATATTAGGACGCGAAATGCCTCGAGAAATTTGATCCCAGTAGTCGTTACGCCTCGATAGCGATTCAGAAAGTGAAGAGAGGCCTTCGCGACGATTAAATTTTGACATCTCGCCTGTTAGAGAAGAGCCGGAGCAAGTAAACGTACCGGTAAACATGGATCCCGACCTAGCCCAGGCTCTCGCAAATTTTGCAAATGGCGCTGCTCAGGATCGGGCACAGTATCAGGGGCGTCACGATGCATTAATGAATCTTCTGGCGGCCCAGCAACAAGAAAGTGCAGCTTTGCGTGCACTGGTAACTGCTCAGCAGCAACAAGCAGGGGCGGCGCTTGCACATGTAAATAATGCAGTTGTAGAGTCAATCCCCATGTTTGAGGGTAAAGTGGGAGAGTCCGGTAGACACTGGGTCCGTATCCTCAATCAGGCCGGAGATGTAGAAGGGTGGACAAACGCACAGAAGCGACAAGTCGCCGTGAGGCGTCTAGGAGGAATTGCCCTTCAGTGGCATTTGCAATCGGGCGCCAATAATCCGAATTGGCAAAACTGGTCCAATGCGCTGGGGACTAACTTTACACAACGTTTATCACCATCGGAGTGGTATAAACTGATCGAGGAAAGGGTCCAGAAAGCGGGGGAACCAGGGATCGCGTATGCAGTGGAAAAATCTCGTTTGCTTGATCTTTCCCCCCATGTTTTGACTAATGCGCAGAAGGTGTCATATCTGATAGGTGGGTTGGCGAATTGGCAGCACGTGGCGGCCATGATGAATGACACGCCGGCAGACGTCGACGAGTTCATGACGAGGTTAAGAGACCTCGAGACGTTATTCTCTACATTGCGGCCAAATGTGTCCCCCTTCCCCCCAAATAATCCGTTTTTTCAGCCGTCTACGTTGCCACCAGTGCCGATGCATCCACCACCGGTTCCGACACCCCTTCCTCCTGCAGCACCACACATTGATGTCGGATCGGCACTGCTGTCAATGGGAAAGCAGATCGCTGGATTGACGGAACGACTGAATGGATTGACGCTGGGAGGAGGCCAGCGCCAAATGCAGCGCCAGCCGGATAATCGCAGCTGCTTTCAGTGTGGAGCGATCGGTCACATCAAGAGAAATTGTCCTCGAGGGGCGGGAAACGGCCAGGCCCCGTCGGCTGGCCCAGGCCAGCGCTGACGGGAGAACACATTGATGAGTCGTCCCGACCAACTCAACTGCCTGTCATCCGCGTTTACATCCAAGGAGTTGGTGAGACAGACGCCTTGCTGGACACAGGATCCAGCATAACAACAGTAAGGTTACCAGTAGTAAGACGAATTGTTAAGAATAAAGGCATTCGTATTCTTCCAGGGATAAGGGGAATAGATAATAAGGTTGTAAGAGTAGTAGATGAAATTCCTTTACAAATTTGTTTTAAAGACACTAGAGTGTTTCTTGAAAAGGTCGCAGTTGTTGAAATGGCCCCCTTTCCCTTGATTTTGGGCGTAGATTGGCTGGTGAAAGCCAATATAAATTTAATCTGTAAGGATAATCAAATTGTTCCAGTGTTCATAAAAGATGTAGAAGAGGAAGCTGATATTGACAAGACCAACACATCGATTTCGGAAGAAGTAAACAGATCACTGCCGTCAGAAGAATTTTTTCAAGATTTGGCTAAAGATTTGCCGGTGGTGCGACGGAAAGGATCCGTTAGATTTAGCGTGAAGAAAGCCGTTGAAGTTCCGGGCGAATCGCTCCGGATGTTAAAAGGATCAGTCCCAATTGATTTCACCGGAACGGGCATCGTGCGGTTCGGATTTTCAGCAGAGCCCTCAAAAACCTGGGTGGTACCTTCCGCCTTAGTTTCGTTCAAGAATGGGAGGGCCAGGGTCCCATTGTTGAATTTGGAATCAAAGCCGGTAATAATAAAGCGGAGAAATTGTGTAATTTTCATTGATATTGATTTAGACGCTCAAATTGCCGTCGTTCCAACGGAACAGAAAGAGGAAAAGGATTCAAATGACGGAGTAGCAAGGCCAGTGCGAATGAGTTGCGCTGCAATTAGAGGATATTTACGAGCGACAATTCGTGAGGACGTAAATACGGGACCTAATCTATCGGGAGCCGAGAAGGAAAAAGTCTTCGAATTGCTGGACCAGCATCGTCGCTGTCTCCCTTCTGAAGAGACCCAGCTAGGCAGAGCGATGGAGATCCAGCACAACATCGATACCGGTAACTCTCGTCCAATCACTAGCCGCCCGTATAGGATTTCACAGTTTGAAAGAAAGGTAATCTCAGAAAAGGTGAATGAGATGCTAAAGGGTGGAGTAATTCAGCCCTCCAATAGCCCGTGGTCATCACCTGTAGTTCTTGTAAAAAAGAAATCCGGCGAGTATAGATTTTGTATTGATTATAGAAGGTTAAATGCTGTTTCTAAAAGGGATGTTTATCCGCTACCACGGATAGACGATGTTTTTGATAGACTCGCCGGCGCAAAATATTTTTCCACGTTAGATCTTGCTAGTGGATACTGGCAGGTACCAGTTGCGGAGAAGGACCGTAAAAAAACTGCTTTTGTAACGCCCGATGGGCTATTTGAGTTTAAAAGAATGCCGTTTGGCTTGGCAAATGCGCCGGCCACATTCCAGAGATTAATGGATCAGGTGTTAAACAGGCTCAAATGGACGGTATGTCTCGTCTATCTAGATGACATTCTTGTGTTTGGTAAAACTTTTGAAGAGCATCAGAGTAGGTTAAACTTGGTTTTGACAGCCCTGGGCGAGGCCAACTTAATCCTTAATATGAAAAAGTGTCTTTTTGCAGCAGATGAAGTTAATCATTTAGGTCACATCGTCAAAGCGGATGGAATAAGGCTGGATCCGGAGAAAGTAAGTGCCTTGGAAAGGATGGAAGTAAATTCGGTGAAGTCACTAAGGGCCTTCCTGGGCCTTGCATCATACTATCGAAAATTTATCCCTGAATTTTCACGTCTGACTGCTCCGCTCGTGACTCTGCTGAAAAAGAATGCCAAGTGGAATTGGGAGGAGAGGCAGAAGAAGGCCGTTCGTGCCCTTGTCCGTCTATTATCGGCAGAACCAGTGTTGGTGCATTTCGACGAAAACCTTCCAACTGAGATCCATACGGACGCAAGTCATTTCGGATTAGGAGCCGTCCTTGCTCAAAAAGTGGACGGAGAGGTAAAACCGGTTGCTTTTCTTAGTAGAGCGTTGTCTGATGCTGAATCCAGGTATCATTCAAATGAGCTGGAATGCTTGGCCTTAGTATGGTCATTGAAAAAATTTCGGTGTTATGTGTATGGACGACCTTTTACCGTCCGTACAGACAACTCCGCAGTAAAATGGTTGTGGGACAAGAAAGAGTTGTCGGGGAAATTTTCAAGGTGGATGTTGAGCATTCAAGAATATGATTTTAAAATTGAGCATGTTAAAGGTAAAAACAATGTGGTCGCTGATGCTCTCTCGAGGAATCTTGGCGGAAAAGAGGAATGCCGGACATCCTCGACAGAACATCGCGTTAGCTGTATATTAAAATCTGATGGATATACAGCCAAAGAACTTGCATTTTTGCAGCAAGTGGACAAAGAATTACGCCCAATTACTAACAGAATCCTAACTAACAGAAAAGATCCTGATTTTGCTTTAAGAAAGGGGGTAGTGTATAAAAAGAGTAAAAGTAACGTGGGTAGGAAATTGCTTTTGCTGGTACCCTCAATTTTACGTAGAGATTTAATAAGTAAATGTCATGATGAGCCGCAAGCTAATCATTTTGGTATAGAGAAAACTTTGGCTCGAGTAGTAGAAAATTATTGGTGGCCACGGATGGAGTCGAGTGTGCGCGCATATGTGTTATCATGTATCCATTGTCAATTTCACAATGTTCCTCCTGGAGCCCCTGTTGGCTTTCTGAATCCCATCCCCCCACCTACTAGACCATTCGAGACCATCGGAATCGATCATCAAGGCCCGTTGCTGGAAACTCAATCTGGGAATCGTCATATTCTATTCGCCATTGACTATCTCACCAAATGGGTGGAGGCGGTTGCTGTGCCAAGTACAGCCACGTGTCACGTGATAAAGCTACTTAAGGAGCAGATCATAAATCGACATGGGGTGCCGAGCAGAATGATTTCTGACCCCGGATCGGCATTTACTAGCGGTGAGCTAGCCATGGAGCTGGACAAATGGAAGATTCGCCACGTCATCGCCACTGCAGAGCATCCCCAAACAAACGGGTTGGTGGAGAGGCTTAACCGCACAGCCGCCAGAGCCATTGCTGGATTTATTTCCCCTACCCATCGAGATTGGGACGAGCGGCTGTCGGATGCTGTATTCGCCATTAACTCTGCCAAACAGTCAACAACGAAGCATTCGCCGTTTCAGCTTGTCTATGGACGACTCCCCAATAGACCGGATAACAACCTGTTTGAGTGGCCAGAAGATGGACGAGTGTCAAGGAGAAAGTTCATCAAACGCGTGGAACAATTGAGAAAGGCGGCCAGATTTAACATTATCCGCCGTCAGGACAGAACAAAAATGCTTTGCGAGCGCTCGCAGAAAGGCATCGAAGCCGTATTATCAAGGTGACCTTGTTCTAGTGCGTCGGATGTTAAAAAAAGGATTGACAAAGAAGTTCTTGCCAAAATATATCGGGCCATTCCAGATTGTAAAGAAAGTGGCAGAAACCACTTATCTAGTGGAAGAGTTGCCATCTAGAAGAAAGAGGAAAGTGGTACGAAGGTTTAACGCTCATGTTGTGCAATTAAAGCCATTTCGAGCGAGAAGTGACGAGTGGCATGTGAGTGAACTCGACGAACCAACCGAAAGTGAAAACGACAATGAAAATAGAAGTGAAAATGAAATGTCTCAAGTTACCGTTGATCCAGTCATGGAAGAAATTCCAGCCCAGCATGTACCTGCCCCTGAATTCCCAAATCGCCCGCCAGTGAGGACAAGAAGCGGACGAATTTCCCGTCTCCCCACTATCCTCGAAGGTTTTGATTTGAATTAATGTGGTGTAATCTGTTTTTGGAATTAACTTTTCGATTTGTTTTGTTTGTTTTTTGTTGTTTTTGTTAGTTTTTTTTTTTTTTTTTTTTTTTTTGTTTTTTTTTTTGTTTTTGTTTTTTTTGTTGTTGAATTTAAATAGGGCTTTGCTCCAACCACCCATAGTTTCCCCCATCCGTGAGCTATTTTGTTTAGTTTTGTTTGATCTTGATTTTGAATCTCCCACGCAGAAGGAGGAATTGAATGCATGAGAAGGGAATGGTAAAAGTTTGTTTGTTGAATGGGTTGGGTATAGCTTGGTTATAAGTTTAGTTTAGTTTATCAGATTATTATTATTATTTTTTTTTATTATTATTTTTTTTCTTTCTCTTTTTTTTTTTTTTTTTTTTTTCAAGATCGAAGATTTTTTTAGTAAGAAACATTTATTTCGTGTGGGATTTGTTATGAGTGTTCAGTGCCTTTTAGCACGGGTGAAATTATTGTTGGTGTTATGTATTGTTTATTATGTATGTGAATCGTGAAAAAAGTCACAGGCCAGGAAAGGCCGAATGTGGCGGGGATATCCCAGATACCCCGCTGGCATTACGACAAGTCCCTTTTCCCCCTGCTAGATGTCACGACTGGTGACACCCCTTATCTTCTGCCCTCACCCTCTCTCGACAGACTGGTTCGAACTGTCAAGCTGGAAACATTGCCCCATTTCTCTTGCTGGGATATTGTGTAATACGGGTGCCGTGCTAGGCCCCGTCGTGTGAAAAAGGTACTAAGATTGATTAGAAGTACATTTGATTGTCCTGTAGATTGTTGTATTTCGATTTTGTGAAAGTCTTGCTTGTGTGTCTAGAAAGACAAACCCTCGTTAATTAACTAGCGTCTGAATAAAATAGGCTTGTGGGCCTTTATCCCGCAACAATAGGGAGCCAAGCTGCGCAATGGCATTGTTTCTAAAAGATGAGAAAAGAAGCCGCGTACAATGTTCAACGAAATTGTCTCCATGGACCGGACAACAAACTGTATACCTGGGACACCGAAGATGGGGATACACCTCAGCACAAGAAATGACAATCACCATAACTTGTCCAAACAACAGAGGAAAAACTAACACAGTGATTAAACGTGAACCTTTTGACGTGTTTGAAGTTCCAACAACATGTACGGCGTACACAGAAGATTGGATTTTTCAAGCAAGCTTCAAGAAGAACGTTAAACATTCGTTGAACAACGTTACACTACCGCCTCTATCCGAATTGGAAAATGCAGACCTCATTCCACAAGAGTATGAAACGCGGAATATGGAAACGGCAGAGCCAGAAATGAGAAAATGGAAAAATAGGCCTCAGGCAACAAGCAAGGCCTCAATACAAAGCCGCGTTACTCTTATGGGGGAACATTTACGGATAATAGAAGAAGAAGAAAAACAAAGAAAGAACACCGAACGTACAATCAACGTCCGGTATCCCTTCGAAATTATCGCTGCTATAGCCACACTGTTTCTCAGCCTGGCAATAGCACTATTTCTTAGCAGACGTCAAAACAAAGTTGTTCTGTCAAATCTGACTAAACGAGTGAATGAACTCGAAAGTCGACTGAAAAAACACGAAGAGGAAGTTGAAGAGCAGCTGTAAAATGTTCTTCATACGTCAGCAAATCTTTTTTTCTCTTCTTCCCTCTTCTTGCTTCTTAAACTTTATATTCCGATTCTCATTTTGAATGTTCTTATAGTATAGGCATAGGAAAATTAAAAGAAAAATATTTCTTTTGATATAGAATTGAATTCTACTGTTAAAATGTTCTTTTTGAAAAATTTTTAGACTAAATGTTCCAAATGTTATCAGTAGAAATAGGGAATTCCCTAAAATAACCCCAATATGAATGTTTCTTTCAAATAACTAGAAAATAACATAGTTATTTTGAGCTGTGCTAAAATTGTATTGCAATCGGGACGAGTTGCAGTCTGAGAGGGGGGATGTAACGCACAGCTGACGTAGGGTTATGCAACCTATAGAATTTATCTCATGGTTAACTCCCGAGAGTTAGATAAAACTGATGATTATTAAATGTCACAGGAAGGTTATCACCCAATTACTTAAATTCCTAGAACAGGAGAAAACGTCCATCGATGGTATAAAAGAAGACCACTCGGCTGGATCTGGGTTCCTTCCGTCTTAGTTATTCATATGTGTCAAACTTGTTTAAACCTTGTTTCCCTTATTCTTAGTTTACTCTGTAGTCAATTCTCTTTGATTTCCAAATGAACGGCTCTGACGTCGATTGCCCGTTACAATATTGTTAACAGAATCCCGTGTTCCACTTACGCTCCCCCAAAAAGGTTCTGAATCTTGGGAGATTAACCCACAACTTGTTCTGGCAATTAAAAACAATTCGTTGCTTTTGCACCAAAATCAATTCATTGCAGTTTGTGTGATGCATTTCAAAAGGACTCAGCTCTTAGGTAACAAGGGTTTGTACCGAAGGTACGCCGACATGATTGTGACGAAATACGACGTTCTGAGAGACCACGGCCCGATCTCATATGTAATTTTATACATATCTTTTTGTGTAATTGTTTCCTTTGTTAAATATTGCGTTATCTATTGCAGGTAACTGTCAAAAAAAGGTGATTCGTGCCATTAATAACCGTTTAGATAGTCAACAACATGGAGCACGTCGCAAGCTGGCCAGGAATCAAAAGAAGCATGCCAAAAAATAACAGGCGGCCGCTGTCACAGCAAACGATGTTCTTGATGCTAGCAATAGTATCCAACCATCAGGAGATGATATCGACGACGAGCACCCCAACAACGATTTGGTGAATAAGGAAAAAGAAAAAAAAAATTGAAGAGTTTAAGGCTAGAAGAGAAATTGTCAATTCAAAAAAAAAGTTGTCGACAAAGGCAATGTTGGAAAAAATCCCGAGTTACAACAATTTTGAAATTGTAAAGTGCTTTTAGTCCCTAGTAATTCTCCAGTAGCTAACATTTTTTTTTCTTTTTCGTCCAGGTCTATGAAGATTTTGCTAGAATGGAGCCAATGTGTGATCTTGGTATAGATAAATTTTGTGAAAACTTTGATGAACTTATTACCAATTTTCGCCAGTTTCTTTCGAAACGAAAAAATGGAGGACATACTTTTTCAAATGGAAATCGTGGAGATGTAGATGTGATACTTACAATCAATAGTTTGTGCTCAACAAAGCGTGGGGTTTCAGATTCTACACCGGTTATTCAAAAACGTCAGGTTGGTAAGCCTTTTGAGCCTAATTACAATGGCCTTACTCCCAGTGCAATGTTGTTTTTTGAGGGCGATGATGTCCATTCCATGTTAATTTTTGGCGGGGGGTGTTGAATTTCAAAAACATCCAAACTAAGAGTGTGTGCATTGCTTTGTTGAATCTGTTGGCAACGTAGTACGTCATTGATCGAGATTACGCAGCCGCCTACTCTGTTCTCGCCATTATCGATGTTAAATGTTTGACCAAAGATAATCCCAAAAAGAAGTCGAGAGTTAAAATTCCCACTTGTCTTAAAGACTTCTTAAATAAGTTCAACAATTTTATCGTAGACGAAGTTGCGGAGTCTTTGGCGTTAGAAAATTCCGAAAGTGATCGTGATTCCGATTAAGTTTATCATTCTTGTTATTTGAGTATCGCTCTCAGTCCCGCTTATTATAATAATGGTGGTTCCTTTTTAAATGCTGCTGCCTCGGTGAAGTGATGCCATCAACCCAAGTCAGTACTGTCAGTCAAGTCTCATGCTGTGTATAACGTGTCATACTATAATGTAATCTGGAACTGTTCTTCATGGAAATAAACATGAAATTTTTAATCGTGGGCCTATTCATTGGATTTCATTATGAAGCAGGTTAATAGTTTAATAGGTTGAATGGCAAGTAGGCTAGCAATAGCCACAATGTGCAAGTAGGTAATGTATGAGGTAAGTAGGGACAATTTTGCAAGTATGTTGGAGGTTTTTCTGGCACATACTTACATGCTTAATCGTTACTTACAAATATAAGTATGAAAAAAATATTTAAGTATCTTAAGCTCGTAAGCAGTTTCGTCTTGTAAGTAATCCTGGCCCACTTAAGTATGTTACGTTAAGTACTCTACCGCTGCTGTGTATTTCTACTGAAAATTTCCAGTCCTATTTCTCCATCCTGTTTCGGTTTGGTCCTATTTCACTGGTTACCACTGCAACTGCAAAACCTACAGTGCCTTCGACGACAACATCAACTACTACGTTTTCAATGACAACTACGGCCACAACCACAACTCAATCAACAAGTCCAACGACAAGACAGCATACAACAACTGATATAGCTAATGAACCTCCAGTCACGAAAGGTCAAACAATTCACACCATTCAACAATCATTTCTCCATGGAGGACATAGGAATAGAAATCATTGACATTGAACAACCAACTAATCAAAATATACCTGAAGCAGCATCTTTAACGATGGAGCAGGTGCCAGAGGCACCAATAAAAGAAGAAACTCCGGAAAATGGCTTACCCAAAAACATAGATGAATTCAACGACAAAATTAAATTCGAGATCACAAAAATGTACGAGCAATAAAAAATCAGCATTAAAACTGAACACGAGAACAAGCTCGCTTAAGAAATCCGCGACCTTTCTGCCAATTTTCTACGATAAAGAGAAACCAAGCTGTGATTTTAGCCGAAGGTAACGGCATTCTCGCTGCGTCAACGATTGGACTTCCAATTTGCTCGAGGCTACAAGGCTTTGGACAAAAATGACACTTCAACAATGAAAAGCAAAAAGGATCTTGATCTCCGCAACAGAATCAAAATGTGGATTTCAGCCATACCTACGAAGATAAAAACTGCACAATTGGAGTAGACGGAGGGTCTATTCATCCTTACTCCGATTGTTTCTGGAAAACTCATTTAGTAAATTTAAATGGATTCCCGCTCACCTGGGAAATCAACAGACGATTGGACGACAACAGAGATTGGATAAAACAAAAAGCAAATATCCACATACCAAACCTGGACCTCTTCTTCACAGAATTTGAAGAACTACACCTAAACGACTTCGACTATGGACTGAAATGACATTCAGCACACGAAACAATGGAAATGGAACAATTGAATATTCTGAACGATATCGCAGGATGCAAGATTCAGAAGCAAATTCAGTGTCTGATATAGTAATGTCAGAAAAACAAGATAACCAGATCGGTACCATGTTTTCATGGTTCGACACATAAAAAATTTTTATTCTCTCTATTATCGGATTTATTGCATTCCTCATATGCCTACGCATATTTCTAATATATGCGACCCATACACAAGAATCATGGAAAGAATCCGTCAAACTAGAAGACTGAGAAGATACGGAATCAACCTGGAAGAAGCTCACTAGTTAACCTCAATGATTATGAATTCAAACACTTAAGCAACAAAAGAAATTATAGAACAACCATTCAATAGAATAGTCGCACCAATACCACTTACCATGGAAATAATTGCACAAACGCACCCTGCCCAACCAAGCGCACGGCAACAACGAATTATTTATCCCAAAGTGGAAGAAGATTGGGAAGTGGATCAACCTCGCAGATGCACAAGAAAACACACAACGTGCACTTGCGTTGTGGGTTAGGGAATAGTATGGGAAGACTTTTGCAGATGCTCAACGGAAGCTGAATCTAAAAGTAAGTAGGGGAGAACGGGGTCAACTTGGACACGGTTCATATTGGACAAAGACCCTAAGTGCTACATGTTATGGAAAAATTGTTTTTTTTAATATTTTTGTATAGACTGCAATGTTTAACGTTCTAGAAAAAATATTGATTAAAATCGAATCATTATTGTTCTTGTTATCGCAGAATTAAAAAAATGGCCCTGTTTGATGTAATATTCTTCCCTATTACTGTAAGCATTTTTAAAGTGAAAAACACTACAAATGAATAAAATAATGATATGTGAAATAGCCAATTCATTTCTTTGATGATTGATAAAAAACTTAAATTTTAATGCCTTTCCAGTGTTAAGTTATTAACCAAATACTAAATAGCACCGGGTTGGGTCATTTTGGACACAAAATTTTGGGGTCATATCGGACAACTTCGATATTGGAGTGGGAGGTGCTTGTGGAGAAGCCATATACGCCCGTTTGACAAATCGATACTCGATACTCTGTTAAGCCCTCCCATTTTACTCTACCCGCCTACAAATTGTCCATTTCAGCCCCCTATTTCGTAAAAATGACATAACTCTCTATTTTTCATTTCTATTGCAAATATTTCAATATGAATGAATAAAATATTGAATAAGCAGTCTACCCATATTTTTTTAAAATTTATTTTATGTCTCCTTATGAGGAAAACTGGCAGTGTCCAATCTCACACCGTCCCTGTCCAGTTTCGCCCCGCCGTTTAAATAAAAACTAAAAAAACCTGACTTCATTAAAACCCTTATAACTCGTTTATTTTAAAACTTAAAAATTACAAAAAAATTGTGGAGTTACCCAAGAAGGTGCTGCACCATTAACTAAAAATAAATATTAGAAAAAGAACATAGAAATCTAAATATAGAGGAAAGAAATTTTTTGACCCCGTTCTCCCCTAACCATTAAAAATAACAAAAAACAACTAGACCCAAAACTTTCTTAATGTAGCATGGGTGAAAGGGGATAGAAGAAAAGAAGTAAGTGTACTAAATTCAAAATGTGACACATCAAAATAAAAAAAACTTGATTTGTCTCCACTATACTATTAGTGTTAAAAAAGAATCACACGAGTTGTATTTATATATTTATTTATTTATATATTTATATATTTATATATTATTAGAAAATGAATACAACAAGTGATGACTTAAATGTAAACAATGGTTTTACTCGAACAAAAGGGGATAATCATTACCAAAAATTGGAGAAGCGTTTGAAGATCTCTAGGGAAACCAGGGAACTCCTCTAACGGAGCCCAGCTCCGGGAGCTCAGCTCTGGGAGCTCACCCGATGGAGACTCATCTAACGCAGATTCGGGGCAGCGTTTTATACCGTCGCGCGAATTAATCCCCTGTCGGACTGCGTATTTGCGTATCTTTCTTAGAGCTGGCTTCTCCCGATAATTTCTTCACCATATCGCAGCGTTGTCCAAGGAGTGGATGACTCATTTCTGCGAAGAGATAACCAATTTCTCTTTCACCCGCGACAATAGCCACCGAACAATCAAGTGTTAAGTGAAAATGGAAGGTTTCAATGTAGTAAAGGAAAACAACTAAGAAACAATAGTGATGGAACGGTACAGTGAAGATGCATTGCAACGTAGTGATGTAACAGATAGTGATAAGCAACAAGAAATATATTACGTAGGGATAGAAAGTGACATTTGAAATAGATTGTGAAACACAACGAGAAGGACATTTCGGAGATTACGGTAACTGTCCACCAACGTTCAAATTCGATCGAAATGCAACACAAAAGACCAAAATGTAGCAACTGTGAAATGAAAATGCACCCAACTTTATCCGCAGCAAGAGCAGACGCCATTCGTAAAAAAACGCAAGCCATCACACGACTACGTGATCAACAAATTTTCTTAGGGTTGATAGACGCCCCAAGGGAAAAAATAAGAAGATGCATCAATAAATTGGGTCCCACTGCATGGGATTACTATCCGAAGACAGAATTTCTAAACCAGATGTTTGATGGCAAAACACTACTTCATATGACTGTGAAAACGGGAAAACTGGACATAACAGATTTACTGTTATATTACGAAGCAGACCCAGACATAGAAGAGGATGGCCAGACTATCAAACACAGAGCAGCAGCAACGAACAACAAGCTCTTGATCAGGATATTGCGATATCACAAATACAAGTGTAACGAAACGCCAAGCGAAGCCTCTTCTTGCCTTTTCTTGCTTAATTAGACTAAGACCTTATTTCTTAAACTTACTTTAACTTGATACACCACTAGTTGACCTAGTTATTAGACTTAGTTATTAGACTAGAAAATATAACAAGCGAAAAGAACAAGTCTCGGCACGTCCGTTATAAATAGAAACTTTTACGATTTGTCAAAAGTCACCCAAAACGGCCTTAACTGGCAGTCGCTAAAAATAGATATATTTTTGTCTGTTGGGAATTGCCCGAAACGGCCCGAAACTGCCCGGCCTATTTTTTACAATCGTCCAAATTCCTCCGATACCGCTCGGATTTGTCCGCCTATACCTCTTCGTGACGTCCAAAATCGCCCGATACTGCCCGATTTTGTCCGCCTATACCTTAACATTGTCCCGTATGTCCCCCTAGGCTGTTTCATTTTTCAGCTTTTTTTTGATCGGGTTGCTCTTCTAGATTGGGATGCGATTTAGTATTTTAAAAATATCCTGAAAGTTTTAACTGTGTAAAAAAACTTTTAGATCACGCGCATCGATAAAATCACGAAAAATCGTGATTTTTTCGTGATTTTAATTCATAGAGCCAGTTCTATGAGATATTTTTTATTGCTCTTTTCACATGTGTTAGATAACTATACTATATATATGCTGTGTTTTTTTTAACTTAATCGGACTAAAATAAAATCACGCGCGCGCGGAATTTGTATAACTGGCATTGTTTACGTCTAAAGCAGATAGTAGACTGCAGACTGCAAAATATACAGATTACAGAAGCAGTGTAAGCTGTCACTCATTGATTTCGTGATTAATGTTATCTAAGAAAAGTGTTTTGTTAATAATTGGTAATGGAAACGCGAAGACAGCGCAGCAAAGAAGATTGGTTAATCGGTAAATCAAGTGACACGAGCTTATCTCTTGGTACGCGACTACCACTGCAAAGAGCTGTAATGAAAAGATTTTTATCTATTCAACTGCTTAATAGTCTAACCCCAGTGAAAGACATTTTTAATGTGATCATTGTCGAACTGAAAGAAACATGGGGCAAAGCAGCAATTCCAGTGAAAGACGACAAAAATATCTTGAAAGCTCTGATGAATACTCATGATGCCTGGCTCTCGTTAAAGAAAATTCCCGTAGCTCGTAGAGATAGTCCACTCAGCAAAAAGCTAATTGAAGAATTTCAAAAACAAATGGACTCTTTATTTGATATTTCGCCTTCTGACGTGGAAAACAGACTGAGGGCGACTCGAAAGCGCCACTGGAAAGAAGAAGAGATCAGAGAAAAGTGGAATCCACCACCAAATCTTCTTATACATTGGGACTCAAAACTCATCAAGTAATTAATATATTGCTCACTTATTTTTTGTATTTGTCCTAAAAATATTTTCTCAACAAAGGTATTTAACGGGAAAGGTCGACGATCGAGTTGCTATTTTAGTTAGCGGAAAGCCAGAGCTGGAAAATCCAAAGTTGCTGGGCATTCCCGTAATTGCAAGTTCTACCGGAACAGCGCAACACGATGCTGTCATGAGTTTACTTGCGGATTGGGAAGTTATAGAAAAAATAGTAAAATTAGTCTTCGACACCACATCAAGTAATACTGGAAGAATAAAAGGATGCGCGACAATCATTGAACGGACTCTGGGTCGAGCAGTTTTGTGGTTTGCCTGTCGACATCATATGTATGAAATACATGTGAAACATGTATCAGATTGTATCATCGGAAAACGCAATAGCCCTTCAGAATCTCTATTCGTGAGATTTCAAAAAGATTGGCCGGATCACGATCAGGATCAAGCGGTACGTTCACAGGATTCATTTTAAAAAAGTCTATTGTAACAATCAATTTGTTTAAATAACCTTTTCAGCATCTTACTCTATTTGACTGGGAAGTTAGTAGTGAACTTACAGCGATTGGAAAGGAAGTATTAGAATGGGCAAGCAATTGTC
The DNA here is from genome assembly GCF_020631705.1 of Daphnia magna. Lineage (NCBI taxonomy): Eukaryota > Metazoa > Arthropoda > Branchiopoda > Diplostraca > Daphniidae > Daphnia > Daphnia magna. The sequence continues at coordinate 8,544,725 of NC_059190.1, forward strand.
TCGAAAGCGACACATTCCCTCGGTCGGACTATCGAGAACTATTTGAGTTGACTGTTCTTTTTTTGGGAGGCGCAGTTTTCCATTCAGCTTCAGAAAACCGGGTAAAACTGACTAACGTATTCAAGATGAACACTTATTTATTAATCATACAAACATGTTCTTCAGGTGCGCATCACCATGCACGCTTCATGGCCTACTCAATTTATTTTTTAAAGATGGAACTTCTTTCTGAACAGTTTAAGATGACCGATGAAGAAAGAAGAGGCGTAAAAGAAATGTCAACCTTCATCGCGCTTTTTCACGGGGCCGCATTTCTTAAGTCACGATTGTCCTCGATTTCACCAGCTCTCGACTTGAACTATTTGTCTATGATGCATCTCTACAAAGAAGAAAATCCTGCTGCAGCCAAGGTTGCGATTGATTCTGTTCTGAAACATCTTTGGTACTTGACAGAGGAAGTTGTAGTCCTATCTATATTTGATAGACAACTAGATCCAGTATTGAGGAAAGGTATTGCCCTACTAGCACAGTTTCATCCAGTAAACATCTCTGGCTGGTTTCAAGTGGATGGCGTGGATATCCACAGTAACCTTTATGCAACGTAGAGTGGATGTCTTAATGTCTCATTTACCGAACGTAAAATGTTAACGTCCAATAAATGTACAATTTGAACGTCAATGGGATAGAAAAACGATACGTTTATTGTCTATCGATATGTTACCTCCATGTAATATCATTTTTTTACATCCTATGTCTATCCTTTTTCATTGTTTATATGACATCCTGATTTTGATGTTCATACGATATGGTAATTGTAACGTCCAATTGACTTCTTAGCTTAACGTTCAATGGAGTAAATAAGAAAGCGAAATTAAATACACGTAGGGAGCTGAATATCATGTATTCACAGCAGAAATTTCAAATACGATACAGTAGATTTAACATATATCAGTTTTAATTTGGTCCATGTGCACGAACACGTGCTGACTAAATTGAGAAACACAAGACGAAACAATCACGAAATTGAGTGAGGAACATGACTCCGACTCCATACCCGTTCAATGAACCTGGAATGAAACATAATTTAAAAAATAAATCAGGTGCCTCCCATGTTCCGGAAACTGGTTTTAACTTACTAATAGGGAGTTATCCACTGTCTTCACTGATATCCCGTGGTATGCTGTTGTCTTTCCCAAGGCTCTGCTGGACTCGTTGGAATAATTCTGGAGCACTTTTCATAATTTTTTTGGTTTCAAACTCCAAATCAAATTGGTTTGCGCCTTTAAAAGGCTTCGAAATAGTAATTCCTTCTAAGATTGCAAACAAAATTACGATTACTTAACATTTTTTTAATTAGCTAAATAAATTACTGAAAATGGCTTCAGTTAGCAACGATTTTTGTAGACCGTGCTTTTGGATACCCTTTCGAGGTTTCCCCTCCCAATTGCAAGAGGCCTTTACTTTCAATGAGATGAATGCGGCCCAAGATCTTTTTACGACCTAAAAAAATAAAAATAAAAAGAGGTAAAATTCATTTATGCTTTTATACTATCTAGTATCTTCATACTTTCTTGAATTGAGTTGCTCGTTGATTGCGTCAAATCTTTAGGCTGAATAGTGATGTTTGAGATGGCACTCTGTTCTTCAGTCATGTCCCAAGAATCTAAATTTCTTTCACTAATCAGGGTAGGATCCTGCCTGCTGTTAGTGGACATCATCCCTGCAGATAAGTAACATGTAAATGAATCGCATGCTTTTATAGTACTAAAGATATATACCTTCTTCCATTGGGTTGCTTGTACTTGCCATCAAATGTCGAGGAATAGGAATGGTAGGAAGTAAACTTTGCGTGGGACCATAAAACCCAACACTGCTATCTTCTGAATCTTCTCCATCTATTTCTATTGACGGTCTCTTCTCCTCATAAGGTGAGTACCTCTTGTTTCCAATTTTCTTTCGATGGCCTCTTCCTATTGCATTTACTTCGACATCAGTTGAATTTATTTCGGAATTCACAGTTGCTTCAGCAAGGTGTCTCCTTGCTGTCTCATAGGAATCTGAAAAAGAATATAGTTTTATTATTAACGTTACACATTTAAACAATTTATCTAGAAACTTACCATATCCTTTGCGAACATGGCACGGGTATAAAATCCAATCAGATTCTGGTTTCTCAGTCTTTCTGATGTGTGCCTCATAAGTGTGATGTTTAGGAACCAAGTACTGTGTGTTTCCAGTTATAATCCAGGTTGTACGGACAACATGAACATACGTGCCGTTCGTAGCAAATAAATCCACTATGGCAAAAGCATGCTGCATCGAAATATCAAAAACACGGAAATCGTAACATTTCGAAAATTGTCATCAAACGGTAACGAAACACTTATTTGTAGATTTGTAAAAAAAATACCTTTTGTAATTCCATATTCCAAATATGAAACAGGTTTCACAATCGCTTGTAAGGATAATGTATCAATCACTTTTTTAGATGTTGGACAAGCAATTAGACGCCTAAAACAATGAACAAGTAAAGACCGAAGCCCTTGACGACAATAACGCGTCACGGAAACAACACACCGTTGCATTAGCCTAAGATCTTAATCAATATATCAGAATAAAATTAATAACCATCTTAGACAATTGTAAATAAGCTTTAAAATTTTTTAAAATGATGTGATTCAAAGTTTCCCTTAATTTCTTAAAAGTAATGACATTATTAGGCTTTGAGTATTAATTTTGACACTGTTAAGTATTGAAAAGAATCATTATCGATTATCTTACCTCGTCGATATTCAGTTATTTCATGTTGTCCTGAAATATTTACATCGTCTGCTTTTGGGACGTTATAAGGACGTTATAAAACTCAAATCAATGTGACATCCTGTCTTGGTTCCAAAATAGACATTAACTCCGGATCTGGAGCTGTCATCCATAGGATGTCTACAAACCCACCACCCATAAACGTTTAGACATTTACATCCATTGGGCATCCTGTCTTGGTTCCAAAATAGACATTAACTCCGGATCTGGAGCTGTCATCCATAGGATGTCTACAAACCCACCACCCATAAACGTTTAGACATTTACATCCATTGGGCATCCTGTCTTGGTTCCAAAATAGACATTTACTCCAGATCTTGAACTATCATCAATAGGATGTCTACAAACCCACCTCCCATAAACGTTTAGACATTTACATCCATTGGGCCTCCTCTCTTTGGTTCCAAAATAGACATTTACTCCGGATCTTGAATTATCATCAATAGGATTTCTATAAACTAACCTCCTATAAACGTTTGAAAACTTACATCCAATGAGCATATTAACTTAGTTTCAAACCTGACATACACCTTTGGATTTTACAGTAACATTTATAGGATGTCAACTTTTCTTTGTTAACTGTAGGTTTAAAAATGATATCCAATTAATATTTTATATTGGTTTCAAATGGTGACATCAATTTCACGTTGCCATTTACGTTTATTTGATGTTTCTGCGTTGTCAAAAAATTGATAAACCTAAAGTGGATGGCGGAACGCCCAATAAACATCCATAGGACTTTGTGTGCTAGTAGGGTGTAGTGAAGCTGCTTTCTTTCCCACGACCAAAGACTTTCTCTCCAGGAAAACCCAAATTTCCTTCTCTCAAATTTGATTCGATTATCACCTATCCTGATCAATTGCTTATTTTCGTTGGTTCTCGCAGTTGGTTGCTATTTGTTTCACTAAAGTTATCGGAAGAGCATTTTGACTGAATGCATACAGAGGTGGAAAATTGGGAGAAAATGTCAGGGTACAAAAAAATTGAAGGAATTGTGCGCTCATTTGAAGTCGTCAATGACTGTGCTGAAAGAGCTGTAAAACTAATTTCAGATTTTAAGGATGTGGTTGTTAATGTTAAAGAACAGGAATATTTATTTCAAGTTATTGAGGATCACCGGAATCATTTTCGGTCCTTCAATAAGAGCAGCTTAATAGATCTTTGAATTCAAAATACATCAATACAAAATTCATTGAAAAATTACACAAAATCCGCGCGCGCGTGATTTTATTTTAGTCCAATTAAGTTTAAAAAAACACAGCATATATATAGTATAGTTATCTAACACATGTGAAAAGAGCAATAAAAAATATCTCATAGAACTGGCTCTATGAATTAAAACCACGAAAAAATCACGATTTTTCGTGATTTTATCGATGCGCGTGATCTAAAAAATTTTTTACACAGTTAAAACTTTCAGGATATTTTTTAAATACTAAATCGCATCCCAATCTAGAAGAGCAACCCGATCAAAAAAAAAAGCTGAAAAATGAAACAGCCTAATGTCCCCCAAGGGAAAATGACTAACATATAAAAGGCCACCGCAAACTCCCAAAGGGCAGTCAGATCTACTCTGCCTGTTCCGTGTGCCAACTTAGGCCTCTGCCGCTCTCCCGCCGAGCCCGCTACCGTAACTCTTGCAAGCCGCAGAATAAGTACCCTTTTAGTAATCACTAAGTAGCTGTTTGACTCTTATTTCATTACGTCTATGCCTTGAAGTTAGTACCCATTGGTAACATTTAAGTCTCATGAGTTTTGTTTCCTCAATTTACGAGCTTGTTTAATTATTCTGCTGGTACCTGTTGCAAATCGATTATAATACACGGCTTTTTATTTATTGCGTGAGTGTTGTTTTATGCTTGCTATGTATACAAGGCATTGTGAGTAAAGATGCCACAATAAATTTAATTTTTCCTTATTGGAGTCAACATGACAACGTCATGTACTCCTTTACACAAGTTTGCAGCGTATAACAGCCTGGGAGAAACACCGTTAATGGTTGCAATCGCCTACGGATATGAAGATGTTGCCAACTATTTATGGTGTAGTTCAAATGTCGCACAAATAGCGAAGGATAACAGCACTGTGTAACACTATGCAGAAAAATATGGAAACAGAGGTCCCATTCAAGCAGCATGTGATGAAAAAAGTAAATTCAACATCAACCAGAAGACTATTGTAGCGCCAATGTACTTTGTCGCTTAGTGCCGCATGCTAAGAGATGCAAATGTACGATGTCAATGGACTTTGCCACTCTGGCCGGATGTCAGAGGACCCAAAAGCCCGTCTATGACCGGCCAGATGGGCAGTCCAATGTAGTGATTCAGACTAGTTGTTAGTGCTGTTAGTGCTGTCACTCTGTAATGCTCTGTGTGTGTGTCGTTTAAGCTGTCTATGACTGAATACATATCTTAACCCAGTGAATCTGTTACATGGTGGAGATGCTCCTTCGTTGTTCACTGATCAGGTACACGTTTTAACTCGGGTAGGCGTTCGCTGTGAGGGGTCTCTGGAAAATGAACTCAGCAATTTATTGCCGGGCACGAGGCAACAGCAACGATCTGGGAGGGCGTGTATTTGACAGTGGGATCGCAGCGGATCCTCGTGTGAATGTCACACGGGAGAGGTGTGATAATAGACGCTGGGGAAAGGAGCCGTACACGAGCAGCAGAGGAGGCCACCAATGAGTTTCAGACCTATTACTCGGGTTTGAGGCAGCGACACCTCTAGCATGATCTTCAACAGGATTGCAGGCAGCAAATGCTGTTTCAGCTTAGTCAAAGGGCCGTTCAAGAGGCCCTCCTGGAGAAGTGAGTGACCTCACTTTGGGACAGAAAGGTACGTGGTTGACCAGGGAAGTGTCCCTACTGCGGGAGATTCCAGATCCGTCACAATTCCAGTCTGATTCCGAGCCACAGGGCGAGGAATTCGGGGACATACAGAGCTACCAGGATTCTCGGAATCCGGAAGCAGGGAGTGCAGTGACGGAAGGGGCATACGAGCTGGTGGCTGCACGTAAGCAGTACGAGGGGGCTCGTGAAGTAGGGAACGAAGGAGGGGTGAACGCACGTACCGGGGCGGGTAACGAGAAGCGGCAGGAAATGCGGGTCATCGATCGTGATCAGGGATTGCTCACGCGTCAGGCTGAGTTCGACGACCACGAGTCACTTATCCCGCAGGTGTCAGTCTCCAGTGTCCAGGAAAAGATCCACGAGCAGCGGAGGAAGTCGTACAACCCAAATTCGCTCGACACGCAGTGGTCGGTGACCGGAAACCGAGAGGTGCGGCAGGGGTCGGCGCGGGTGGAAGGCGCTGCTGGCAGAAAACGCACAGATAGCGTGGAAGCCGATACCACTGGGGTCATCAACCATTCGTCGGGTACCGACAGCGGACAGCCGTCGGAAGCGAGGGGCGACGAGGACAGAGGGGTGGAAAGAAAAAGCCCATGCGAGGCCTACGGCCTAGAGCATTTAGTACTCCGCAGGAAGCGGCAACGGTGAGACAGTGATGCGTCGGATTCAGTGTCGGAGGATCGCCAAGTCGACATTCTCTGGAAGATCCTGAACTGGAAAGGGACCCGTTTTTGAATGAAGAGGAAGACATGGCGGAACGCCAAATGTTCCACTACAAGGAGCCGGAAAAGTTCAGGGCACACCAAAGGAAAACGCAATTGAGTGGATAGACCAGTTGAAAAGGATTGGGCGCCATAATCATTGGTCCAATAACGATCTTGCAAGGGCTATTGATGTGTCACTCGAGGGTGCTGCCTACAAATGGATTGTAGGCCTTGAGGCGAGAAACGCCCACCCGGAGAACTGGGAGGACCTGACTGTCCAAGTAGCTGAAACGGACGACGAGGCAGCGCACTACAGAGAAGTGCGTGGGCTCAAGACGCTGTTCCTGAAGCAGTTCTTGGCAGTAAACCTGAAGTGGCAGACGGAAAGGAAGCTGCACATGCGGGTCCTAGGGAAGGAGTAAGACATCACGGAATACTACCACGATGTTACGGTTTTGTTTTGCATTGTTCAGCCAGACATGGTTGAATAGGTGCGCATAGATCACCTTTTCAGGGGACTGAGCCCGGCCCTCTACGAGAGGCTTTACGTGTTAGGCATTAAATCGTTTGAGGAATTCCTGGAGGAGGCGAGACTTCACGTAGATGCCGTAAAAACAGCCTGTGAGAGAGGGTATGAGGATGCGCGTAGAGAGCGCGAGAAGCCTGTAGTCGGGGCAGTAGACCTTGACAAGGTGCAAGACCTACAGTGCCAGATTCAAGAACTGAGGGACGAGCTAGCCCGGGCAGGAGATCTTTCGAAGAGGTAGGAGAAGGAAGGGGGAAAAAGCAAAAAGAACAAGAAGCAGAAAAAGATAAGGGTTTTAATTGCAATGAAGAAGGACACATTGCGAGAAGCTGCCAGAAAGAAAAGAAGAAGAGGGCGACGAAACCCAAGAAACCCGAGGGGGAGGAGCCTAAGACGGCCTGCGCGGTGATTGGCGGAGACCAGACTACGGGAATGACCAATGGTGATCATCAGCCGACCGAAGAAATTTTTATTGGTGGACGACCGATCGATGACTTGGTGGACACGGGCGCAATAATTTTAGTTATTTCGCCGTCATTGGCGAGTTAATCGAAGTGGAAAATAGTTCCGTGGGTAGGACCGATGGTCGTGACGGCTGATGGACAACCGATGAAGCCGAGGGAAAAGGTTTCTTTAACGGTCACGACGTGTTACTCAGACCGTCGAAGAAACTGCTGCAGAATAGTGGACTCTTGGCGGGTTACGCGCTGATCAACTGCTGGAAGACGGATGCAGTGGTTCAAGTGATGAACGTCGATTATGCGGATCATGTGATCGTAGAGGGAACATCCATCGGTCACCTAGTGCCCATCGACCAGACCAGTATTCTCTGGAAGTTGGCGAGGGGAAGGATGCAGCTGGGGAAGTGAGGGGTCGGTAGGGAATATCGCGGGAGCCAGCGACATTCGATCAATGTGTGGCGTCGACCTTAGCGGCACAAGATCGAAACGACCTAATTGAGCTGCTGATAGAGTTCCAGGATGTGTTTGCTGACAGCGGTGATTGTTTGGGCAAGGGCACTGTGCTTGAACATGCCACCCCCAAGGGTGGGGCGGCACCGATTAAACAACTGCCAAGGAGACGTGCATGGAAGAAGCGGGAATTGATTAAGGATGAGGTCAACAAGATGCTTAAGCAGGGGGTTATAGAGCAAAGCCCGTGGTCATCGCCAATCGTCCTGTTGAAGAAAAAGTACGGTAATGGGTGATTCTGCATTGACTTCAGGCGGCTGAATGAAGTGACAACGATTTATGTTTACCCACTCCCGCGCATAGACGATGCACTGTCTAAATTGGAGGGGGCGGCTCTGTTTAGTGTTGTAGACCTTCAGAGCGGATACTGGAAGGTGCCAGTCGCAGAAGCTTATAAGCCGAAGACAGCTTTCGTTACACCGGATGGCCTATACCAGTTCCGGGTAATGCCGTTTGGGCTATGCTCAGCTCCGAGCACATTCCAACGGCTAATGGATATGGTGTTAGCAGGATTGAAGTAGACCGATTGCCTGGTCTACATGGATGACGTGGTCATCTTTGGAAAAGATACCAAAGAGCATTTGGAGAGACTAGGAAAAGTCTTGTCGTGCTTCCGAAAGGCTAATTTAAAGCTGAAGATGGAAAAATATGCCGGAATCGAGCCTGATCCAGAGCACTGTAAGGCTATAGAAATGTTCCCGGGGTCGAACCTTAATTCCTATGAAAAGACAAAGAGGAAGTGGGTTAAGAGCTTTGTATGCCTTTACTCATTTTACCGCAAGTTTGTTCCGAACTTCACCCAGGTGGCGTACCCGCTTACGGTAATGGAAGATAAAGGGGTTTTTCGTTGGGGAGAGCTGGAACGGAACGGTTTTGCCGAGCTGAAGGCTGCGCTGGTGAAAGCAGCACAGCCTAATTAATCTGTTTTACTTAAAATAACACAAATATTTATTTTTATTTAAATTAAAATAGAATGTCATAAAACAATAATTTTATAAATTTTAAAATAAAAGTTCAAAAGAAAAGTTTTTTTACTCCCTGGCAACCGGCTTCGTTACTGCCTTGAACCCCCTGAACCTTCGACGCCATTTGCACTACCGCTCAGCCACTACTCAGTTGCACTTTATTGAAGGCTCCAGTTTTACGTCTCCTTTCTCAACTGTTTTCTCGCCTTTTTCGTGGTATTTCAAGGTAAATTGTTTGGTAGATTGTTTTTGCCCACGGTGGTATGGTATTAATTTATAAGGGCTCTCAAAATTGTTGTTGAGCTGGTTTTCAAAAGTGGCTTTTGGGTCTGTGCGGCGTGTCGTCATGCAGATCATGGCCCAAACAACTGTTAGAGTAGACGCCACTTTGGTTCAAGTGTTTCGATTTGATGAATTGTTCTTTATTGTTGAGCAGCATCTTTCAACAACTCTAATTGTTTTCCCAATTTCATTTAATGTAGATTGGCGTGCCTTCCAACACCATCAGCATCAAGCACTGCTCGATCTTTCCACTGCTAGTTTCTGCAAATAACTTCCGCTGACCATCCTAACACACGATACGGTTAATTTTTTAAATATTTTATATAGTTCATAAGGTGAAATTTTGGTTAAGCAGTTGTAGGCAGCGTTCCGTCGCAATTTGGCAGTTTGTACTATAGGAATTATTATATAGTGACTTTGTGTGTCAGGACAAGGCTAATGCGAGGCTAGCCAGCGTTAAAAGTAGAAAGAAGAGAGACATTCAACGTAACGTTCGAGATTACAATTTGTTATTATTGGAGGATGAGAGTGAAGAGGAAATTTATACCGAAATTGCTTATATCGTGTTAAACGCAGGGGGGTTTGATCGGGACACTGAAGTAGAGCTTGACACTGCTGTTATGGAAACTGACGAAATGGCTGAAAATTTTGAAGACAATTTTTCAGATATAAAAGATGGCAACAATGGCGTTCAATCTTCAAGCGTAAGCAGAAATAGTTACTTGCGTGATTTTGAAGAATTTAACCACGAAAATGAAAGAAGGGGTTGTGGGTGGAGATTAATCATTAAAAAATCAACTGGCTTCTTGGGGTTTAGTTTCTTACGTAAAACAACAGCAATAACTAGACTCTCTTTTGAAAATTTTGCGTACTCAACCTGGTTTAGAATATTTGCCAACAACCTGCCGTACGCTTGATCAGGGTGAATTGGATTTGTACATTAATATCGATGGACTTCCATTGTCAAAATCTAGTTGAAATCAGTTTTGGAACATTCTTTTGTGGGTGGCAAACTTAAAAGGAGCAAACAAAGCTTCTTTTAATGCTGGTACATATTGGAGTTTGGAAAAACCATTTGATGCGAACATTTATTTAGAGCATTCTTGTCACAAGTTAAAGGTTATCCTTGAGTCAGGAATAACTGTAAGGGGCATATTTTTACGAGTTCGCAAATGCACTTTCATTTGTGATGCCCCAGCAAAAGCTTTTATTTTGAAAATTGTAGACCACGGTGGCTACAGTTGCTGCCCAAAATGTGAAACCATAAGTGAATATATGGTTGATGATAAAGCTGGAAGGACTCAAGTAAATTCAATGGGAAGGGTTGTTTACGTAGAGATTGATGCACCATTACGAGACAACGAATCTTTCAGGTCGCAAAGTCACCCCGATCGATCTTCACAGAGGAAGAAGTATTCTTGAAGAACTTCCGATTGATCTAGTCTTTGATGTACCATTTGATCATTTGCACTTAACTTTACTGGGAGTGCATCGTATGTTAGGACACTTATGTATTAAGGGGGGAGAGTTCAAACTTAGTCCATTTAAGTTAAAACGAGTTGATGGCTACCTCACTACGATTAAAAAGTACTGCCCAAGAGATTTTGCACGCAGGCCGCAATTTACCAAAGACTTCGCTAGGTGGAAAGGGACCGAGCACGGGCAATGTCTTGAATATTTTGGACCTGTAGTTTTCTTCAATATTGTCCCGCAGGACCAATACGAACATTTTCTGTCGCTGAGCATTACTATCAGAATTTTATCAACAGAATCTCTATGCATTACTTTTAACGAATATGCTCAGAAGCTTCTTGTAAATTTTGTCAAAATTTCGATTCAGTTATATGGGAAATCGTTCGATTCTTATAATGTGCATGGACTATTTCACTTGGCTAAAGATGTGATGCGCTTCGGGCTTTTGAATACTTAGAATGCATACCCATTTGAAAACTATTTGCAAGGAGTGAAACGTAAAATAAAAACTGGCGAAAAACCATTGACACAGTTAGTCCTTCGGATGCAGGAGCTGGAACTTAATGCTATCAGTGAAATTCCTATTAGGGCTGCAAAGTGGTATTTATTTAAAAAAGAGCATTGTACTGGTCCTACACTACAACACCGCTTCGGGATCCAAGACCGACAGGTTTTTGTTGGAAAGGGATTCTTCTCATGCGAATTAATGATATGGCAAACGCAATCTGTTGTGTTTTGCAAAAAGATGGAAATGTTGCTTTAATAGAAAATTTTGTTGAAATACGAAGCGATCATTTTTTTATCGGGTGCCAAGACTCTTTCGCCATGTGCTCTTTTGGGCGAGTTACCAAAAGGACTCGGGTTTACGACTTTTTGTGGCAGGTTCCGGCAATGTGACATATGCCCCCCGACTTTTGAACCAATAGTCCAAACGTCACTAGACAGATGTACTAATGTCGTGAACTGCTCGTCCAAGTGTCGAGGGACATAAGTCTAAGTGTTCGAAAACCTGGAGTCTTTTTGGCAACTAGTCCAAAAGTCGCTATCCCTATGCATTAACACAGTTTAATTAACTTGGTTACAGAATGGCATCTCCCACTCCTTCCCGGACTTCGGCCAGAGAAAGAAGAGCGAAGCAGTTTAATGGATATGTACCCGCATCGTTCAGCGAGAAAAAAGAATCCATGCTTTCCGCACCACCATCCCCTCCAGCCACACTAGTTGGAACTTCTGGTCGCTACATCTCAAACGATAGCATCAGTTCTCTGCCGGCGAAAAAAGGGCCACCAAAGCGCATTCCCCATCCTCGTCAATGGAAGCCGAACTTACAAAACTTGATTAACTTCTCCCAGTGCAGGTCTAGCACTTGAAAACCAACAACTGTACCTGGAATACCTGTTACAAAGAACATGATTGATGTCACTAAGAAGGCGGCTGCTGCGCTAAGGCAGTCGGCAGCCATGCCTGGACTACCTGGCTATAAAAACGTGAGTAATGTTGCTAAGAAGATGATTGCTGCGAACAAAAATCGGCTGCTAGGTTAACGAAGATGGCAGTTGTTTCCGGATTACCCAATCGCCCGAAGACGAAGATTGCAGGCGCAAACAAGGGGAATTTCCCTAACGTTGAAGATCAAAATGTTTCAAGTAAGCACCTATCTTTGTCATGTCCTCAACATTTAGTCACAATTGAAAAATATTTGTAATTTTTTTTTCATATCAGAACATCAGGTTCAAAAAATGGATTGAAATCAAACGTTTAATAGGTGGCTTTGTGGCGAAGAAAATGTTGACTCAGTTGCGGAAGAATTTAGGAACATAGAGAACCTTGCTGTTAACATCGATGCAGTCGACATAGATAACTAACAAAACAATAGACATCAACACTCTCCGGGCGTTCAAAATGTTCAGGGCATCCATCTTATTTTGTATTAATAAGTATTTTATAAATGTTATTTCTGAATATGGTTTAATTCAGATCATCCTAATTGGGACGAGGAGGTTTATTATTTGGATGAGCTGAACGTGTGAGCCAAATCATTTCAGCATTTGGACAGGGATTATTGCTCCGTTGAATTATTCAGATCTTGGTACCCGGCTCGTGGCAACTACCTTTACAAGAGGTTTCTCTATTGAAAAAGGGTCAACGTGAACCGCAGCATCATTTTCAAGCTCCTGAGGCCCAAAGTAGTCTACCAGCTTTGCAACACCGTGCTAAAGCAGAAAATCGTGAAAGAAAAGTTATTAGAAACAACCGAGATGGCAACAGCGATCAAGGTGATGTATTTCTAAAACATTGCATTTTTATATCTAGTCATCAAATTTTTACTCAATCCAGATTTTTGTTCCTTCGTCAAGCAAAATTTTGAATACATCAAAGTTCATTTACGAGAACTAACATCTGCTGTCAAGACTCTTACATTGGTGGTTAACCAACTTTATGTGACGGATAAAGTCGAGGATATTACCGATATTTTGGGTTTTGAGTTCCCGTTGAATGAAATTGAGACTGTGAAAGAGTTGGAAAATCTTCTTTTCACTGGAGACGTAAAAACTCGATTGGTAAATTTTGTCATCTGCATGCATGATGTACTTATACGCAAATACTGAAATTTTTATGTTCGAGGATCTCTTGCTTGGACGTGTCGGTGGGGATGTCGTAAGCAGCTCGACATATCGTGTCATGGCCAAGTTAATGACCAATAGACTTGGAACTGAAATCACAAATTAATTTATTTATAATTAAAAACCAATGTGTATAAGAAAGTTACTGTTCTGGAATACCGGAGGTATATTGCGGGGCGGACAGATGGTACAAATCTGGCCTTAAAAGGAAGGGGTATGGGACGAAAATGGATTGCCATGGGATATCCGTGACATCCAGGTGGGCTCACCAGTGGAGCACCATCGGCAGAATTTGTGTTGAGTAGGCAGGGTTGGGTCCACTCACCGGAAAAGTGAGTGCGAGATCGCACTCACTGATCTTGAATTTAGAATAACTGCGCTCGCGCTCACGCTCGCCAATTTCTGAAAACAGCGTGCGCGCTCGCGCTCATCATTTCGAAAATCGCAGAAATATAACAAACTTTCCCTAGAGAATCGTGTGATATTTCAGTTCATGTACTTTTAGACAGTTGTACAGTGGTGGCGTACGTTAATAAAAGGTGAAACGCGTTCTAACGCTCTTTCTGCTATCGCGTCTAAAATTATTGAGTGGTGTGAGTTGTTACGGGTCACGAACTGCCATCGGACAGGCAACTAACTAGATCGGGTCAACTCGTCCGAAAACCAACTATATTTGATCTGTAATGAATGTAAGACAGCTAGGGGCGCTGTAATTAGCGCCTTCTTTGTGGCCGACAACGTCGAAAGCCTATCTTCACAAATTTTATCAGGGTAGAGCAGATGTCAATATTTGGTGGGCGCAAGCTGCCAAAGTTTGTGAGTTGGATTCCACAACAAAATGCAGCGGCAGTGAATGCCTTCTCCCTGAGTTGATACAATCTTCGAGCGTACGCTTTTCCGCCCTTAGCCTTAGTTCTGCGGTGCCTGGCCAAGATCAAGAGAGATAGAGCAGATCTAGTGTTAATCTGCCCGTTATGGCCTTCGCAGTCTTGGTGGCCGCTGATGCTGCTGGAATGGCAATAGACATTCCCCGTGTCTTCCAGTCTCATCCTCTGCTTTTACACTCGAGCGATTAGTACCCACATCCGCTCCTGCAGTCGGGCAAGTTCTTCTTGTCCGCTTGGATGTTATCCGGCTTCGTTTCCAAGAACGAGGATTTTAGTCACAGGCTATGGAATTGTTGTTGGCCAGCTCCCGTTCCTCTATAGCAAATGCCTACCAGTCTCCCCGGAACGTTTGGTTACGTTGGAATGTGGCAAGGGGTTTAGATCCCTTTTCTAACTCTATAGCTAACTTTTTGCAGTATTTAAATGATCAGTTTCATTCTGGCCTGTCGTCTCAAACAATCAATTCTCATCGTTCCATGTTATCCATGACCTTAGATCCTATTGAAGGGCATAGAATCGGGGAACACCCCTTGGTGGTGCAGTTTTTGAAAGGTTCTTTCAATTCGAAACCGCCTCGTGCACGCTATAATAAGATATGGAACCCTGATGTGGTTCTTAATAATTTTATTTCGTTCCTAGAAAATAAGGATTTTTCTTTAGCTGTCATCTTTTATAAACTCGGAATTTTAATTGCTTTGGCTTGTTTACTAAGAGTTTTAGAATTAGCTGCTATTTCTGTCTCATCAATAAATTTTTTAGAGTCAGTAGCCCCTTTTTCTATTCCTATTCCCCGTAAAACCCAACACATGGGCCTCTTGCGCTCTTTCTCCCTTCCCCGGCTCTCTGGTCCTTCTTGCCCTTTCGATTGGCTTGCGGCTTATGTAGATAGTACTACCACTTTGCGTCAGAAAGATTCCGACGCCTTGTTCATTTAATTAAAGCGGCCACATAAAGAAGTGGGCTCGTCTATTGTTGCCAGATGGATAAGGTAATGTCTCATTTCGGTAGGCATTAAAAATGACTTGCCCATTCGACTTGGGGTTCTAATCTAATCTTTAAAATCACCCTTAAAGGTAGAGCGGATATTAAGAATATAATTAAAGATTATTCGAGGGTCGCTTAGCGACCCAACGAATAATATCGATAATATATATTAATAGAAGCGGGACCTTTAATGGTCTCGTTTTTCCCACCCACTCTTCCCTCACACTGTTAAAAATGCTTACATTTTTCTGTGGCTTTGTTTTGCAAAAAAAAAGTAACAACCCCTACTATCTGGTAGGACATACAAAAAAGGGGTGGGGGTAACTCGCATGTAGTATGAAATACATCACAAAACTGGGTTGTCCTACTAAAAAGAAGTAGATCTTACGAAATACTGGGAAATCTACCCAAAAAATAGTAATTACATCACCCAGTTCCAAATTTCTGTCGAATGAAACTTTTTCGACTAAAAATTTTGAAATTAACAAAATTAATTTTGTGAATTGCAATATTTTGATTTTTTTTTCTTTTTAATTGAATAAATTTTTTACTGAAGTGGTCAATGTTAAAATTCTGTAAAGTGGCAACTCAATTTTCAGTTATAGCGTCAGTGTTAGAAAAAAATCGTTACTGAAAACAGATAAAATAGCAGGTGATACGTTTTTGAAAAAAGGAAGAGAAATGTGTGTTTGTCAACGTTATTGACGGGACTGCCAATAATTATAGTTTTGAAATAAAACTTACTTCAAGAACTTACACCTACTTCTTCTTACACCTAGTACGTCTTGCATTATAGGGAAAATAAAATCGAAAACAGGTTTGTTAGAATTTAATAGAGGATGGTATCTATCATTTTGATCTAAAAAGTGTAAAGAATGATAAATGGGTAATAATCGGGGATGATTCCCCTATTAAGTCAAACTCTAACATTTGATGCGTACTGAAACCAAAAAAGATGTAAACAATTTATCAAATATTAATCATAATTAATTGTTATAATTTTATTTATTTTAAGCACTAGTATTTGTGACCCTGAGACATTGTATTCTGGTACAAGCAAACCATGGTAGTCCAAATATTTAAGACAATCAACTGAAGTAAATCAGAGTAAGAGTAACAATAACATTTGTTTAATTGTACCACTTTAGGAATTAACATTACTGGTATTAAGTTATTAGTTTCATAGCAACACTTAAGAAATAAATATTACACAGAGTATGACAATAACATCTATTTTATATTTGAGGTACAGTATCCTGCACAAAAATCCGAACACCGATTTAATTTTTTAAAGCCACCTATTGGCGGGGTAAAGGGTTTTTTGTTTGTTTTTCTTTAAGAGGGAGGGTAGACGGGGTGATGGACACATAGGGCAGGGTTGGGTAAGTCTAGACATTTTTTTAATGCCTTAAGGTATTACGCTTTAAGGTAAGTAACAGGTCGGGACATTTTTGCAACCCCCAGGGTGGTGTGTTTTTTTTAAACGACAGTTGGAAATGTTGGACTTAGGCTGTGTAATACTCCTTACCCAAATAAATTATAAAGCTGCCTGTGCACAATTATTTCGATACTGATGGCATATGTGTAGAGCCTCTGATTGCGAGGCCGTAGATTAGTGTTCGAATCCAAAAAAGGATTTGCAAAATATATGGTATCATAAAATTATAATATTCTTTATTCGAATTTGCTGGGAATATTAATTTCTCTAGAAAGAAGGAGATTATTATTTTTATAATTATTTAATAAACAAAAAAAGCATATATTGCTCGATGAAAATTTATTTTATATGTGAACGAGAATTTCTCGTAAGTTAACAATATTAACTGATCACCTCATCTGGAATCGAACACCGATCTCCAGCACCACATTCAGAAACGCTACACCTACGCCATTGACAGCGACATAAACATTTACAGGCAGCTGGAACATAAGCTTAATTGTTTCGGTAAGCAACATTACCATGCCCAAGCCCTAAATTTCCAACTGTCGTTTAAAAAAACACACCACCCTGGGGGTTGCAAAAATGTCCCGACCTGTAACTTGCCTTAAAGCGTAATACCTTAAGGCATTAAAAAAATGTCTAGACTTACCCAACCCTGCCCTATGTGTCCATCACCCCGTCTACCCTCCCTCTTAAAGAAAAACAAACAAAAAACCCTTTACCCCGCCAATAGGTGGCTTTAAAAAATTAAATCGGTGTTCGGATTTTTGTGCAGGATACTGTACCTGTCTCCGAAACTGAGTCCATGTTGTATGACACAAATCTAGCTAGGAAGTCCAGTCGTTCAAGACAAGCAACCCATCACAAGCAGCGTAGGCTTACGAGTAACAAATACATCAGTTTTCTGTATTAATTAAAAATTTTTATTTCTCAAAGTATTACTTAAAAGTTTATGTTTGCTTATTTTAGGCACGGGTGAATATGTCACAACTGACTCCGATAACGATTACACTCAAATGTGTTCTGAGGAAAACCACAGAGGGGAAGAAGCACAATCTCACCAACAACAAACAAAAAGTAACCTTTTTACTTAAGTGTTATGTTATGTAGATTATAACACAGCTTTCAATTCAGAAAAAGCAGAGTGCATTTTAATTGATGTGTCGAAATATCGTTGCCCTTGAGATATGTGGCTACATTACTACCAACAAACTGGAAGAAAAAATTCATTTTCATGCTAACGAATATTTAGCCATTTCCCGAAAGCTAGGAGACTCTATCGAGACATACACACTCCACCCTCATCCAGATAGCGTTAGGTGTATTGCCTCAGGGTTTCTTTTGAAGTATCCTGGAGTTGCATTGAACGAAGTGGATGAACAGGATTCTATGGTAGTAAAAATTACACTTGAAATTTATCTTTCGTTGTGGATTTTTTAAAGAAAGCTGTAGAAGTTCTAAAGCAAATCAGCAGTTTTCCACGAGGGATGGAAAACCAATTTCGAAAGTTTTAAGTCTTGGTCCAGGAGTTAAAGTAGAAGACGCACATGTAAAAGAAGGTAATGTAAAAGGCAGATTTGTTTTTGAAATTTCAGATGTCATTCAGTGTGCAGCTCTGGAACTTTTACCTTTTCTTATTTCCAGCAGGAAAAAATCAATCGAAGCAAAACTTCGCCTTCTGTATGTGCGTGAGGTATGGTAATGAACTGGTGTTCTAAAGATCATCTTATCTGTTCAAATATTTAATAATTTTTCTAAATTAGAGGACACGGTGAGTATCGAAACAGTTCTTTCAACTCCAGGAAGACTGTTTCAATTCATTCTTCAAGTTGGAGAAACGTTTCACATAATAGCCGATAACAGCCCGTTTATGGAGTTGAATAGTTGTAGTGTAACGTTGCTTCATTTGTTTTGCTCCCTCTATATTTTCAATGTTGGGTATAGCCCTGAAGTAAACCCCTCATTTCTTTTTATTGAATATTCAGTTCTTGAAGTTGTTGATGATGTGTCCTCAAGGTGTCGATCGTAAAAAATTTTTCTGAAATTAAAATTCCGAAACAATTTGAAAAATTCAATTGCAGTACCAGTGACAGTAATTAATCAAAAAAGTGTTTAAAATGTGTCCTTAAAATTGACTGGTCTTCTCCAATTTTTTTGTTTTAATTAAGAAATTTTTACTGTCACTGTTATTGTCTCGTTATGGGTAATTAATACCTCGTTTCTGGTTGTTTAACAAGTTGATGACAATAAAATGTAATCAACAATTTCATAACTATTTTATTATCCCCATTGAAACGGTAAAATGAGAGAAAAAATAAGGGCAAAATGTTGATAATTATTGCAACAAAATAGTTGTAGATAAAACACCCTTTATTTGGTTGTTATAAACCCCCTAAAAATTGTTGTGATAAGTCCCCAATTTTAGGGACTCATAACCCCCAATCCTGTTTAACACGTTTTTGGGGGTTATGAGCCCCACAATTTGTAAAATTTTTTAAACAATGCATATATTTTTACCTATTTTGTCTTTTTTGTCTTTTATTTCTTCGCAGGAAACAAAATTGAAGGCACTTATCAAAATCACCCTTCTTCTCTTCATTGATTCTAATCAAGATAATTTTTTTCTTTCAATTTTGATTGTGTTGGTAATCATGTTCTGTGTTGAAAGGTAATGAGGATAAAGAGGAGTAATCATCAGCGTCCTTGAGTTCGACGGTGTTGACAGATTTTTTCTTTTTTTGTATTTTTCAATAAAGGAGCTAAAGAAAAAAGGGTATACACAGTTTAAGGTCTCACTTCTAATTATTCATATAATCCAAATTTATTCGTCGGGTCGCTACGTGACCCTCGAATAATCTTCATTTGAGTTTCCATCAACCAATCGTACGTTGGGGAGACCAGCATCAAGCGGTGAGATAGGAATGAAACGAAATGTGTAAAAAAATGGGACTGTTATGTTTTGTTTTGAAACAAAAAATTTTTAATTCACAAAATGACTTTTCAATTATCTGATATGCTTTTCTAACCAAAAATCCAACCGACAGGCCATAACAAGACGGCCTAACGCAGCAGAACACCACCTCCCTAACAGGTTTCGTTCAAGGAAAACGCGCAGAATTTAAGTCGTATTCACAAAATAATTGGACATCAAATATTAAAAGCATTTTATTTATTTGTTCATTTCACATGAACTATAGGTGTTTCTACTCTTAATACAGATCACCAGATTTTAGTTGCGCGTGCTGACAAATTAAGTTGTCTGTTCATTTAGGTAGTAAAGAGTTCACGGTATCATATGATTGTTTCTCGATCAAATGTGTTGATTATGTATTCAGGAATCGACAGGGCAGTAGGCAGCGCGAGAGTCTCATAATCTGAAAGTCGTGAGTTCGAACCTCACTCGGGGCAGTTTTAAATAATATAATTACATTTTTTCTACTAATAATCAATACTGTAAAAGCTGGTTGGTTTCTAAATGCTGCACATTAAACAAGAAATTCTTTGATGCGGTAATACAGTTTTTTATTAAGCTTTGAACTCAGTTTGTCAGAGTCAGAGTCTAAAATCCTAACCATTACACCACCGAACCTGCTAAATCGTGATCAAACACCATAGAATTACTTATAACAAATGATGCTCACCTAATTGAATGCAGCAATTAATGTTTTCTCAAGCACGTACACTTGACTATGACAAACATCTTTAGCATCTAAATTAATCCCTAGTTTTAATTTTCCGACGAATATGGGACTCAAACCCACGCGTGCAATGGACACTGGATTAGCAGTCCATCACCTTAACCACTCAGTCACCTCGTCTGATTAATACTATCACGTTGAGGTCCTGATACTTAATGCATTAGCGGATGATTTCAATAACATAGAAATATAACTAAAACACCGATAATGACAACTCGCTGGAAAGAAAACTATTCAAATTACGCCCGATACTAAGGGACTTAAACCCTCGTTCTCATGATTAAATGTCCGGCGCTCTACCAACTGAGCCAACCGAGCTACATAATTAATTCTTATGTTATTCAATATATTAACACCACGTAGTTTCTTTCATAATGCGACGACAAATTATGAAACCCATATATTTTCCAATAAGTCTTACATTGCCTTGATCCAAAATAACGGTATCCATGTCGCGAAAAATGAAGAAGTCGACCAATTTTCAAATTTTTTTCATCGCGCAAAATGAGGAAGCCTACAAATAAACAAAAAAATAAAAATCTTACATTGCTTTTATTCAAAATAACGGTCATCGTAGCAAACCAGCAAAGATGAAAACAGCGTATGCTTCTTTTTTTTTGTATGTTTGGTGGTACTGAGGAGAAGCCCTTTGGTGTTCAGAGCTTCCTCAGTGTTTCGGCTTTAGCTAGCCCTTTAGCCCCATTCTAGTTAATGCTAGTGTAGTGGCGGACGGCGTTCTAGTGTGGGGGAGGTTTTTGGTGGACAGGACTCTTTTTGCGTTTGCCTTGTGCATAAGTTATTATTGATGGTGTTGTTCATGTCACAGTGGTTTTGCTTAGGTGAGTTGCGTGTTGGAGAGCAAGCTTTGTTTGTTGTTTGGTTGCTAGTTCGTTTTGTTTTGCTTGCTAACTTAAGCTTTTTTTTTATTTTTTTTTGTACAGGCATTGTATTTGGCTAGTTTCCTTGATAAATCTTTCCAAGATTAACTCAGTTCTTTCTAGTTCGGTGGCAGAGCATCTTTGTATGACATGCTCTGTTGTTTCATTTTCTCCACACTGTGAGCAGGCTGGGTCTAGTTCAGGATGGAATCGGGCTTGATGTGCTGCTAACCTGCTATTTCCAGTTCTCAACCTGAAGAGGAGCGTAGTTATTTGCCTTGATTTGTGTTGGTGCCATTTGCGCATGCCTGTGTGGTACCTCCGGTGGATATTTAGTCTGTTATTATCATGTCTGAATTCATTCATTCGGTTTTTGTCTTTAGGTGCTCTCGCATAATTGCTTCTTGTTCACCTATCGATAGGTAGTTGTGGACTAAATTCCCACACGGCACCAAGATATCTTTTTTTTGTGAAAAAGATGTAAAGTTGTAAAAAGAAAGTTTATATTTTAGATGACTTGCTTATATCTTAAAGTCAGTCTATTGTGCTCCAAAATGTCCGGACAAACTACATAAAAAAGATGTAAAAAAGTACATCTTTTTCCAGCTAATTTTTGACCGATATACATATTTAAGTATTAAAAATGATAGCTTTAATGTAAAAATTTTAGCAAAATGTTATCTTTAAGTTATCTTAGTTACATAAATTATATATCTTAGGTTATGTAGTTTATATAACATAAAGTTATTTAAAAGATGGCTCTGATATAACATATAGTTATCTAAAAGATGGCTTTATGTTTGGTGTCTATACAGATATAAATTATAACTTCAACTAAAAAGAATATAAACAATTGCACACATGTGATTGATGATACATATCATGTATTATTTTTGTCAGAGCGGTTACAACAATTAAGAAATCTTAATCAACAACTTTTTTCTTCTTAGCCGCCAAGCGGGTACCAGCCTTCGTTACAAATTCCGCGCTGAGTTTGTTGAGCTCTGTCAAAGATACGTTGGAATAAAGTCCTTCTTCTTCTTTAATAGCATCTGAAAAATAGTAAATAACATAAGTTACGGGAAAGTATGATTAATTGATCATGAAATACATCATAAATAAATATTTACTGTAAATAACCGAAGGGAGTCGGTAGCTTTCCAATCCTGGCATGTCCTTCGATTTTTTGCTAGTCGATTTATGCTGCCCTTTCCATGTTAACTGACTTAGTAGTTCGTCAGTCATGAAGTAACGCCACGCCGTTCTTAAAACTGCACCTAGATCATTGCCTCCCAATGATCGGATAACGCGGATCTAAAAAAAAGTTTGAATTTAGAAAACGTATATGAAAAAAAGGAAATAATATATTTTAGACCCACCTGATCTGTACTAACAACACTATCCACAAGCGAATCATCAAACTTTTGAAATCCTCCAAATTCTTCAGTGGAAAGGAGTATTTTTGGCTGAGTGTGAAGACAGGGTGTGACTTGTCTGAAACATCTACTTTAGCTTGAAAGTTCTTTTTTAATTGACTTCGCATATCCCGGTTATCAGATTTAATGTCTTGGATATCTCGGCCCATACCTTTTGTTAAAGCAAATAAATCTAACGGTACAAAAGCGAGAATGTTAATCAAAAGAATTCGTAATTAGTCGACAATTAGAAAACGATTAGAGCACTTACTGGACAATTTTGTCAGCACTTTCGTTTTAAAAGTATTGTCGTCGATAATTTTCCGGGTTTTTGAGCTTGGTTCAATGCAGGAGTCTTCTTTTTCTTCGAAGCTGTCTTCCTCAATGTCGGTACTGTCATTTTTTTCTCCTCTTTCTCTTCTCTTTCCGCTGCTGCTTGCATCCAGCGAAACCTCTTCTGTCCGGGGCTCCGGCAGAACTGCATTGCTCCTTATTATTGACTCATCATCAGACTGCGGTGAATTGCCCCTATTCACTTCGGCAGGATCCACACGATTTTTCGTTGAGGAGACAGGATTTGCTGGATAATCAAATAATACAAAATTAATAAGATAGCAGGCAAAATATTTAGCATGATGTGTAAGATATATAAGATATAATATGTAGCTTAGGCTTACTGAACGACACTGGCTGAACAGCACGCTTTGAAGTTGAAGGCGATGGGGTACTCCACAGTGCAGCTAAATCCTCAACACCATCCTTGGCAGAAATATGATTGAGCCGATCCTCGTCGCTTCCGGTGTATAACGGATCTTCCACGATTGCCTTCTTATCAGTAGCTCTTCTCGGTCTAGTTTTTTACTTTTCCTGTGCCTGAAATGTTTTGACGGAATCGGAGACCTCCGTATCAGCGCTACCATTTAGTATTGATTCTGAGCGGCTAACCGCATCTTTGTAGGAATCTACATTTATAGAGCGAGATTATAATGATTATTAATAATGAGTAACTGGTGAAGAAAATAACAAATAATAGACACTATAACGTACCATGCGAAGAAATTACTTTGGCGTCATAGCGTGGCCATCTCAGGTTGAAGACTTCCTCCCTCTCGGCACGTTGTGCAGCGTCTTTAATCGGCAAAGCACATTTATTTTCGCTAAACATGAACCAATGCACTGGCACTACAACTATTTCGTCATCTTCCACAATTTTTACAACAAAAAAGACCATTTTTGATAAAAAAGGGTCTTTACGGTACTAGTGTGCTAGTATTAACTTATGGCTACCTATCCTTTTGCACGAGGAGAAAAAGATTACCAAGCTTCACAAAGAAAATTTACTACTGAAAAATTTGGTTACCCTAACTTTTAAAAAAATACAGCGTTGCAACACATATCAGTGAAAACGCGCTCAATTATCAGTTAGGTAGCAAAAAAAATACTTCCTTTAAAATGGACATTAAAAATTAATGGATTACACAATGGAACAAACTCCTTCCAATTTTTCTTAATGTAGAATTAAATTAAACATGATATGTACTATGCGTCAGTGGCAAATTACGCGGAATGGTAATTCCTTATTTCGTGCTGATTTCTTGGAGGAGTCAGAGGAGTCAACACCAGGAATCCAGGACCCAATAGATTTTACCTTTTTTATATGTGCCAGATGGCGCTGATTGTCTGAGTTGCTGTTTAGCTCATTCTTTTCACCTCTCCTGTCAATCCGTCGTTTCGTTGTGATAATTGACAGGAATCTGAGTTCCTACTTTTATGATTGATTTGTGTTTTAATGAGGAAATCCCTTGGTAATTATTCTTGTACATTTTGTATTATGCATTCCTGTGCTGATATATGTATTTTGTTCAACTATATAGTTGTGGGATGATTGCCTAAGACTGTTGGCTTCATCTGTTGTGCATGTTGATGTAAAGCGTTGGTGTTGGTGAGTGAAGCTTATAATTTGTTTGATTGTGTCATTTTGCTCATTCTCTATTGCTCTCTCACCTAGATATCCAGCCTTTCTTGATTATTTTCATTGACACTTGCATGTGGCAGGATTGTTTGATTTGCTCGGCCACACTTGGTGGCACATTGTGTGATTACGCACCTAAGCCTGTTGCATCACAGGTATTGATGTGTTTTAATTTTGTGTTGCTCATTGTTGTTTAACTCTACATATTGTTTCTCAGGATTAGTGATAGTCGTGATATTTACGAAAATATATTTTCGGTCAATCAAATCAGAGTGTCCGTCTAGTACAGTCCACTCGCCCCGATCCGAGCTATCAGTTTAAATTGTTGATTATGACGTCCAGACAAGAAAGAAGACGCAGGCGTGATTATGTTGAATATTTAAATCAGCTGTACGATTCCAACCTTGAATCATCAGATGGCGACGACGAGGCTGTAGAATCTGTGGCTGTGGAGTTGAAATCAGCAGAAAGCGTTGAAGTAAATATAGTTATTAGATTATTTATTGTCGACTAAACTTATACACAAACTTATAGTAAACTTATATATATTAAAATAATCTTAGACTGTAATAAAGTACGAGTGTTACATTATTTAAAAGAGACCTGTTTTTTTTCATGTAGATAGCTGAAATTGATTCGACTGTTGATGCTGTTGAGTCTGACATTTTCATATCAAGTGAAGAGGATCCTGAAGATTCATCCAGTGTTTCTTCCTTGGAAGACAGTAGTGAAACTGCCAGTGTTGACGACGATAGATGTCCTGAGACTGTTGATGGTGTTCCCGTATGTGATGACCAACATCCCCTTGCAGCCGATTTAAGAGGCTGGAAAACCAAATTGCATGTCCCACATCTCCAAGTCGGAGAGTTGCTAGGTATTCTTAGAAAACACCACCCAGAATTGCCCAAGTCTGCGAAAACGTTGATGGGTACTCCGCGACTAAAAGTAGTAACTAGATCCGTCAATCCTGGTATATACTACCATTTCGGAATCGAAAAAGGTTGTTGTCTACCTTGACTTCCCTGGGAATCTTAATTCTTGATGACCCTGTTGGAATTTTTATTGGTATTGACGGCGTTCCTTTAACGAAAAGTTCAGGGAGCACGTTTTGGGTAATCGTGGGCTATTTACCTTTTGTAAAGGACTCGGAGCCTTTTTTTATTGGTGTTTACCATGGCAGATCTAAACCCCAATTTTCAAACGATTTTTTACAAGAATTAATAGAGGAAGCGCAGCATCTGTACACAACAGGATTTAGTTATCGTGGCAACTGCTACAAATTGAAAATTGCAGCTTTCGTTTGTGATGCTCCCGCACGAGCAATGATAGCTTGCGTTAAAAGCCACTCATCAGACCGTTATGGATGCGCTAGATGTGTAGGATCAGGCGTTAGTCTCGGAGAATTAAGAACCGATGATTCTTTCAGGAATAAATCTTGCGTAGATCACCATCACTGCCGATCGGTAATGGAAAATTTAGACTATGTAGACATGATCCGAGCTCTTCCTTTAGATCCCATGCATCTTGTAGATCTCGGTGTACAAAAAAAATGTTAACGATCTTGTGCGGTCTTGATTCACGCAAAAGAATTCGAGGTGTAACTTTGACACCTGTGGTTGTTGAACAGATTGATAGATATCTTGAAATTGTTCGGCCATTTGTATCTCGATTAGAATTCGCCCGTCAACCTCGTAGCGTTAAAGAACTTCCAAGATGGAAATCTTCAGAACACAGGGTTATTCTCCACTATGTAGGGGTCGTCTTATTTCACAACTATCTGCCCCGTTCATTGTTCAATCACTTTCTTTTACTGCATTACGCGGTAAAAATATTGTCTTGTGAGGAATTTTGCATTGAAAAAAACGCATGTGCAAATTCTCTTCTCTCCCTTTTCATAAAGCAATCCGCCGTCCTTTACGATCCATCTTTTGTATCATATAATGTTCATTCTTTGTTTCATATTTCCTCTGACGTATTAAAATTCGGCGTTCTTGAAAATTTTAGCGCCTATCGATTTGAAAATTGCTATGGCAAGATGAAAAAATATCTGATCAAAAGTGATAAGCCTCTCCAACAATTTGTAAAGCGACAAGTAGAAGAAGAAAAATGCAAGCTTTCATCTCGTCCTGCTGAGCGCGTTATCTTGCCAAAATTTCAATGCGCTGAACCCCACAATGAAGGCCCCCTTTTTCAAAATTTAGTTGGACGCCAGTTTAAAACTGCTAACATTAAAGGTATTGGAAGTATTAAATCCCGGAGCCTAGCTGATAGTTGCGTTTTTTTATCAGATATGAGCGTGATTGAAGTTAAAAATTTCGTGATTGTCGGTGATACCATCGTTGCACTTGGTCATTTGTATGTTACTCAGCAGAGCTATTCCATGTACCCTTTTCCATCATCCCACATCGGCGAATATTTAGTATCAGACATCTCCAATGAATTACATGCATATGATATCAATGACATTCTTTATAAAGCTGTGCGATTACCGACCTCTGTTTTGCTGGATGGATCATTTGTGGTTTTCCCGTTGAAAAGACAATAAAATGGGAAAAGGAAATGCTAATTACCCAAATTTTTTATTTCAATTTTAAATTTATGAAATATAGTACCCTCGTGATTGAGCCTTTAATTCCCCAATTAAGCAGTCCAAACAATGGCGGATGCAAATTATCCCATAGTTATATAAGATATGTGGTGACAGCTAGTGACTGCTATTTTCCAAAAGACAACGTAAAAAAAGTATGGCCGTCATGTCGTTTTTACATCTAATTCTTAGCTAAAAAATGTTGACTAAATGTGCTTCCAGCAAAGAACACTTATTTATATGAATTCAAATTATTTAATAAAGATATCACATGAAAAACAACTTTTATACATATATTTCTTAGCTAAAAAATGTTGACTAAATGTACTTCCAGTAAAGAACATCTATTTATATAAATTCAAATTATATAAAAAAGATATCACATGAAAAACCACTTTTATATATATTTACATTGGCTTAAAAAAGTTGACAATAGGTACTCCCAACATTGCTATATATAAGACTACTTTTTTAAAGCCAAAGTTGCCACGCTAAAAAGTTATAGTGCTAAAGATGTCTTATTGACATCTTATGTATGGCATAGTTATCATTGCCATTTTTTTAGCCAGGCGGTTTACATCTTAAAGATATAAATTGATATCTTTTTGAAGACTTTACATCTTTTTCACAAAAAAAAGATATCTTGGTGCCGTGTGGGTTAGAGTAGTTGGAGTTGAGTGACTCTTCCATTGCTAACTGGTTAGCTTTTTCATTTCCCGGGCTACCTACATGACTATGTATCCAGTAAAGTGTTGTCTTGGTGCCTGCGCTACTTAAGTTTCCTGCATACTGATAAAAATAATTTTGTGTGTCCATGTGCTACCCGATTACCCGACCCGATAATGACAATAACGAGTAATGGAAAGGCTCTATTTTGTATTGCAAAAATTGTTCTACTTAGCCGGGGGGTAGGGGAGTCTACCGATGATACGGTCTACACTTTTTTCCAGACATTTAATACCTAGGGCAAAAAAAGTGTCTGGACTGACATTACCCAACCCCCCTTATGATGATTTTGCGCCAAAACAGCCCTACCTCTCTTTAAAAAGGTATTAATATTTTCTACTCACAGATGGCTTTTTCAAATTAAATCGGGGTTTACCTTTTTGTGCAGGATACTCCACCTTGGTATTTCTGTGGTGGGGTCGATCCCGGCGAGCGTGATGTGCCCTGCTGCTAGTTTTAGTGCTGGGATGTTAAGATCTTTTCATGTTTTGGGGGCTTTTATGTGGTCCCTTGATATTGCATAGAGTGGATGGTTAGGCATTTGCTCGATTCTTAAAAGACACCTTGTGGCCAGGGTTATCCTTCTTGTTTCAATTGGATCGAGAGCTAGCTCACATTGCATTTCCTTGATAGGTGTAGATGCTGGCGCTCCGAGTATCATCCTTAGGATGTTGTTTTGGATAATTTCTAGCTTGCATTGTCTCGTCTTGTTCGATGCGCAATAGGCTATTAATCCATATTCGAGCTTGCTTCTCATTAGAGTTATGTAGAGGGTACGCAAGGATTCGATGCTCGGGCCATGTTTTGTGTAGGTGAGTAGCTTGAATAGATTCATGAGGCCTAGAGCTTTTTTTTATTGCAATTTTGGTTTGTGTTGTTCATCGAAGATCCTTGTTCGAACAATATGCCCAGGTGTTTGACTTCTTTGGCTATTTGTATCCTTACTCCTTCTAGAAATATTGGGGTTTGTTGCCTTCTCTGTTTTGTGAAGCTAACTAGGTTTGATTTAGGCGCTGAGAATTTTATCCGTCATTTTCTGCTACCTTTTTGTATTTTGTCCATATATGGTGTAAGGATATCTTCTGCTTCTTGTCCGTCAATGGCTTCGGTGTGAAACTCGATGTCATCGGCGAAGAGGAATGTTTGACCCATTCCTAGAATAGGGAAGTCATTCATCATGACGGAGAAAAGTAGGGGGCTGAGGGGAGATCCTTGTGGTACTCCAATTTTTAGGGGTTGGTCTTCCGAGTAAATGTCATCGATTCTTATGCTGTATGTGCGCCCTTGCAGGAAATTTCTAATCCATCCCAGAATTTCTCCCACTATTCCTTGACGACTTAGTTTGAGCAGGATTCCCTGAACCCAGTTGGTATCAAATGCTATGTTTACGTCAAGGAAAATCGCGTATGTATTTATAGGGTTTCTTCTGTGAAATCCTTCACATATAAAATGTTCGAGGCCGATGATATTGTCAAGCGTACTTCTTCCTTTTCTGAATCCTGATTGAGTTTTTAATCTTATTTTTTTGTTCCATCATTGTTTGATTCTTTCCATCACTTTTCCCAAGCAAGTGGTCAGTGAGATAGGTCTATAGAGTGGTTCGAGGTTGCCATCTTGGATAGGTATTTCTCCCAGTTTGGTGCAACCTCAAACAAAAAAGCATTGGCAGTTTTAGTATTTTTGGTGGGAAACGAATAAAAGTGAACAATTTTTGTAATGGGTGTAGTTTACAATGCCTGAACTTTCAATATTTTCAGAAAATCTTGAACCGATAGCAAAGAATCGGTTGTTAGAGCTTTTGTCGTTGTTGAAAATTGATGATCCAAACTGGATTGACGAAAATCTTTGGAAAAAATATCGTGATGCCATTCCAATTGTGTGGATCGAGAGCACCTATGGCAGCAGGTTTCTTCATTTCAGCAAGTCTCTTTCGAACCCTTGTTATCTGTTCTTGTGTTGGATTTTAAACGATGACCGTGAGGTTACCGGCTTTAGTTTGTGATGACGCCATCTGGCAACACCGCACCCGTCGGCTCTATATATAGGGAAGAACCCCTTCCCTCTGGGTCATTCTCTGTCTGCTCTTCATAGAGCACTGGTCGCAGGTGTATCCAATACACGTTGATTCAAGCCGCATCCTATTCTCTCATTCTAAGTTCATCACATGGCGCAGATGGTAATTGTTTCAATGTTAGTACATTTATCGTGACAATTTTTGGTGAATTTCCCGACCAGAGTGATTGTGTACTACGGATTATGTGTCGTCACGACAGTATCGTTTTTGACCGCATGACTGCGCGCGGCACTACCCAGTTGACTCTTGACTATTGTTTGGCCTAACATTTTGCCATGTTCTAATCCGTGTTCATCAAAAGACACCTGACAGTTAACGATTGATTGGAGGTGAAATTCTCGCTCACATCGGTCCTTTTCATGATAGCGATCGTGATTTATGGGCCATTGAGCTGTTTTTTTTTGGTTTTTGGAACATTTTTTCGCCATGCTCTAGTCGGTCCTTGTCATGGTAGCAATCGTGATTGATGGGCCACTGAGCTGTGTAATTTGAGTTTTTGTCCCCACATTGCAGTGGTATTTGTCGGCAACAAGCGTCCGTATTTTTTCCGAGCTGGAGGAAGTGAGTGAATGGCTTGACATTGGCTGGCTTTGGGGCAATTACCGCAACATGGCGACTACGGCATTCAAGGCGTATGGTAAACCTCCTCCTTTTGATTTAGATGAATACAAAGACTCTTTTGAATTATGGCACAAGAAATGGACAATTTTTCTCAGTTTGTCGACGATTGATTCGGCACTCGACGCAGATGATCGGGACTTATACAAGGCTCATACTCTGCTATCGTGTTTATCAACCGACACACTTCAAGCGGTACTTTCCATGGGCCTCACCGACGATCAGCTTGACGACCATACGGTTGTCATCGGCCATCTCCGTGCTCGTTGCAATGCCGGCCGCAACCGCCACGTGTGGCGCCAACAGTTCGCCGACAAAAAGCAAGGCATTCAACAAGCAGCAGACGATTGGTTGTGCGAGTTGCGTGATTTAGCCCGTAAATGTGAATTTGCTACAGATTGTTGTGCTAACTGTGAACCAACCCGCATATTAGGCCAACTAATTTTCGGCGTAGAAAGTGACGAAGTCCGTGTTAAACTACTTGAACATGGAGCAACTTTATCACTAGATCAGACGCTGACAATTATTCGAACTGCAGAAGCCTCCAACAAGCAGTCGAAGAATTTAAAGACAGGTTATGCTGCGGCATTTCAAGGCGCGACTTCTTCTTACAAGCAATTCAAACAAAAATCCAGCAATCCACCAGTAGGTGGCAGCAGTTCAGCAGGCGCAAAATTTGCGGGCTGCTGGAATTGTGGATCAAAGACACGCTGTAAGCCTTTGACGGCCTGTCCGGCCCAAGGGAAAGAGTGTAAAAAGTGCGGCCTACTGAACCATTATTTTAGAGTTTGCCGGAACCCAAAAGCAGTTAAAAAACAACAGGGCATTTACATTGACCCCTCCCCTCCGACAGGGGGGGCTGTGAACGCGAGTGATTTAGTGGAACTGGCCGTCAATCTGGAAAAATGGACATCATCGTTAGAGATCAATTTTCTCCCAGATACAGGTGCTGACCTAGACGCCATCCCAGAATCCCTCTACAAGCGGAAGTTTAGCAAGGTGGCGCTGCAAAAAGGTGTACAACCAGTTACAGCAGTTGGGAGCCCGATTATCAACATTGGTGTGTTTAGTGCGGTTATTGTGTGGACGACACGTGACAAAGTGTCCCAATCAGTAAACACCGCCATTCACGTGTTGCGCGAATTGAAGCAGCCAGTGTTGTCCAAAAGGAGCAAACAGACGTTGGGAATGCTTCCAGCCGCCTATCCGCATGCATACGTTGGAATGGTGGCGAGCACGCCACCTACTGACAGACAACGACAAGCCGATCTCAAAACTCTCATGAACGAATGCCCGCGGATCTTTGACGGAACCTGCCACCAGATGTCGGGACCACCATGCCATTTCCAGTTGATGGAGAACTCGCAGCCTGTGGCAATGAGGGGCTCTCGCCCAATATCCGTCCCTTTGCTGCCAAGAATTAAGGCAGAGTTGTACAATCTCGAATCTGCTAACATCATCCGAAGAGTGGTAAAACCCACAGCATGGGTACATCCGTTTATAGCTCTTCCGAAGAAAAATGGTGACATCCGTCTGGTAATCGACTTTCGTGAGTTGAACAAGTGCATAATTAGGCCAAATTTTGAGACGGCCACACCTTTTCAGACAGTGCGCACCATTCCGCCCGGAATGAAATTCTTCACAGTGATTGACGCGCTAAAAGGCTATCATCAGGTACCGCTAGATGACGAATCGATCAACCTGACAACATTTTCTACTCCCTTTGGGCGATATCAGTACCTTCGTCTTCCGTTCGGCGTCTCGCATGCAGGTGACGACTACTGCCGTCGAGTGTCGGAAGTGTTTGATGATCTCCCAATTTGTCGACGCATCGTTGAAGATATTCTCGTATACTCCGCAACGTACGATGAGCACATCGAAGCGGTACGAGAATTATTCCATCGAGCAGCAGCTCACAACATTGCCATCAACACCACCAAAATAGTGTTCGCCCAGCCCGCTGTTACTTTCGGCTGTTACGTCGTCGATGCTGACGGTTTTCGCCCGGATCCAGAGCTCACCCGAGCTATCCGCGAGTTTCCAACACCCGGCTCGATTACAGATGTCCGTTCATTTTTTGGACTTTTCCAGCAAGTTGGCAACTTTTCTGACCAGCTGGCCGCTGCATTAGATCCATTATCCCCACTGCTCAAGACTGGCTACACATGGGAATGGACCACTCAACATGAAGAAGCTTTCACGGCAGCAAGAACCTTCTTGTCTACCGTTCGTGATTTAGCGTTTTACGACCCAAAGCGCCCGACAAGTCTTCATGTTGATGCATCACGGCTTAATGGACTCGGATTCTTACTAAAAGAGCTCGACGATTCAAAAGTGTGGCGTGTTGTGCAAGCGGGATCTCGTTTTCTCTCTAGTGCTGAAACACGTTATGCCATGATCGAACTCGAGTGTTTAAGTCCTGCATGGGCTATGAATAAGTGTCGTCAGTTTCTTGAAGGACTTCCTTTGTTTGAATTAGTGACGGACCACAAACCATTAGTGCCAATTCTGAACAGTTACGCTCTAGACAAACTAGACAACCCCCGTTTGCTTCGTTTACGCCTTAAGATGCAGCGCTACTCATTTATGGGGTGAAGGATTGCCATCTTTTCAGGGAAAAATTGCTCTGATGAGTCTTTCCGACAATCAGCTATCACAAACTGATCCGAATCTCGACCCAGTGTTAGAAAAGATTAAGTGTGCTGCAGCCATCGATACGGTTATGGTAAAACTGAGAAATCAAATCATCTCCGGTTTTCCA
Source organism: Daphnia magna (assembly GCF_020631705.1). Lineage (NCBI taxonomy): Eukaryota > Metazoa > Arthropoda > Branchiopoda > Diplostraca > Daphniidae > Daphnia > Daphnia magna. The sequence goes on from NC_059190.1 coordinate 8,577,983, forward strand.
AACGACAAGTGTAATTTAGACAGTGACTTGCGTCCCTTTTGGAGTGTAAAAGAACGTTTAGCAATCGATGACTCAGATGACATGATTGTAATGGGACCTCGTGTCGTTATTCCGCATTCTATTCGTGCAAACATCCTGCGTAATTTAGTGCAGATGCACCAAGGTGCAACAAAAACACGTCAACGAGCCCGTTTATCGGTATACTGGCCAAACATTGATAACGACATTGTGAACGGCACCAGAAATTGTGAAACGTGTACAAAACATCTACCTTCACAGCAACCAGAGCCGTTTCGAGTCCGTCCACAAGCAACGCGTCCGTTTGAACAAATCCATGCTGATCTAGGCGAAGTCAATGGCCGCCATTTTTTAGTGATGGTGGGTTCATTCAGTGGTTGGCCTCATGTGGTTGCATTTCGTGACAGAAAAACAACAGCACACAATGTCATTCGCCATATCCGTAATTTTTTTTCTAGCGTAGGAGCTCCAGTCACCTTTTGGTCCGACAACGGACCGCAGTTTGGAGCAGCAGAGTTCCAGCGTTTTCTAACGGATTGGGGGATTACCCTCACATCTTCACCATATTATGCTCAATCCAATGGCCGGGCTGAAGCAGAAATCGACTCAATGAAGACGCTCATCCGTGGATCATGGATAGCTGGCGCATTTAACGAAGAGAAATTCGCCAAAAGTATCCTGCTTTTCCGAAACGCGCCGCGATCTGGTGGTGCAAGTCCAGCACAGTTGATTTTCAACCGTCCGGTGCGTGACTGTCTGCCAGCTCATCGCCGCTCATTCGCACCAGAATGGCAAAAAGCAGCCGATGTACTCGAGAAACGGGCGAGACGGTCCAAGGAGCTGCAAATAGCTCATTACAACAAGCATACGCGGCCCCTCGCTCCGTTTATCATCGGCAACCATGTCCTGATCCAACATCCCATCAGTAAGCTGCAGTGTACCCCCGGAGTAATCGTAGAAGTCGGCCATCAGCGAGACTACCTCATCAAGACTCCAGCCGGGCGGATTTTTCGGCGCAATCGGCGTTTTCTTCGCCCTCGCGTACCCGTATTTCCAGCTACTACACCAGCCACTACACCAGCTACTACACCAGTCCAGCCGGAATTCGTTCAACCGCCGCAACCGGAACCAACCGAGCCACCGGTACGAGAGAATCCTGCTCCACCGATACAAGAAAATGCTGTTCCACCGGTTTTACGCCGTTCAACAAGGAAAAAACAGCCGCGGCGCCACTTCTTCCCAGCCTAGTGGACACAATAACACCCATCCCAGTCTCATGTTTACTTATTCATGGTTATGCATGTGTTGTGTGTCCCCAGTTATTATTTTTCTCTAACATGTTAAAGAGCAAAGTTAACAATGTACGTTATCTTTGCTTATTGAAAGGGGCGTGTGATGACGCCATCTGGCAACACCGCACCCGTCGGCTCTATATATAGGGAAGAACCCCTTCCCTCTGGGTCATTCTCTGTCTGCTCTTCATAGAGCACTGGTCGCAGGTGTATCCAATACACGTTGATTCAAGCCGCATCCTATTCTCTCATTCTAAGTTCATCACATAGTTGAGTACCGAAAAAGCCAACTCTATTGAAACATTCCTATGAAATACTATGTTTATTAAGTAAAGACACAACGATGCTGACAAATGTTTTTATTACCGGCTTTGAAGTGTTGTCTATCCAAGCACATTTTTCTTCTGTCCAACTAGTGTTTGTCTTAACTTCATGAGCTGATATCACTGCATGCACAAGGGTTGTGACCTGTGTGCACATTTCACCTAGAGTGGAAGACAATTTAACTATTATGTAGACTAATTATATTGTTAAAATAACAAAACAGTTAGATGAAATATTACCCTGCTGGACATGTGCAATGAGCAAATTGAACCATGCCGTCCTTAGCACAGGCTACCCAAGGATAGTACGTTGTACTTAATGTTTGTGATGCTGTAACCTATGTATAAATACAATATAAAATGTGATTCACATAACACGAAGAAATAGTTTGATGAATATACCTTGGCTTTCAGCACGACTGTGTTGCTTGTCAGCTCTAACCCACTAACGTCCCTAAACCATTGGTTATCCAGATTCTGCTCCATGGTAGCAATAACTTCTTTTTGAACTGGCAGTGGTTCTCCAGTATTTCGATTTTTTTCATTTTGAAAATAGTCAATTAGCTTAGGCCACGTCACTGCCGGAACAATTGGAATGGCATCACGATATTTTTTCCAAAGATTTTCGTCAATCCAGTTTGGATCATCAATTTTCAACGACGAGAAAAGCTCTAACAACCGATTCTTTGTTATCGGTTCAAGGTTTTTTGAAAATATTGAAAGTTCAGGCATTGTAAACTACACCCATTACAAAAATTGTTCACTTTCATTCGTTTCTCACCAAAAATACTAAACTTTTCAATGCTTTTTTGTTTGAGGTTGCACCAAACTGGGAGAAATACCTATCAAAGATGGCAACCTTGAACCACTCGATAGGATTCTGGTTGATCAATTGGCTTGCCCGGATTGATAATCGGGATAACACTTGCTTGTTTCTACGATGAGTTGTAGTCTGGTGCTGGTGCCTTAGCAACCATTTTTTTGACAAAAGCCCAGGTTGTCGAGGTAGTACTCATAGGGTTTAGATTGCTTATGAAGTTGTTGAACGATTTTTGTTTTTCTTCTATTATAATTCCTTTTTTTTTGCTTTCCAGGTGCCTTCACATGCTTTTGTTGGTGGCACAGCAAATACCCCCTCTTTTGGGATCGCATGTATTTTTGGCACTCCTTGCTTGTGCAACGGCTTTTTTGCATCTTTTGTTCCACCATGGGTTTGGGATGTGTGTTTGGTTCTGATGGTTTGGTTTTGACATCTTTATTTTGTTGGGTTTAGTTGCTTGTAGTATTACAGCTTGGAGGATTTGGTATTTTATTTCTGGGGCATGTGTTGTAAAAAATTCGTTGGTGCGAATGCACTGAGTTATTGCTTTATTCCAGGTTGCCCAGTCTGGGTGTTTGAAGTTCTAACTGGGAGCCCGGTTGCGACTTTGGATTGGATGGGCACCAATTTATATGTGGATCGGAGAGTGGTCACTGCCCAAATCTGGTCCTTTACTTATTTTTGAAGTTGCTGTTACGTAAGGTGGCATTATTGTTAGGTCAATGGTGGAGAGTAAAAGCAAGTTATTGCACTGTCTGGTTCCTAGGTCTTTTGGCGTTGCTAGCATTAGGTGATCGTGATAGTCTAGGAGTTTTGCTTCTAGCCGTCTGCTTCAGTTTGGAGTCCTGCATTCCTCGTGCCACCTCTCATGATGAGCATTGAAGTCTCCGCTTAAAATTGTGTTTTGGTTTGCGAGGGTGTTAAGGTCGTCTTCATTGCAGTTTGAACCCTCGGGTATGTATAATGATACTATTGTCAGCTCCCTTCCTGTGTTGTTGCGGTCTAGTATCACTGAGATTGCCGTTGCTTCAATTGTCGCGAGTTGGGGCAGTGTGATAAGTGCATGCTGTAGGGATATGAGGACCAGTATTGCTACTCCACCTCCAGTTTTGTCTGGGCGGTTTTTCTTGATTGTGAAGTAATATTTAAATTTGACTTCGAAGGTATCTCTCCAGAAGGTCTCGCAAAGCGTGGCTATATGAGGTTTGTGATGGTAAAAGTGTGCTTTTAATTGGGTAAATTTAGATTTAGTGAGAATGCGGGCGTTTAATTGAATTATTTTTTATCATTTTGTATGTTTTACTGGGATGCTGCTTTTCTGTTTTTTCGGGGTTAAGCCGATGTTAAATGTGCTAATGGGGCATTCCACGCCAAAAAACCAATCGATGGGGCGTCAAAATTTAGATTTTGATAAAAATTGGAGTGTCTATTGGAAAATACACCAACAATTTATTGTCCAATTTTTTAATTTTGCCGTGAAGGCAGAAAATTTTTTTTCTTTTCTCTTATTCTTGCCTCTATTTTTCACTCGATTGCGATTTTTAAAATGTCAATCGATTCCTTATTACTTTCTTTAATAGCTCATCAATTAATTTTCTTTTTAACAAAAAATTGAATGTAAAGTTAAAAGAATAAAAAAAAATTTCTGCCAACTTCAAAATTCTGTATCACAGAATGCTTGTCGATTGCGTAATTCTAATTTTTACCACATGAAAGAAGAACTATCCTTTATCATTATTAAAAAAAACCACGTGAATTTTTTTCAACACAACTCAATACATTCAATTTGACCAATACACACTCCAATTTTTATCAAAATCTAAATTTTGAAGCGCCATCGATTGGTTTTTTTGGCGTGGAATGTCCCTAATGTATGAGCGCCTGACTTCAATATTGAATACTTGGGATGATGTTGTGGCTGGCGTGGTTCTGTATTTTGTAGCTCCCTGCGTTACCGTAATATATTGTAGCGCCAATGTACTTTGTCGCTTAGCGCCGGATGCTAAGAGATGCAAATGTGCGATGTCAATGGACTTTGCCACTCTGGCCGGATGTCAGAGGACTCAAAAGCCCGTCTATGACCGGCCAGAGGGGCAGTCCAATGTAGTGATTCAGACTAGTTGTTAGTGCTGTCAGTGCTGTTACCGTGTAATGCTGTGTGTGTGTGTCGTGTATGCTGTCTATGACTGAATACATCCCTTAAACCCAGTGAATCTGTTACATGGTGGAGATGCTACTGCGTTGTTCACTGATCAGGTACACCTTTTAACTCAGGTATGCGTTCGCTGTGAGGGGTCTCTGGAAATCGAACTCGGCAATTTATTACCGGGCACGAGACCACAGCAACGGTCTGGGAGAGCGTGTATTTGGAAGTGGGATCGCAGCAAATCCTCGTGTGAATGTCACACGGGAGAGGTGTGATAATAGACGCTGGGGAAAGGAGCCGTAGACGAGCAGCAGAAGAGGCCGCCAAGGAGATTCAGACCTATTACTCGGGTTTGAGGGCGGCAACACCTCTAGCACGGTCTTCAACAGGATTGCAGGCAGCAAGCGCTGCTTCATCTCGGTCAAAGGGCCGTTCGAGAGGCCCTCCTGGAGAAGTGAGTGACCTCACTTTGGGACAGAAAGGTACGTGGTTGTCCAGGGAAGTTTCCCTACCGCGGGAGGTTCCAGATCCGTCACAATTCCAGTCTGATTCCGAGCCACGGGGCGAGGAATTCGAGGACGCACAGAGCTGCCAGGATTCTGGGAATCCGGAAGCAGGGGGTGATGTGACGGAAGGGACATACGAGTTCGTAGCTGCACGTAAGCAGCACGAGGGGGCTCGTGAGGTAGGGAACGAAGGAGGGGTTAACGCACGTACCGGAGCGGGTAACGAGAAGCGACAGGAAGTGTGGGTCGTCGATCGTGATCAGGGATCGCGCACGCGTCAGGCGGAGTTCGACGACCGCGAGTCGCTTATCCCGCAGGTGTCAGTCTCCAGTGTCCAGGAAAGGATCGACGAGCAGCGGAGGAAGTCACGCGACCCAAATTCACTCGGAACGCAGATGTCGGTGACCGGAAACCGAGAGGTGTGGCAGGGGTCGGCGTGGGCGGAAGACGCTGCCGACAGAAAACGCATAGTTAGCGTGGAAGCCAATACATCTGGGGTCATCAACCGATCGTCGGGTAGCGACAGCGGACAGCCGTTGGAAGCGAGGAACGACGAGCAGCGAGGGGTGGGCTTGGAAAGAAGAAGCCTGCGCGAAGGCCTACGGCCTAGAGCGTTTAGTACTCCACAGGAAGCGGCAACGGTGAGACAGGGACGCGGCGGATTCAGTGTAGGAGGATCGCCAAGCCGACAGTCTCTGGAAGATCCTGAACTCGAGTGGGACCCGTTTATGGAAGAGGAGGAAGACATGGCGGAACGCCCAATGTTCCACTACAAGGAGCCGGAAAAGTTCCGGGGCACGCCAAAGGAAAACGCAATGGAGTGGATAGACCGGTTCGAAAGGATTGGTCGCCATAATCGTTGGTCGAATAACGATCTTGCAAGGGCTATTGATGTTTCGCTCGAGGGTGCTGCCTACAAATGGATTGTAGGCCTTGAGGCGAGAAACGCACGCCCGGAGCACTGGGAGGACCGGGAGGTCCAAGTAGCCGGAACTGACGACGAGCCAGCGCACTACAGAGAGGTGCGTGGGCTCAAGACGCTTTTCCTGAAGCAGTTCGTGGCGGTAAACCTGAAGCGGCAGACGGAAAGGAAGCTGCGCATGCGGGTTCAAGGGAAGGTGGAAGACATCACGGAATACTACCATGATGTTATGGATATGTGTCGCATGGTTCAGCCAGACATGGCCGAAGAGGTGCGCATAGACCACCTTTTCAGGGGATTGAGCCCGGCTCTCTACGAGAGGCTTTACGTGTTGGGCATTAAATCGTGTGAAGAATTCCTGGAGGAGGCAAGACTTCACGCAGATGCCGTAAAAACAGCCTATGAGAGGGGGTACGAGGATGCGCGTAGAGAGCGCGAGAAGCCGGCAGTCGGGGCAGTAGGCCTTGACAAGGAGCAAGACCTACAGCGCCAGATTCAAGAACTGAGAGACGAGCTAGCCCGGGCAGGAGATCCTTCGAAGAGGAAGGAAAAAGAAGAGGATCAAGGCCAGCCCGGTCCGAATGCAGTCATTTGAATATTGGTGTTTAACCCGGATTAGTTTTACCAAATGTTAACGTAGAAAACATAGGGGACTCTATTTGTTATGCCTTGTGGGGTTTGTTATCCAGTTTAGGGAACCCATGTCAGTAGGTAGGAGGGGGGATGTAGCGCCAATGTACTTTGTCGCTTAGCGCCGGATGCTAAGAGATGCAAATGTGCGATGTCAATGGACTTTGCCACTCTGGCCGGATGTCAGAGGACTCAAAAGCCCGTCTATGACCGGCCAGAGGGGCAGTACAATGTAGTGATTCAGTCTACTTGTTGGTGCTGTCAGTGCTGTCTCTGTGTAATGCTGTATGTGTGGGTCGTGTAAGCTGTCTATGACTGAATACATCCCTTAAACCCAGTGAATCTGTTACAATATAGTCTTCGGCTTCCATGTCGCCTTCGGATTTTTCTATTAAGGTGGTTTCTACGTCAGAGTTGCCAAATTGGTTAATAATTTGGTGTAACTTTAGGGTGATTTTGTCGAATTTACTTTCAAGCTGTTCTTGGCTTTTCTGACGGTTGAGTGTGGACTGTTCTATGGTTTTTTTCAATGCTGTTATAGTTTTCTCTAAGTTCTTTTTTTTCCTAGTTCTGTTTTGAGGCATTTGATGTCTGTTTGTAGGGCTGCTACTTGGTTTTCAGGATCTCGACTTCTGTGTTTGGTCCGGTTTGTTTGTGCTCATTCATTTTAACTGCTTCACTATAGGTGAGGAGGGATCTGGCCTCATGTAGGGTCACTCCTCTCTCGATGGCAGGTTTCGAGGTTTATTTTAGTTTGGAAAAGATGGGGCAGTTTATTGAGTCAGATAGATGGCTTTCTTTGCAGTTTATACATCTTTCTTGTTTGCAGTTTCTTCGTCTGGGTGGCTAAGGCTACAATATCTGCATCTAGGTTTGTCTTTGCAGACGTTTTTCGTGTGGCCGAAGCGATTGCAGTTTGTGTGTAGACTTTGAGCCGTAGTGAGAAGAATACAGTGTATTACCTAGGGTCGATGGGACAGCACGATAGCACAACGTGGGGGGGTAGCAAGCTAGCCAAGACTGAATTCCTTCTCCCTCTCTTGTCGTCTGCTTGCCTCCTAGCGGCAAGTCAATACAGTTTGTGCATCTCATTGGGTGGGGAATATATGACTGACATTTGAAGTGCATATAGTTGAATGATATGTCTTTGGGAGGTTATTCAACTGTAAACTCTAAGATTATGGTTAGGGTGGGAATTTTTCCAGCTCCTCTCGGTATTCTTCTCACGTAACTTATTTCGTAATTTTTCTGTAGCTCTTTCTTTATTTTCTCGTCAGTATCTCCAAGGGGGACTCCTTGGATTACCACCTTTGATGTACCGTGTGATCTAGGTAGGGAGCAAGTTAATTCTATTCCATTTAGTACAAATGTTGTATTGAGGAGGGACTGTTGCTGCTAATGGGAGCTTGGGCGAATGACTAGGTCTCCTCCTGAAGCGATACTGATTTTTAAAGCAAATATGCTCATTTTTTTTTCAAAGTCAGTTGTTATTTGGCCTATTTCCTGAGATTTGCTTAAATGATGTTCCATCTCTTCTTCTTATAAAGACCGGGGGTAGGGGTGGGTTGGACATGTTGGGGAGTTAGATAACCAAATGGTTGGCGTAACTCTATTTGGAAACTATTACTCAATACACAATTATAATTAAACTTTATTTTCACTACTGTCTTAATTCAGAACAACTTCAGTCTTTGGTTGACAATATCACTATCTCCTAAGTTGAATTCGCACACAAACACCTTGAAGTTATCAGAGAACAAGTCGACACGACCATCGCCTTTGACCCTTTGATCACGTCGTTGTGGACAAAGTTTACGTCGCCACCAGTTTGGAAGAGTAGGTACACCCAGCGTTTGCTTATCGGCTCACGATCACATTGTTGTTTTCCGTCTGCTAATGTGACATTCCGGAAATGGCATCTACCGGTAGAATGTCAAGTGAGCTATTGGCTTGGTTTCTGAGTCCTTCACAAGATGGCCTTACCCGGCAGAACACCACCTACCTAACAGTCAATTTTTAATTAAGGGGAAGTTTTTTTAAACAGCGAAGGTCATATCTTGTTCCCCAACAAAACTAGTTTTATTTTTTTCCACCAGGGGCGATGTATTCGCCCAGTAGTTTTTTGACAGCTAACTATCTGTGGTGACAGCAGTCGCTATTTTTTGTAGACAAATCCTTGTCGAGTTTTTGAAAAGTGTTTCTCCTTTTGTCAAACAAATTCAGGTATTCATTTTAAATAGTATATAGTAAACCAGTAATAATAAATGCAATTTCTTTTTACAATTAAAAAATCTAGCATGGGGAAAGTTACTTTGTCGGATGACGGAAAATCTGTTGTAATGGAGATCACAGGAGATGTTTTTTACTTTACTGAAACCCCAAAACCCACTTTAGTGCAACCATGCCCTAAGAAACACGAACCTCTTGGAGAAGAACAAATATCAAGCTCAAAACAGATCTTATCAAATGTTGCTGTGCAAATTCCCACATCCACCAACATAAACCCCCCGTTGGGAGACAAAGCATATCCACTCAAGCAATAATACAATGGCATTTGTAAAAAAATTTCTTATCTAGGTTTTCGTTATTGGTTCCTACATGCTTATGCATGTTGGGGTGTCAGTGTAATCTTAACAATTTAGCTATAGTCTATATGGCTTTAACATAGGGACAAACACACCGTTGGTGGCAACACACTGCTAATTTTCATGTTTTTATTCTGCGATTAACATTACAGGGGCTAGACAGCAACATTTAGTATCCTTTATTATGGTGCCCTCCATTAATAGCGTGTGTGGCCTCCTTTGGCATCAATTACAGCCTAACATCTCCTCTGCATACTATAAATATATTTAGATATTGTGTCAGTTTGGATTGAATGCCAGGCATTCTGCAGGACGGATAATAAGTTAGCTGCTGATCTTCTGGGGATTAATTTGATCATCGAGTCCAATAGCTCCCAGATCTGTTCTATCGGATTCAGATTTGGGCTTTGAGGTGGCCAGATCATACGATGAAGGATACCTTAAGAAATAATTATGGGTTTCAGTTGGTCGATAAAATATTGCGCTAATGGCTACCTTTGTTTTCCTTTTTTTCTAAATATCCTCTGCATAATTTTGAGGCGTGTTTGGGATCGTTATCTTCTTGCAGAATGAAACCTTTCCCTATTAAAGAGAGCCCTGCTGGAACGGCCTGACGAACGAGGATGTTATGGTAAACCTTTTTATCCATAATTCCGTCAATTCGCTTTAAAGTAGAAACGCCGTTTACGGATATTCCTCCCCAAACCATGATGGATCCACCGACGTGTTTTACAGTGGAAACAATACAGTTCTTGGCGTATCTCTCTCCTGCCATCCGTCGCACGAAAACTCGGCTGTTGCTCCCGAAGAGGCAAAATTTACTTTCATCAGTGAATAAAACCTAACAATAATGTAAATTGAAATCGTTTTCGTTTGTTGTAACAATATTATTACCTTAGACCATTGAGCCTTGGTCCACATTACGTGTTTTTGGGCAAACATTAAACGCTTTGCGATGTTTACTTTGCGAAGTAAAGGCTTTTTGCAGCCAATTCTACCATTCATACCGTAATTTTGCAGTATTTTCCTGATGGTTGATTTTGATACTGGACTCTTTCTTCCGATATTAAACTCTTGCGTAAGTTGTGTTGCTGTTTTTCTTCTATTTCTTCGAGAGAGGGACGCAATATATCTTTTATCGCGTTCGCTTACTACACTAAATCTTCCCCGTCCTGGTCTATTACAATAAAAATTACTTTCTGCAAAACGGCTGACTGTGTCAAAAGCTGTTCTAACACCACAACCTATTATACGCGCAATAGCTCTAAAAGACGTCCCACTTTCACGTAATTCTATTATTTTTTTCCTTTCATCAATAGTTAATTCTCTACGACGCCCTGCCATTTTTCAACCTCCTTCCGGTTTCAATTCTCTAACTAAATGATTTCATACCTGAAAGTAGGAAAAACATCTGTTTTTTCTTTTGGTTTTCTTTTGGTTTGCTTTTAGTTTTCGTTTTTGAAAACGATGCTAATGAGGTGAAAACCTTTTCTTTTGTAAAACGAGCGCCTCTGGTGGAAAAAAATAAAACTAGTTTTGTCGGGTAACAAGATATGACCTTCGCTGTTTAAAAAAATTCCCCTTAATTAAATATTGATATTACACTATAGCCATTAACACAGAATGATAAAGAAAGAGTTCTTTATGTAACTGAATAATTGTATTATGTACATAATGATTCCTTACATACGAAATAAATATCTATAAATAGGGCATGGTGCCATAAGACGCTATAGAAATTAGGGGCAGTGTTCGTTTATTTGTTGACCAGCATGCTGGTCAACAAATCCTATTAGAAAAAAATTAAAAAATTAGTACCCTATAGTTTGTTATTTTGTCAGCAAAACTGTAAAATTTAATTGCTTTGCTGACATATTTGAGCCTGAATTCCCGGTCCGCGCTAGGTACCCGCCGCCGTAAGACCCAATGTAAAAAAGTCCAAAACAAGGCCCGCGTTCGGACACTTTTTGCGGGTACTGTAGCTAAATTTTTTCTATTAATAGTCAATTCTGTAAGAGCTGGTTGGTTTGTGATTGCTGCATTTAAAATAAGAAATACCACGGTGCGGTAATAAAGGTTCTACTGAGATTTAAACTCAGATTGTCAGAGAGAGAGAGTCTAAAGTGCTAATCATTACACAATATAACTACTGCTAGCAAATGATCTAACACCAAAGAATTACTTATAACAAATGATGCTTTCCCAATTGAATGCAGCAATCAATGTTTTCTCAAGAATATACACTTGACTAAGACAAAAATCTTTAGCATCGGAATTGACCGCAACTTTTAGTTTCACGACGAAGATGGGATTCGATTTATTGGACGAAGTTGATCGAGGAAAAGCGGTGTTGACCGAATCTTGTTTCAAAGATTGTACGTTTTTTCTTCATTCGACGAATGGGTGTGTGCCGACAAAGCCTTTCGGATGACAGTGGTCACACAGTATCTTGGCTTCTTGGCAGCAGGTTGACCATCACAGTGTTAACCTGCGCCAGAAAAACCTCCTCTGCCACTACCATATCATCCACGGTGCCCTCTGTTAGAAGAGGCATGGTACCCATGGTAATATTCTTGAGGTTTGAAAATTGCGTTCTTGCTTTCTTTATTGAGTATTTTTGCTGTTAACAAAGCGATAGTTTTTTCTACTTCTGGGAGAGCTTCCAAGACTGCGATGAAACCATGAAGGTGTGGTGGCAGTGTGTAAAAGATTTTTGTGCAGATTTAAGGCCGAATTTGAGTTTCCCCCATGTTTTTGAGCTGCTCAGCAATAGTTTCTAGAGCAGTAATGTGGTCCATAGCGCTGTGGCCCTCTTGGTATTCGTAGTTTAGAAAACTCCTTTGTATAATGTACCTGTTGTTGGCTTCACACTTGTTGTGCTGTGAGTTTATCGAGTCCAATTCTGCAATGCCACCACAAACCACAAACGACAAGCAGAAACTGCCTTACAACCATACCTCGAGCAAATAGACGGATGGACCAAAAAATGGGAACGTCAAAAAAGGTTGAAGTCTCAGCCCCCAAATGCGCAGCTGTTACTTTCACAAGGAAAACAAAAGAAGAAAGGGAGCAAAATCTACATGTCACTTACAGTGCTGCCCTCACGGGCAGGATTGTAGGTGGCAAGGGCCTTTTTATTTTCGTTTACGTGTGAAGTATCCGTTGCCCCTTTGACTTATTATATTTAAAGTATCTTAGTAACCAAGTACTCCCCAGCTAATTCTGTTTATCCCCCACGCCGTTGAACAAATTGTCTCTCCCCAAATCTAGAAATAAAGTTGTTCAGTTCCCCTCCGTCATTTTCATTTCATCGTTATCCCTTTCATACCTCTTCTCTGTTCCAACGTTCTTTTTGCACGGTGGCGTTCGAAACAAATGGTGCCGAAACCCGGGATTTGACGAACACGTGCATTTTTCTCGTCATTTTTAGTAAAACGTGTTAGATTCAGTAAATTTGTCGGGTATTTCCCTTTTGTCAGACATCCACGCCAGCTTGAAGGCAGGTCCCTGTCTACCACGCTTTAAGCATCTGACTGTATCGTCGCTGTATCTACGTGGATCATCGACATCCGTTTACGTGTGACTACTTCCTTGTCTTTGAACGTTTCTACGTCATGAGTGAAGCCGTAACAAAATCCGAGAGTATTGAATCGGGCGGCAATATCTCGAAAGAAGATGAAATGAAGCCAGAAGCATTGAAGAATGAAGGTCCCCTCCTCCCAGAAAACGATCTCAAGCAGAAACGTGGGAAGAAAAAGGCGGCCCACATGAAGTTAACGAACCAGCTCAGAAAGGCGGTGGTGGATCACAAGATGGGAGCCGTCAGACTCAAGAAGTTGCAAGTTGCAGCATGGCGAGATGAATTAATTCGTATCTACGAAGAAGTCAAAGATCTTCACCACAAGATCCACATGGGCAACTACACAAGGCACAGCACTCAAAGGATAACAACAAAAGAGGAAAACTGCTTACACTAAGGAAGGTAACGAACAAGTTAAAAAAAACGCTAACAGGACTCAAATACAACTGCTAAGACTACTGACTGATTGACCCCCTCTCTAGTCTCTGCTCCGGCTTTTTAATGGTTCGCATCTTCCATCAATCCAACGCTAACACGATTGGAAGATGCAAGATGACCATTTCCGACGGATGGCGAGTCTCTCCGTTACATCTATAACGGACGGTGAGAACGGACGTTGAAGCTCTCTCTCACGCTTCTCTCGTATATCTTGGGCTTAACAAGAAACCGTTCGTTACATCCACCCCGTCAGCCTTCGACTCGTCCCGATCGCATTTTTTTTTGCGAGCAAAAACTAGACGAAACTAACACAACATGAAACCAAATAACATAACATGAATGTAATAGTTTTAACACACTACCTTCCGCAAAGGAAAACTACAAAAAGAGGGAAACAAAATCAAAAGATTATTGAAAACACACACACTACCGAACACAGCTACCTATAAGGGGAAAAACAAAATGAAACAAGGATAGGCAAGTACTTTCGGGGGGAGGGTCGAATTACATTCGCCCTTCCACATCAACTTCGTGGACCCCTAGTCGAACTTCCAGTTCGACTATGCGTTGGGTAACGCTGACAAGTGACAAGTGATATCAATGCCAGCTGAAAGCTAAAGATGCTCTGAAGCCAAACAATAAGCCGACTATTGCGATAACTAGTTCATAGGAATAACGGAGCCCGACGGCACCGTCAACCTCCATAGCCACCCTTGCTTTTTCCTCTTCTTCGATTAAACGTAAATGTTCACCCATGAGTGATATGCGGCCCTGAAATTTAGCGCGACGCGACAGTAAGGGCTTGTTGGCAGTCGCACCCTTTTTCTCTAAAGAAGATGGAGTTTCCTCTTCAGCCGGCTCGGGCAGAAGTTGAACCAGATTTTCCAACTGATTCACAGAGGGTAGAGTGCTGTTGCGGAGAAGATGCTTGATGCCTTTCCTAAAGCTAGCTTGAAAAATCCAATCGTCGGTGTGTGCCGAACACGATATAGGCACTTCGAAAACATCAAACGCCTCCTTTTTAACAACAGCATTCTTTCTCCCGCGCTCGTGTGGACAGGTGAACGTGATTGTGGTCTCTTGTGTTCTGGAATACCCCTACCTTCGGTGACCTAGATACACAGTTTGCTGGCCTCTCCATGGTGACAGCCTAGTTTTGCATTAAGCGCGGCTCCGAACCTCGTCTTTGAGAAATAGGGCCATGGCACAACTCGGCTCTAGGTGTTTTCTATTAACTGCTCGGCTGATTGGGCACATGGATGTAGTGGAAGTCACACAGCGGGAAGAATCTGACACCGTCAGTTCCATAAAAGCTTGACTATCACTGGCCACGGGAGAAATGGAGGAAGGGGCTCGAACTGAGCATCTAGCGTGGTGTTGCCGATGGGATGTGGCAAGCTAAAAACTTCGTACAGTGTAAATCTAAATGGAAACTCGAACACGGGTAAGTGTATAAAAATGCGTAGGTAATCACTTAAGGTCGCTACTACCACCTTCGCTTCCGTGTAAACCTTCCAGGTATCTCCGTTCTGGATAGATGGGCTAAGCGACAAGCATGGAGGTAGAACCACCTTGATTTCCTTCAGCACTGCTTGCACTTGCAATGGAGGAAAAAAAAGAACAGGAAGCCGCCCCATGGACATAGGGATACCAACCAAAAAATTGTTCAGGGCTTCATCAGGCCAGGTGAGGGCGGACTCTACCTGCCGAAAAGCATCCTCCACTCTCGTAATTGCTATCCAATGTGTCTCCATTTCTCGTGTGACTCCTTCAATTTTTTGGTCTAGCTTCCAGGTTTCTCTCTCGATTTGCGCGAAAGAAGTCTGTAGCTCACACACAGCATCAGCCACTGCTTTCGTTTCCCACAATGTCTCATTGATGAGAGATGCGTGGACCTCCAAGGCGTGCACTATGGAGGTAGTTTCCGTGGACAATTTGTCAAGGCAACCTTGTACATGTTGGTGGGACTCCTGCGTGGACACTCCGAAAAACCAATTGAGTTACTTTGCCACCTCCGTCGACTAATCCTCGCTTCGGTCTCGCTGATTGCAGGTTGACGGCTGTTTTCAGGTCACTGAAACGTTGGTTACAACGCCGCAGCTTTCCAACTCGATTAGGGCTCTCCCCTTCACATGTTGTTGTAGCGTTAGCTTGAATTTGTCTTTAGGGCCATCATAACGATTAGCCAAAGTATCAACTTTCACTTCAAGCCACTCGCGTAAGGTCTTCATCATGGTTTTCAGGTGGTAGAACATAAGGTCAGTGGCCACCACCCATTCGGAATCAGAAAAAGCAACTTCACCCTCTGATTTAAAAATTACCCCTTGATAAGCCACCCCTTCCTTGGCTGACGTGAGGTCCAACTCACGAATCACTGTTAGGAACGTGAATAGAGCGAAGGTCAGCGTGAATGTTTTTCTTGCCGCTTGGATCTTAGCTGAACGCCGGGGCCCTCCACCCCCCTCTTCAACAAGCGGCACCGTTGGGCGTGGGATAGTCATCTCGACCTCCGTCGGTGGCTCCTGTTCCCGGTTATCAGCGTGAGCCTGCGGTGAGGGATCCCCAGATGACTCTTCTGGCTGGCCACCAGTAGTCGTAGGGACTGGCGCTGGGGGCCTTGAGCTCACACAATCAACGAACGGCTTAATCCGCTCCACATGTACGATTTCAGATTTTGGAGACCACCCTCGTCGAAGCTCATAATTGCCGGGGGTGGTTTGGCGTACAAAGGCGTACGGCCCAAACCAGCGATGTAGGAGCTTTTCTGATTTCCATACCTTTCGTACGGGTTTGTAAATTAATACTTCTTCGCCCGGCAGGTAAGTCGGGGCCTCACGGCGCCCTTCGTCGTACCGAATCTTTTGCTTTTCGACCCTTTGAACCTCGTGGCGTGCTCGTTGTAGCCTTTCCGAGGCCCATTCAGTAGGGTCTTGGTCATGAGGGGGAACAAGATTCGGATCTGAATTTCAAGCTCCGTCGACGAGGAGAGTGGCCTCTCTCCCATACACGAGATAGAAAAGAGTTTCCCCGTGCTCTCCTTCCGACTGGTATTGTATGCGAATGTCACGAAAGGTAAGGATTCATCCCAGTTTCGATGGTCTACACTAACGTACATGGATAACAAGTCGGTCAGAGTATGGTTTAACCATTCGACCAAACCATTGGCCTGCGGACGGTATGCAGTGGTCGGTGTATGGTTAGTTTCCATCACCTGCAACACTTTTTGCGTCACTTCCATCATGAAACAGCGCCCTTGGTCGGTTGTCAATTGGTGAGGGGCACCGTGGCGCAACAGAAAACACTTCACTAAAAAGTCAGCTACCTCGGTGGCCCCCGCTCTAGGCAGAGCCTTAGTCTCTGCCCACTTCGTGACATAGTCCATGACAACAACAATGTTAGTATTACCACCTTTTGAAAAAGGACCTAAAATGTCCATTCCCAATCTCTCGAAGGAACGCTCAATCCGCTGAATTTCCATAAACCCAGCTGGACGATGGTACACCGTCTTGCGCGATTGACCCTCGTGACACGTTTGCAAAAAATCGCGGATATCTTCTCCCATGCCTGGCCAATAATACCGGGCCCGTATCTTGTGTAGGGTCCGCGTGAGTCTCAAGTGTCCAGCAGTAATGTCGTGATGACAAGCGCGCATCACCTCTTCTCTGAAGGACTGTGGGACACCCAGTCGTTAGAGGAGGCCACCCTCCATTACTTTTGCATGACACAGAAGTCCATCCCTAAGACGATATTGGGGGTAAGGTTTTCCCTTTTCCAATTCAGCAAATACCAGCTTCCACTCGGTCTTCTGGGCACACTGTAAAGCACTTTTTCTTTCCAGGTCGACGTTCAGGGCAGCAAACATACACTGCAATTCCTCGTCTAGTTCCTGTGGGGCGTCGGTTGGGTAACGAGAGAGAGCGTTTGCGTCTGAATGTAATCTCCCGTTCCGGTGCGCGATACGTAGTAAGAATTCTTGGAACTGGAGAATCCAACAGGCTAGGCACCCTGCTAAGTCCTTTTTTGTTAACAACCAACAAAGGGCGTGGTGGTCGGTTACTACTAGAGTTTCCATGCCCCAGATGTAGCTGCAAAACTTTTTCACTGCCCATACCAAGGCCAAACACTCCTTTTCGGTAATCGAATAGTTACTTTCACTTTTGAACAGCAGTCGACTCGAAAAGGCCAATGGCCTCTCCACATTGTCAACGCGTTGTAGCAGTACGGCCCCTAGGCCGTAGTCACAAGCGTCAGGGTGAAATTCAAAAGGCCTACTGAAACCGGGGTAGGCTAAAATTGCTGCTCGGGCCAAAGCCTGTTTCAATGCAAAAAACTTGCTTCCTGGGGAGTTTCCCACGCAAAACAACCTCTTTTTTAAACAAGTCCGTAAGTGGCTTCGCGGACTGGGCCTCCGGTAATAAGAACATAACCCCACGAAGCTGCGAACGCATTTCAACTTTTCGCCAGGTTTGTTAAAAGAGGATGGGATGGGAAAATTGACAACGGCGTGAATTTTATCCGGATCAGGACGGATACCTAATCCACTGATTACGTGAACAAGAGCTTTGATCTCACTGGCCCCGAACTGACATTTGACTAGCTTGATCTTTGAGCACACACTTAACTGTAAAGCAGACTGTAAGGCAGTAAAAACTTGACGAACTCGGCTTAGATGTTCTTTAACTCCCGAAGCGTAGATAATGATGTCATCCAGGTAGACGAGGCAGAACGACCACCTAGGTCCGGACAGGACAAAATCCATCATCCGTTGGAAGGTTTCGGGGGCTGAGGCCAACCCAAACGGCATCACCAGGAACTGGTAAAGGCCTTCGGGAGTAACGAACGCGGTCTTATCTTTGTCGGCTTCGTAAAGGGGTACCGGCCAGTACCCGCTCTCAAGGTCAATTTTACAAAAAATACGGGCATTCCCCATACGCGATAGCGTCTCTTCTATTCTCGGCAAAGGGTACACGTCCTTCACTGAGATGGCGTTCAGCAGACGATAATCAACGCAAAAACGCCAGCTTCCATCCTTTTTCTTTACCATCACTACCGGCGAGGCCCAGGGGCTGTTTGAGGGCTCGATCACATCCTTTTTTCCATTTCATCGACCTGTTCCTGGACTATCGCTCTTTGTTTCGACGAACTTTTGTAGGGCGGTTGGTGCACTGCTGCGGCGGTCCCCGTGTTAATGCGGTGCTCAGCCTTTCGGCACATCCCTAGTACACTATCCCTCAACGCAAAACAGGTGCTAAATTCTTCGAGGACGTCTATTAAGCTCTCAGCGTCGACGGCAGGAAGGTCTATGGACACTTGTTTTTTAAACACTTCACGGATGATAGCATCTGTTATCAAGGGATCAGTACGGGATGCCACCTCTTCGAACATTAACAAGACCGCTGAACTTTCCCCACTTTCCCCCCTTGGCTGGTCCGCCTCCTCGATGGGTACCACTGAGGAATCAATGACCTCCATTTGGCCTAACACCGTGCCCTCCCGCAAATACGTTTGTCGATTAGCCAGATTTAAATGAGTGTACGGTCTTGTAGGGGATCAGCGGTTACCAACACCTTCCCGGTAGTAACTCCCTTAACACACGATAGATGCTCTGAGGGTTCGATCATCCAGTTTGCTTCCCCCAAATTGGCTTGTTCAATCTCCACCGGAACAATTGCCATCGGAGGGAACATTCTACCTGTTTTGGTCACTACCCTAGGATGTGAGCTGCTTTCTAGCTCTTCGATCACCCCACTCTTCGACCAATATTACCGTTCGTTACAATATTGAAAGCTTGCTCGATATTACAGATCAACAACGTCAAGCATGTAAAAAATTGGAGGTACAATTCGACACCGACCACGTAGAAATTCTCGATTTCACCATTCGGTATGACACATCATCACGCCATTCATTAAGTTCTATTGGGACGTCGGCTTCAGACGTTACGATTAGCACAACGTTATCTCAGAAGAGGTCTACTCGTTCGTTGCCAACCGATCTTCCCAGACAAACCAGCCAGCGAGACCTGTACATCCAGAAGCATATGCTGGAGCTGGAAGTAAAGTTGGAACAAACCAAGATCCAGATGGAAGACAACGCAACATCAGTCACGGAAACGTTGAGTAAGGCTTGAAATGGTATGGGTGAGCAACGTCTTTGGATCAGTATTTTCCCCAATGACCTGTATCTTCGCCCTCAACCAGACTGCCGATGATCATTGTGACTAGTATCCAGAAACAGAAGATAGCGTCCGAAGAAATTTCTACGTTGACAACTACCTCGACTCCTTGGATTCCGAAGATGGGGCAGTAAAACGGGCCCGCAAAATGAAGAAACTCTTACAACTTGTTGGTTTCAACCTAACAAAGTGGACGTCCTCATCAAGGAAGGTGATATCGGCTCTACGTGAGTTCGGTCTGGCCTCACCAACACTGGACCTTGATTTGGGAAAATCTGCCCATCGAGCGAACACTTGAAGTAATGTGGGACGGGGAAACGGATATGCTAACGTTCAAGATACGAAAGCAGCCCAGCCATGACGTTCTCACCAAAAGGACTTTTCTTAGTATTATATCAAGTGTCTACGTGGGATTCGTCGCTCCTGTGGTTTTCTTAATGAAGTCTCTTCTTCAAGACATATGGGCGCACGAGAAAAGAATCGGCTGGGATGACCCTATCCCCGAGGAATCAGGCCAATGTTTCCACTACTTCTACGAGCATCTGGATAACCTGGAGTTGCTTACGGTGCTAAGATGTTTTCGACATCAACGTGGACGTTGGACGCAGCAGCACCTTCATGTATTCACGGATGCAAGCACAAAATGATTTGGAGCTGTGGCGTAGTTCCACTTCGTCTTCGAGGACCAGTCGACCACCGTGTCCTTCGTCATGGCTAAAACCCACGTAACACCAGTAAAAGGCCTCACAATCCCAAGATTGGAGTTGCAGGCTGCTGTAGAAGGCTTAAACATCGCTCTAGTAATCTGTCGGGAGCTCGAAATCGACCTAGGTGAAGTTACCTTCCACACCGACTCTCAAACTGTATTACGGTGGATCCATTCCCGCACCTGCCGATTTGAAACTTTCGTAAACAATCGTATTGGCAGGATCCTCAGAAACACGAATCGAAGACAATGGCGTCACGTTTCTGGAGTCAACAATCCCGCGAACCTGTGTAGTCGTGGCATCAAACCGAAGAACGTCGACGAGTTGGTGAAATTCAACGAAGGTCCATCGTTCCTGAAACTCGATCCGTCAGAATGGGATACTTAGGAAGAGATCGCAGAGCCGGAAGAGAGTGACGTTAACGTGATTCGAGTCTTTGCCGTTAAAACCGAGGACGAAAATCACACGATAGACAAATGTGTGTGAAAAGACTCCAGTCTACTGAAGATCCAGAGAATTATCGCTTGGTGCAGGAGATTTGCGATAAATGCCATAGCGAAGAGGGGCATTTGCAAGCCCACAGTTGGCGAGTTAACGGCCGAAGAAATTTTGGCGGCCTAAACACTCTGCATTAAACCCCCCCTAAAGAAAAAACTGGAGTTGCCTCTGGAATCAAACCTACGCACTTTCGGCCCTTTTCTGGATGAAGTAGGACAACTACGTGTAGGCGGACGTATACTGCAGGCTCCAGTTGATTATTTAAAAAAGCATCCCTTCCTGCTTCTAGCCGATCAACTCGTGACGCATCGGATTGTATGGGAGCATCATACAAAACGCGGAACCTTCACATCAAGTCTGAAAGATTTCAGATGGATTTACGTACAGTATCCTGCACAAAAAGGTGAACACCGATTTATTTTGAAAAAGCCATCTGTAGGTAGAAAATATTTATAGTTTACCTTTTTAAGGAGGGGTAGGGTGGTTTTGGCGCAAAATCATTATAAGGGGGGTAATATCAGTCCAGACACCTTTTTTTTGCCCTAGGTATTAAATGTCTGAAATTATAAGCCCCAATTCGGCAAGATATCTTGAAGGCTCCAACTGCAGCCATCGACGTGGTGTTAGCCTACCAAAACGCCGTGGTCAAACTCGACGAGGAGCTGGAAGAGAACTCCAAGGACGTAAAGAACGTTCACGTTCACTCTCATTCCGAAAGAGAAGTCCTGCTGAGATGCTTCGTTGGCTCCCTCCTACGTAAGGAACTCGAGGAGGCAAACCCGCATCCCAGTCGGACGCTGAGCGGGTCGTCGCGCCACAGAATACCCCAGCCATCCTCTGCTTTCTGAGGACTCACCTTGGAAAGCCTGGCATGTGGGCCTGCGGTCGGAAAGTCTCCGAATGCAAAGATTTTATGTTGAGGACCAACCGGAAGCGATTGGAGTTGTTGTTCGCCCAACACCGCTGCTTCGGATGCTTCTTGCCGTTGTCGGTGGATGGGCACTTAAAACTCGCTGATTGCCCTCATCCGCGGCATTGCGCAATGTGCGACTCTCCGGATCACCACCAGATCCGTGCACCCCGATGGGCCTATGAAGAAGTCATCCTGGAGTAGACGTGAACGTAGGCCTTTGCCAGTGGCGATGCTGAAGTTTGCATTCTTTTCCTTTTCTTTTTCTGTTTGTTTTTGCCCTTTCGGTGCGAGCTTGTCTTGTTTTTGTTTGTTTCCTTTTTGGAGTTTTGTTTTTTTAATGTTTAGTACCTGTGGACAGGTGGACCCGCTGTGACTTACAATGCCAAAAAAAAACCAAACCAAACCATACAAGTTCCTAGGTATCCTTTTTTACTCAAGGCTATAATGGGACCAACACATCAACCACATCAACACTAGCATACAAAAAAGAGCCAACTTACTGAAAATGCTTACCTATGGCAAACACCCACTACAAATTACTCTCCTTCTCCGTATCTATACTGCAATCATCCTCAGCAAAATAGATTATGGAGCCGTAGTCATTTCATCGATCACGAATACCAAAATCCGAAAACCAGAAACCACACAAAAGAGTATATTAAGAGCTATCATCGGGGGCATGAGATCAACACCCATAGCACTAATGCAGGCAGAAACGGGAAAAACTTCTATCCACGAAAGATGGGATCTTCTAGCAAAAAGATAATTAACAAAGCTATGCAGCAAACCATGGAATCCAACATATCCGACAATCTACTATTTGTCAAAAACCATCAAGGAATGGAAAACTAAAAGCACCCCATCAACTATCCGACACTTAATAGAGCTTAAGTCATCAAACAGAATATACACAAAAACTAAACCAGATGATAAGCCACACACGGACCCCATAGCTCCATGGCAACTATTCTCAATCCCCGTCGAAATGTTCCCTATGAGCAAAAAAGCAGTTAAACAAGACACTTATCTCACGTCAGCAACCTTTCTAGCACTCAACAAGAATGAACCACCAGACCACCTATCCATATACACAGATGGATCCACATGAACGACAAGCAGGAAGTCCATCTGCTCATTCTTCATACTAAAATTGAAAATAAAAGAATCATTCTTACTGTCTGAAACAACCAACAGCTATAATGTAGAACTAGAAGCCGCCAATTAGGCCCTAGCCCATGTATACCACCATGACTGGAATATAATCACCATCTACTGCGACTCCAAAGCAGCCTTAGAAGCCAACAGGAACTTCAAATTGGCAGCAAGCAACACAATACCTAAAATAATACAACAAATAGTCAACTTCAACTCAGCAGCCAGCAAAATAAAATACTACTGGATACCTACCCATACAATGCATACAAGATAGGCATACAAGGCAATGAAACTGCAGACAATTCAGCCAACACCAGACGTCACACAAACGTAGGTCACCAGCTAAACCACCACCCAAATGTACCCGAACGACTGCTAAAAATAAAAAACAACCATAGACAACAGGTATTAGCCAGACTAAAACCAATTTTTACCAACACTGGAGTTACCAACCGCAAAAGAATGGGAATGTGCCTATGGTACACCCAAAAAAAAAGAAAAACCCAAATCGCCTTTTTTAGGCTCAGAAGTTGCCACTGCAAACTGAACAACACAATAAGCAAATGGGATACCGACGTAAACCAAGAATTCATACACGGCTGCGACGAAAAAGAAGACCCAACACACATTCTCCTACACTGCCCACACTACACTGACGCCAGAAAAAAACTGACGAACGCGTTAAAAAAAAACAACGTTTCTCTACCCCTAGACATACCAACACTGATGGACTGCAACTCCAGCATCCCTAAACACACACAAGGATTAAAAGCTAAACAGTTAATTACGTTCCTCACAGAAACACAATTAATTGAAAGAATCTAAATCCCCTTATCAACACAAAAAAAAAACAAATAAAAAAACCAACACAAAAACACACCTCCCCCCTTTTACCAAAAATTTTGTTTGAAACGTAACGGGGGACGTAAATGTAAATAAACAAAACTAGCGGTGTGTAAGGGTTTCACCTGGTGGCCAGTAAACAAGACCCAGTGGCAAACAACCATGGCCAGTGACACCTAAATAAAAAGTATTAAAAAAACGCAAAGCTTAAGCCGTGTTAACAAAATAATTGGACATAAAATATTGAAAGCATATTATTCATTTGTTATTTCACATGAAGAATGGGAGTTTCTACTCTTGGTACAGATCACCAGATTTTAGTTGCGCGTGCTGAAAAATTAAGTTGTTTATTCAGTTAGGTAGTAAAGATTTCACTTATCATAGGATTAGGATTAGGATTGTAGGCAGCGCGTGATACTGTAAGAGCTTGTTGGTTGCATTTAAAATTAGAATTACCACGGTACGATAATACAGGCTCTACTGAGATTTGAACTCAGATTGTCAGAGAGTCAGAGTCTGAAGCGCTAACTATTACACCATATAATAACTGGTAACAAATGATCAAACAACATAGAATTACTTATAGCAAATGATGCTTTCTTAATTGAATGCGGCAATCAATGTTTTCTCAAGCATGTACACTTGAATAAGACAAACATCTTTAGCATCGAAATTGATCCCTAAATCTAGTTTCCCGACGCAGATGCGATTCGAACCCAAGCGTGCAATGCACACTGGATAAGCAGTCCATCACCTTAACCACTCGGTCACCGCATCTAATAGCATTTAAATCGCTCAACCTTAATTTACTGTTGACACTGTGTATTTAGCCCTTTCAACGCAAAGAAAAAACAAAGAAAAAACGAGTCCGCCTCGGGACATCAACGCCCTTATACTCTCAGATGCTTTTCGACTCTTACCCAAACCAGTCATGCTGTCGAATAGTTCCAGTTCCAGTTCAAGTTCGACTTCTTCGGAAAGGGTATCTGTGGGCTCTCTTCGTTCCCGCCGTTCTAATCGTGATCGTGGTGCAACTCGTGACCAAAGCCGTTCTCGCAGCCCACTTTGGAACGGTCGTCACAGCCCACCTCGAGACGATCGTCGCAGCAAATCTCGGGTTTTAGTCGCAGAGCGCGAGAAGTTAGAGTCTAGAAAAAGGTTGGAACGTGATCGGAGGGAACGATCAAGAGAAAGGTTGGAACGCATCGTGGAAGAGGAACGCGAAAGGGTGGAACAGCCATTGGATAGACAAGAGGAACCTAAGAAGCAGCTAAAATTTACGGTGGCCAGAGAGAGAATGAAAATCTTTTGGATGACGTCATCGTTTAGCGTGGCAGAAGCCAGAAGCCTTCGAGATAGCTTCATACCTAAACTTTCTAACACTAGCTTTGCCTAGTTTTGCCCTCAGGTTGACTCCTCTTTTTCGCGCCACTTCAAGGAATTTAAAACTCCTGAGATGGCTAAGGTGGAGGCTACAGAAAGATCCCTGAAAGCGGAGCAGTACAAAATTTTGGATGAAGCTCGCCCTCTGTTGTTTCTGAGAGAATAAATTGCAGCATCCGCGGAATAAAAAGATTCTCCATTGGCAGAAGCAGCGGAGACTGCATTACGTCTCTAGGGACACACATTTCACAATGTTACCGTCAGCCAACGGAAAAATTTACTGGTATAAAAAAATTATAAATAATTCAATTTTATCATAAGAAGAATGAATTTAATCTGTTTTGATTGTTGCTGTAATGTATAACAATGTAAGATTTGCCAGGCGTGTATTTATTAGACTTCTACAATAGCAATACAATCAAACCAAGAAGCATGGCACTACTCTACTCTCAATATTGTTGCGAATAACACGGCTTTTATACAGAATTGCAAGTGGCACATTGGGTGTGGCTTAGATAGCGGTGGCGCGCGGTCACTTGGTCATGTGGGCGTTGCCTTTGTGTACACCTTGCGTACACTCAATGTCCGTGCAGATTTGCCATCTTCTGTAAAGCGTAAATAATGCAGTTGGCTCGTTACATTCCTCCCCCCTGTACAGCAGGATAAATTGGTCCTCCAATTTTACCTTTGTGTGCAGACTACAGGTCTTAGGAAGGCAACGTGAATTGCGCCAAAAAAATATATAGTTATAAGAAGCGTCTAAACTATTATAGCATTGATAACATTTTGCGCTTATTAAAATAATTGGGTGTTATTTTCTTTTAGATGATGTCTGGTTGTTGATACACTTGTTTTTTTTTTTTATCACTCGGAATTTTCGGAATAGATTTCGAATGCTAGTTTCGTCATCTATATAGTCCTGTGCATACTTCCCGTCCGCATTGAGGTTATCATCTCGAGCTCCTCGACGTAACAATATTTCTATAATATCTGTATGCCTGTGCCTTACAGCTATTTGTAATGCAGTTTCCTTTGATGTGCGTGATCTTCTATTGATGAATTCCGCTGGACATACTTCCGCGACGAATTTGTTGTTATATTTAGCAGCATAATGGAGCACTGTTTCTTCATCCAGCGTTTGGTGTACAATAATGCGATCCATCCACAAATATTTAATACATTCCATATTATTGAGAGCTATAGCCACTAGTAATGGTGGCTCTCCCATGCTGTTTTGGATGTTGAATGTATTACCGTGATGGGATAGAATACGGAGTAAATGGACATTATTATCTGCTGCTGCTCGGTGTGCTATTGTCATCCCCTCTTCGTAAATATTGCTATCAGCTCCGTATTGAAGGAACATATCCGTCACATCGTATCTTTCTTTTATCACACTCCCGTCTAATAATGTTGTTCCATTGGGGAAAACAGTGTCCAGAATCTGTTTTATGTTTTTCCCAATTTCTCTTGCTTCTAGTAGGTGATTTCTGATCATTTCTCTTGATACTTCCAGCAAATTGTAGTTGAATTCTCCTTTCATCAACATCGTTATGGCGACGATTCTTCTTCGCGTTATCTCCGTGTCCATAGCTGGGAATGTTTTCATCATACAGTTTTTACAGTAGGCCGTTTGTGTAATTAAGGGAACTGGTAAGGACCACGTTTCCTGTTCTTCTTCGTTGTTGATTACACTTACTGTCTTACAGTTGGCGGCCATTTCACTGTCTGACGACGATGGGTCTAAGTCACTTTCTATTTTACTGTAGTAGTAACCCACTTTACTCGATGATGTTTCTTCTTCTTCCGTTTCTGATGGTGATATAGAACTTTTCTCTTGTATAAATTCACAATCGCTTTCACTATTGCTGTATCTTTTCTTTTGCATAAATTCACAATCACTGTCACTTTTGCTGTATCTTGTTACGTCTTCTTCCATACTTATATTCCGAGATATCTGCATACTTTCACTTGCGTTCGCACTAATTTGTATATCACTTTTAACTTCATTACCCATTAGATTAGCTAAGAGTTCGTCTTCCCAGTCATTTCCTGTTGGTAGCGTTTCACTTATTTCCAATTGCGGAGTATCTTCTTCAATCCAAGTCATCAAGATTTCATCACTCCAGTCAACATTTGTTAGTTCTACGTTTTTCTTGGTTGGGTCCATTTTTTTTTTTTTAAATGTATCTTTCCGTGGAAGGTTGGTAATACAACTAAAAAGTTTTTTCTTGCTTGTTTGTCTGTTATATAGTTGGAGTACCTACCCCTAACATGCTCAAGGTTGCTTACGATTATCTACTAAAGAAATCTACTTTGAATGTCAATGTTTTTTTTTTTGTTTTTTTTGTTTTTTTTTATGTCCTTTGTCTTTTAACTGTCTGAGTCTAGTCTGAGAAGTTTTTCTACAGTATATGTGAATGTTTTCTTTAATTGATCCCTCCTTTTTGCAAACAAAAACTTTTTATGTAAATGTTAGATTTTAACGACTCCTCCTTATAAGGAGTTTCAGTCTCGTACGCGATTTCTCTCTTTTGTAAAATGGACTTTGGAATGTTATTTCTTCCCCCCTCTTTTATTGTTTTATTATTTTTTATTATTGTTATATATTTATTTTTTTATTAAGATTGCGTCAAGGCGATCAAAGTAGTCTGGTGTAGCGTCTTCTTTGTTCTTCAGTTGTCGCTTGACTGTCTTTGCCGTTTGTTTTTTTGAATCCCCCATTTCCCGTCATTATGTATACGTTGGATTTCGTTTCTCAGCATCTTGCTGAAATTAGAATGGCTTTTTCGCTTTTCCACCCGTTAATCTTCCAAAATCCGTGTTGTGAATTTCGTCGCTTTACGACTGCCGATGTGCAGTTGTTCGATGAGTTGTTCAACACGGTTCGGAGTGGTGTATCCTTTCCCGTTGCTCCCGTATCCGTGGTGCAACCGGTTTGGTGTAACGATTTTTACTACAAGTAAGTCCGTTTTTTTTTCGTTTGTGTTATCCTTTTCTTGTTTGATGGGATTCTTTTCTTGTTTTGTTATTTTTGTTCTATTTTCTTTTTAGTTATTATTATTATTATTATTAAAAAAAAATTAAAAATTTTTTTTTTTTTATATAGTGAATATCCTGGCTACGCCCGACTTCGCGATGTTCTTCCACTGCTGCACGCACGGTTCTTGTGGTGGGCAGAATCCGGAGATGATATTTATCATCCTTCAGCTTCGGTTTCCAATTTTTATCCGGAGTTGACGTATGCCGATATCCAAATACGACTTGAGCACCGCCAAGTCCGATTGGCTGTTTTGAATCATTTGAGTGATTCTGCTGAGGAAGATTGATTTGCTTTTCCGTCGGTGTACTCTATTTTTCACTATGGTTTTGTTTTGTATTTTGTTTTTGTTTTTGTTTTTGTTTTAACTACTGATTGGAAATAAAATCCTTTTCTACGTCTACGATTTTTTGGTTGTTTTATTTTTTTTTTTAAATTACGGATTGGAAATAAAATCCTTTACTACATCTTTGTTTCTTTTTGTTTTTGGTTGTTCTTGGTTGTTTTTTTTTTTTTTTTTTTAACGTTATTTGTTAATTGTGCGTTTTAAATGGTCTTCTGGAGTACATCTGCATAGATCCTCCCACACCATTCCGTATCCAACGACATAGCTGCAGGTCGTGTGGCTACCTGTACATTCCTTGTTTTGCTCGTTTTCCCATTTTAATTCTTCGATAGGGTACAATTTTCCTTTCTTTGGTGCACTTGGTGTGTTTATCGACGTAAGGGTTTCTTTTGGTGTTTCTGTTGCTAACGTCATTAAAGGTGCAAATTCCCTAATGAACGGTTTTTCATTTGCTCCTCCAGCGCTGTAGATGGGTTCTGGTATCATTGAATCCATTTCTTGACCATCACTTTCGCTCACGTTACGTGATTGCTTGCGTCGTCTGAAGCTTTCCTTAATCCGTGGAATAGGATTACAGGCAATAAAAATTCTTAGACAGATGAGAAATAGGATGAATCCTATCGCTGAGAGAGCCATAATTTTTAATGTGTCAAACCAGGAAAACATGTTCCCGATTTGATTGTCCTGCTCTTCTGTTACTAGGATGTCAGGTAACTCTTTGCCTTCTCCTTCATTAATTCGTCCCACCAGGTCATTTAAGATGTTTAGCTGTTCCATTTCCATGGTTCCATGAGCTGGATGGTTCCTTAATCCATAGTCGAAACTGTTTAAGTGCAGTTCTTCGAATTCTGCAATTAAATCCAGATTTGAAGTATGTATGGTCGCCTCTTGTTTAATCCAGTCTCCTGCTGTGGCGTTATGTTGCCACGTATGAGGATATCCGTTGATGTTTATCAATTGGGATTTCCAAAAGCACTCCGAATACGGATGAATAGACCATCCGTCGAGTCCGATTGTACAGTTGTTTTTTCCGTAAACAAAAAATGGCTGGAACCCACACTTGGTCTCTTTTGCTGATAGTGATATCCTTTTTGGGTCGCATTGTTGCAATGTCATGGCTTGACCAAAACCATATATCCTTGTACACATTGGAAGTCCGAGTGCGGCGGCTGCAAGCAATCCATTTGTTTGGGCTAAGATTATGGCTTGCGTTCGTTTTATCTTTGATAACTGGCAGTAAACATCCCGAATTTCTTTTGCCAATTTATTGTCGTGTTCAGTTTCAATACTGATTTTGTATTGCTCGTGCATTTTTCCAAGCTCGTATTTTATCAAGTCACTTAGCTCCTCAGTGGATTTTGGTAGACCGTTACTTGTATTAGCGTCATTTAGCGGTCGATAGTCATCTATTACAAGTTCGTGTGCTGTATTTTCTTTTTGTTGTGTTGAATCCTTTAATTGATCATTTGAATTTTTGTCTTGAAATTCTGACTTATCTCGGGTTGTATTGTTTTGTCTCTCAAATTTTTCTATATCTTCTTCTTCGTTATCCCTTGATTTTGTTATTTCAGTGGTTGTTGTTTGGCTTGGCTGTTCTCTTATTTGGCTTGGTGTAAGATATTTTAGGCTTATAGTTGGCTCGGTGGACGAAATAATTTCAGCTTGGTTAGATTTTGGTTTTATTGTGTCTGTCGTTGTGGTTTCTGTGAAAACTTTTTCTGTAGTTGTAGATGACTGTGTCGTGATAGTCGTTTTGAGTGATGTACTAGTTAATGTTGATGATGCGGTTGTTGATGTTATTGTTGGTAATTTCTCTGCTTCTGTTGATATTGTCGTAGATTTTGATGTTGTAGTTGATTTGGGTGTAGAGGCTGTTATTTGTGTGGTAGTGGTTGTTTTTAGTGTGGTAGTATTTGGCTTTTGAATGATGGTGGTCGGTTTTTGTGTGGTAGTGGTTGGTTTTTGTGTGGTTGTGGTCGGTTTTTGTGTGGTTGTGGTCGGATTTTTTGTGGTTGTTGTCGGCTTTTTTGTGGTAGTAGTTGATTTTGTTGTTGTTGTTCTGAAGGTTGTTGTCGGTTTTGTTGTGGTTGTAGTCGGCCTAATCGATGTTGTTGTTGTTTCTGTCTTCGCACTTGTTGTTACCTTGGCTGCAATGGAAGGTATGACTGATTTATCTGTTGTAGCAGTCATGGATGTTGCTGACTTTGTCGTTATGGTCGAATTTTTAGTTATTCCTTCCGTTGCGTTTGTTTTATAGTTAATCTCCTTTGGATCACGATGGTTTAATGGTGGCAAGATTGGTAGATTTTTTCCAAATAAGGCGTGTTACGTATGTAGAGATATTATTGCTGCTGCCGTCAATGTTCTAGGTTGATGTGGATTCCGGTACTCGAAGCTAAAATGTTGTTTCTGGCTTGTTCCATGACAGTGTCCCAACGATAATTTGTCGATCCGTCTTGTTAGGCATTTCCGGTCCGAAGCGCCTGAATGAAGTCCTGTTCTATCACTTGCCATTAATTGTCCTGTGTGATCGAATGTTCCCCAGATGGAACTTTTATCTGAGCATTCGTGCAGGATGAGCATCGTTGTGTTCGCTTTAATGCAGTTGTTTGTGTTAAATGGTCTTATCGTGAAGTCTGAGGAATATTCGAAGGCTTGGCCCTTGCTAGATGCTTCGCTACAGTTAGCCACGGTTGTTTGTGATTGCACCAAGGGGTCATTACTTGTTAATAATTTTTGTAGGCTTGTTTGACATTTGATCCAGTTAGGATCGCATGCTTCGAGTGTTATTGGTTTGTTAACGCCATTGTGTGTTAAACATTTTTCATCGGGTGACTTACCATGTTTCATTTGTCCCCATCCTATCATGTCCCATATGATGTTTCCTCTCCCATGGTTCCGCTTCAATAATCCTCCAAAAATTGGCGAACTGACGGTCGTTGTTACTGATGTCCTCTGTTCCAACTGGATTTCTTCGAATTCGTCAATGGATGCATCTGGGAAATTGTCCAACACATCCGGGTTTGTTGTTAGGATTTCGATAACCCATTGTTGATTTTCACTAATTGTTCCCTGTCTACTGCACGTTTTTAGTGTTGCCAATCTAACTCGTCCTTCTTCTTCATCATGTAAGGTGATGCACAGGCCTGTTTCTAGAGAAATCCATTGGTAGTTAATTAAATCCAGTATCCATCTTGATGTTTTTTCGGTACAATTTTCTGCCATAATTTGATTGTTTTCATTTGCCACGATGCAGATGTTAGTGTTCATAAACCTTATGCTGTGATCTACGATGTATTCGAATTTTGTTCCTGTTGGCAAAGGATCTTGGATATCATATTGGTTGTGGACTGATACTTGCGTGTTTATTGATGAACCATTAACCATGAGATACGCAATTGTATCTTTTTTAGTCATTATTCCATTTTCTTCTACGTTTGTTATTATAGGATTTCCCATTCGTATCGAACCCCATGCATACGATATGCTGTAAAGTCTTTTTCCCATAGCTTCTTTCTTAGCACGATTGTCAAGAAATTCAATTTCGTTATTAGTCGACCGTTTTACTTTGCTCGCTATTGGATCTGCGTATTCATTGCAAGACCATGTATCTACATTTACTTGGTTCTCACAGGATGGTAATGAAATTTTAAAATTCTTGTATAACTTTGTGGTCGTCTCTACTGGAAAAATAAGAAATGTTAAAGGCATCCCTACTACTTTAAATCCAGGTTGGGCAAATTCTTTATTATTTATATCTGGTTTGTTAGAGAAAGTTATTTCTATCTGCTTGTTATTATCAAGAAGACGGCTAGTATTTACATTAATCATTGAGTTTGTTAATTCTATATACCCTTCACCTTTAAAAATAATTTGTGAATTTGATGAATTTGTTGATCTATCTCCCCATACTATGGTGTTATGATTTTGTGTATACTCCCCTTCTTGCTGAGTGGTGTTTAAGAATCCAAATGGACTTTCCACGAAGCTTTCTGGTGTCTCTTGTTTTAATGTTATCTCTTCTGCTAAACAATTTAATGCATGGTATTCTTTGATAGCATACCACTTCCCTTCCCCTGTAGGAGTTGATGTAAAACTCAACGTTGTTGTTCCTGCCTGCATAAGATTACCCCCACATTTTTTATTATTTACCATTTCCCAGCATTCAATTGCTGAGAGCAATTTTGTTTCCTGTGAATAAACTGTGTCAAAAGATCCTATCCAGAAAGATCCGGTTATTTTCTTAGTCTTAATCCATTGTTTGCAAGTCCATCCTTTCCAAGTTTTTACTGGATTTTGTTTAGTCATTAGCGTATAATTTGTTAGGTATCGTGGTTGATGATTAGTGCTGGGGTTTTGGCAATAGTATGGTGAGTTAATATCTAGAATTCCTCGTGTTTTAACATAGTTGCAATCGCATACAGACGAGAAGATTGTGTGGGTTGTTTGCAATGTAGTTAGAATGCAAAAGAGTAGTAATTTTTTCTCCATCTGTTAAAAAAAAAAAAATTAATTGCTTTTTAGAAATTGGATGCCTGATTTCTCGATCTTAAATTATATCGTGAGGTTGTCCTAAAGTCAGAATTAGTCTGGTCTATTGGATTGGGGAATAGCATTCTTGGATCTAAGAATGATATTATGGGTTGTTCCAGTCCAAGTTGCTTTTTAGGCCTCCCTGGTCTTCGTCTAATGGCTGCTTTTCTCGCTTCGATCTCTTGTTCTTGTTTGGTTGGAACATCTCGTGCCATATAAGGTTTAAGTCGGTTGCAGTGAACAATCGTTTTTTGTTTTTCATTTGTAATGTTTTGGATTTCGTACGTAATTTCTGAGAAACCGCGTATGATTTTAAATGGACCATTCCATCTATTTATAAATTTTCCGGCTTGAGGTGGTGCTTTTAATAGTACCAGATCGCCGGGATTGTACCTCCTCTCCTATCATCTACTTCCCACAATCCTCGCACCGCCTGTTTCTTGCCGAACTCTTCGGCTCCCGGTTCACTTCTCCGCTTCTTGCCAACAACTTTGGCTCACGGTTCACTTCTCCGCTTCTTGCCGAAAACTTCGGCTCACGGTTCACTGCCCCGATTCTTGCCGAACACTTCGGCTCACGGTCACTTCTCCGCTTCTTGCCGAACTCTTCGGCTCACGGTTCACTGCCCCGATTCTTGCCGAACACTTCGGCTCACGGTCACTTCTCCGCTTCTTGCCGTACTCTTCGGCTCACGGTTTCCGCTATCCACTTTCCCTCAATGTACCCGTCTGCCCCGCCTTAAACCTTTTCACCGTTTTCCCCCGGCGTCTCTCCTTCGTTATGCTTCCCCCGATTGCCCTACGGTCGGAGCCGTGACCCCGTACCCCAACAATTTAAGGTGCTAAAACCAGTTGGGTCGTCGACTCTCAGGGGTCCCTGACAGCCACCGCCTCCGTAGCACAGAATCGAACAGAAACACAACCACAAAAGAGACTTACCGGAGGTTCTGCATCTCCACCATGTAACAGTATGTTGTATTGACGGTTCACAAGACTAAGACTGCCCCCTGATACACGACCACGGGGGACTATATATGGGGGAAACACTGACGTCACACGTCCGGTAGCATTCCATACCGGATCACATAACGTGGTCATTGACCACGTGACATCCCCCTCTAGCTGCATTCGTCCCCGAATGCATTACTAAAAAAACAAACATTACAAAAAAAGATATACCGAAAGAAAACCGGGAACATTGGTACATGATATAGGCCACATGACACCCCCAAAAAAACATCATCCTTTTTTTTCGGCGGTACTCCACCGCCGCGCACGTCGCTTCTTAGCTTCTTCTTCTTCGAACTCCTCCACTATCCATAGGCGTTCCCGAAGGTCGGCCCTATTAACGTCTCCTTTTCTCCCGTGGCACCACTGGATGCTGAACACAGCCACACTGGCCATGAACAACGCTGCTCCCACACCCCATAGCTCGAATGGGTATGTATGATGTTCCGCCGCTCGTTTTTCCCTCTCCGAGTCGTCTACTGAGTCGTCTACCGACCGCAGTTGAGTAGGTGGGAAAAGTTCTCCCATCCGCGGTCCTAGTAGTCCTAGCAGAAGGAGAAAAGCCCCCACTGCCACCTGCGGCATTTGTCCGTATCGTACTGGTGGCATCCGGACTCGTGTCGATCGACGCACCTGATCGTCCACCCTTTCATTTCGAGCTTCTTGCACCTCCTCGTCCAGGGGTATAGTCTCTCTAGTTTCAGCCTCTCGGTCACGGATGTCCTTTCCCCTGGCCTCTATTGTCTGCCCTACTGCCGTACACAGTCCTAGTTGGTCTCCGGGCCACGAAAAATAGTCGCCGTATTCCACTAACACTTCTCGGATCTTTTCTCTGTCTGTCGGCATTAATCCTTCTCCAATCCTGCTGTCAAATTTGTGCTCTCGGCGCGCTTTCTTCTCTGCCTCTGCTGTCGCGACGGCTACTGGCGTGTCTCCCTCCTTGATTTCGGTCACTGGCTCGATTATTCCTAACACCGTCCCCTCTTCGATCCATTGTTTGTGGTCCGATAAGTGGGTTATCGCCATCTGTCCGATTGTTCCCACTCCGCTAACTAGGACCTTTCCCGTCGACACCCTTTTCGTCCTCTGCAATGCTTGGGATGGTTCCACCAGTGCACCTTCGCCAAACCCATTCAAATCTAGTGGTTGAGTTGCGACCACTTTCCTCGATCGGGGTGGGACCCAGCATCCATTCTGGACTACTAGTTTCGGTGCTTCCTCCGGCATCTCTTCCACCGGTGCTCCCATGGCAGTGTCTCCAATGAAGATCTCCGGTAGCGCCCCAATCTTCATCCGCGTTCCAAGTTTTTCCAACATGTCCTTCCCCAGAAGTAAGTCGATGTCGCCGTCCAGAACCAAAGCCTCCCCCTCAACGGTCATCCTCCCATCTGATACTGACAGCATTGCGGCTCCTCCCGGTTGAATCTCCTTGCCGTCAACTGATACTAGACGATTTGCGCGCCATGGTGTCACTGTTATCCCTAGTTCTCTTACTAATTTGGGCGAACACACGGACACTCCCGCCCCTGTATCTATCACGGCAGCCACCCGTTTTCCCCAGCACCACACATCCAGTACTACCATCCTCTGGATGTCGATTTTCAGAATTGGCCATGCTACTACCTCCGGGTCTACATGCTGTGTCCCTACTAGACCAATTACTTGCCTACCCTCTCCAGCGAATCGCACCTGCCGTTGCTGTTGTGGTGCCCCTCCTTCTCGCTGGGAGCTCGGGCAGTCACGACGTATGTGTCCTATCCCTTCACACCCGTAGCATACGACCTGTCCGTCCGGCGTCCGACCCCTCAGGCCTCCCCTGACCGTATGTTCTTGTTGGACACTCTCTCCCGATGTGTCCCTCCGTCTTACATCTGCTGCAGATAGGTTCCCCATCCGAAGTCCATTTCAGTATCGATCGGTTATCCGACCGATACTGTTGACTCTCCGCTCTTTCTCCTTGCTGTTCGGCTGCCCCTGATGCGTTCCTCAATGCAACGGCTCCCATCAGTCCCTCTAGCAATTTTTCTAATCGATCCATTCTCTCACTTCCCGCCGTTGGTGTTTGTTTTCCGACCACGCCCATCGCCCATTCCTCGTGTCTTGCTCGGGAAGTCATTTCCTGATACCGCTTAATTTCTTGAAGGAATTCGTCACATGAGTTGGGTTTCAAACTCCAGAATTTCTCTAGTAAACTTGGCTTGAGTCCTCTCCATAGGTGCGCCAATCTCGTAGCTTCGGACATATTCGGGTCTACTCTGCGGCATAAATCCAGGATGTCGTAAAAATACTCGATCGTGGATTCTTCGATTCCTTGTTTGCGTTCTCTCAGTTTCGCTTCATTGAATCGATTCTGATTGACTGGATTGAATTGCTCCAACAGCTGTGTTTTAACTCCTGGTACAATTGGCGGTCCTGCATCATCCTCCCATTCGGCTGCTAGTTGTCCCGCGGCCTCTTTGTATGAGTACCACTTCTGTGCTGCCCCGGACAGCGACAGCTCCACGTGGTCGCGAAGTTCTTCATCTCCCCATCGATTATATCTCCCGATTCTTTCGTATCGATGCATCCACTGCACGACGTCTTCCCCGTCCTTCCCCCGAAGGTGGGTGGGGATTGGAATTTTATCTGTGCGGCCATCGCGTGCCTTGCGCCCACTTGCTGTTGAGCTGCTCTGAATCCCCGGATGTAGCTACTGATATTCGACGATCTTCTTCTCAAATCCGTGAAATCCCACTCTGGCTGCTCTTCTCCGTGTTCTCCCGATCCTTCTTCCTCTTCGGCGTCCTCCCACCGCTCAGTTTCCTCCTCACTGAATGTGAGATGATACTCCTGCTGAACGGATGCCGGTCGCTGCTCCTGTTGGGGTTCGTTAGCCCCGTCCTCTATTTCTCCTCGCTCTTCCGTTCCGCTTTCCCTCAACGGTCGACTGCGCGTCCTCGCCCGCCCCTGGGATGCACTCCCGATCTCGGGTATACCCCAACTACCCCGTGCCACGAACCGTCCCCGAGCGTCTCGGATTCTCTCCCCGCTCCTTACGTCCTCCTCTCCTATCATCTACTTCCCACAATCCTCGCACCGCCTGTTTCTTGCCGAACTCTTCGGCTCCCGGTTCACTTCTCCGCTTCTTGCCAACAACTTTGGCTCACGGTTCACTTCTCCGCTTCTTGCCGAAAACTTCGGCTCACGGTTCACTGCCCCGATTCTTGCCGAACACTTCGGCTCACGGTCACTTCTCCGCTTCTTGCCGAACTCTTCGGCTCACGGTTCACTGCCCCGATTCTTGCCGAACACTTCGGCTCACGGTCACTTCTCCGCTTCTTGCCGTACTCTTCGGCTCACGGTTTCCGCTATCCACTTTCCCTCAATGTACCCGTCTGCCCCGCCTTAAACCTTTTCACCGTTTTCCCCCGGCGTCTCTCCTTCGTTATGCTTCCCCCGATTGCCCTACGGTCGGAGCCGTGACCCCGTACCCCAACAATTTAAGGTGCTAAAACCAGTTGGGTCGTCGACTCTCAGGGGTCCCTGACAGCCACCGCCTCCGTAGCACAGAATCGAACAGAAACACAACCACAAAAGAGACTTACCGGAGGTTCTGCATCTCCACCATGTAACAGTATGTTGTATTGACGGTTCACAAGACTAAGACTGCCCCCTGATACACGACCACGGGGGACTATATATGGGGGGGAAACACTGACGTCACACGTCCGGTAGCATTCCATACCGGATCACATAACGTGGTCATTGACCACGTGACAATATCACTTTTAACTTCATTACCCATTAGATTAGCTAAGAGTTCGTCTTCCCAGTCGTTTCCTGTTGGTAGCGTTTCACTTATTTCCAATTGCGGAGTATCTTCTTCAATCCAAGTCATCAAGATTTCATCACTCCAGTCAACATTTGTTAGTTCTACGTTTTTCTTGGTTGGGTCCATTTTTTTTTTTTTTTAAATGTATCTTTCCGTGGAAGGTTGGTAATACAACTAAAAAGTTTTTTCTTGCTTGTTTGTCTGTTATATAGTTGGAGTACCTACCCCTAACATGCTCAAGGTTGCTTACGATTATCTACTAAAGAAATCTACTTTGAATGTCAATGTTTGTTTTTTTTGTTTTTTGTTTTTTTTTATGTCCTTTGTCTTTTAACTGTCTGAGTCTAGTCTGAGAAGTTTTTCTACAGTATATGTGAATGTTTTCTTTAATTGATCCCTCCTTTTTGCAAACAAAAACTTTTTATGTAAATGTTAGATTTTAACGACTCCTCCTTATAAGGAGTTTCAGTCTCGTACGCGATTTCTCTCTTTTGTAAAATGGACTTTGGAATGTTATTTCTTCCCCCTCCCTTTTATTGTTTTATTATTTTTTATTATTGTTATATATTTATTTTTTTATTAAGATTGCGTCAAGGCGATCAAAGTAGTCTGGTGTAGCGTCTTCTTTGTTCTTCAGTTGTCGCTTGACTGTCTTTGCCGTTTGTTTTTTTGAATCCCCCATTTCCCGTCATTATGTATACGTTGGATTTCGTTTCTCAGCATCTTGCTGAAATTAGAATGGCTTTTTCGCTTTTCCACCCGTTAATCTTCCAAAATCCGTGTTGTGAATTTCGTCGCTTTACGACTGCCGATGTGCAGTTGTTCGATGAGTTGTTCAACACGGTTCGGAGTGGTGTATCCTTTCCCGTTGCTCCCGTATCCGTGGTGCAACCGGTTTGGTGTAACGATTTTTACTACAAGTAAGTCCGTTTTTTTTTCGTTTGTGTTATCCTTTTCTGGTTTGATGGGATTCTTTTCTTGTTTTGTTATTTTTGTTCTATTTTCTTTTTAGTTATTATTATTATTATTATTTAAAAAAAAATTAAAAAATTGTTTTTTTTTTTATATAGTGAATATCCTGGCTACGCCCGACTTCGCGATGTTCTTCCACTGCTGCACGCACGGTTCTTGTGGTGGGCAGAATCCGGAGATGATATTTATCATCCTTCAGCTTCGGTTTCCAATTTTTATCCGGAGTTGACGTATGCCGATATCCAAATACGACTTGAGCACCGCCAAGTCCGATTGGCTGTTTTGAATCATTTGAGTGATTCTGCTGAGGAAGATTGATTTGCTTTTCCGTCGGTGTACTCTATTTTTCACTATGGTTTTGTTTTTTTTTGTATTTTTGTTTTTGTTTTTGTTTTTGTTTTAACTACTGATTGGAAATAAAATCCTTTTCTACGTCTACGATTTTTGGTTGGTTGTTTTATTTTTTTTTTTAATTACGGATTGGAAATAAAATCCTTCTGTTTGTTTTTTTGTTTTTGGTTGTTTTTTTTTTTTTTTTTTTTTAACGTTATTTGTTAATTGTGCGTTTTAAATAGTCTTCTGGAGTACATCTGCATAGATCCTCCCACACCATTCCGTATCCAACGACATAGCTGCAGGTCGTGTGGCTACCTGTACATTCCTTGTTTTGCTCGTTTTCCCATTTTAATTCTTCGATAGGAAACAATTTTCCTTTCTTTGGTGCACTTGGTGTGTTTATCGACGTAAGGGTTTCTTTTGGTGTTTCTGTTGCTAACGTCATTAAAGGTGCAAATTCCCTAATGAACGGTTTTTCATTTGCTCCTCCAGCGCTGTAGATGGGTTCTGGTATCATTGAATCCATTTCTTGACCATCACTTTCGCTCACGTTACGTGATTGCTTGCGTCGTCTGAAGCTTTCCTTAATCCGTGGAATAGGATTACAGGCAATAAAAATTCTTAGACAGATGAGAAATAGGATGAATCCTATCGCTGAGAGAGCCATAATTTTTAATGTGTCAAACCAGGAAAACATGTTCCCGATTTGATTGTCCTGCTCTTCTGTTACTAGGATGTCAGGTAACTCTTTGCCTTCTCCTTCATTAATTCGTCCCACCAGGTCATTTAAGATGTTTAGCTGTTCCATTTCCATGGTTCCATGAGCTGGATGGTTCCTTAATCCATAGTCGAAACTGTTTAAGTGCAGTTCTTCGAATTCTGCAATTAAATCCAGATTTGAAGTATGTATGGTCGCCTCTTGTTTAATCCAGTCTCCTGCTGTGGCGTTATGTTGCCACGTATGAGGATATCCGTTGATGTTTATCAATTGGGATTTCCAAAAGCACTCCGAATACGGATGAATAGACCATCCGTCGAGTCCGATTGTACAGTTGTTTTTTCCGTAAACAAAAATGGCTGGAACCCACACTTGGTCTCTTTTGCTGATAGTGATATCCTTTTTGGGTCGCATTGTTGCAATGTCATGGCTTGACCAAAACCATATATCCTTGTACACATTGGAAGTCCGAGTGCGGCGGCTGCAAGCAATCCATTTGTTTGGGCTAAGATTATGGCTTGCGTTCGTTTTATCTTTGATAACTGGCAGTAAACATCCCGAATTTCTTTTGCCAATTTATTGTCGTGTTCAGTTTCAATACTGATTTTGTATTGCTCGTGCATTTTTCCAAGCTCGTATTTTATCAAGTCACTTAGCTCCTCAGTGGATTTTGGTAGACCGTTACTTGTATTAGCGTCATTTAGCGGTCGATAGTCATCTATTACAAGTTCGTGTGCTGTATTTTCTTTTTGTTGTGTTGAATCCTTTAATTGATCATTTGAATTTTTGTCTTGAAATTCTGACTTATCTCGGGTTGTATTGTTTTGTCTCTCAAATTTTTCTATATCTTCTTCTTCGTTATCCCTTGATTTTGTTATTTCAGTGGTTGTTGTTTCGCTTGGCTGTTCTCTTATTTGGCTTGGTGTAAGATATTTTAGGCTTATAGTTGGCTCGGTGGACGAAATAATTTCAGCTTGGTTAGATTTTGGTTTTATTGTGTCTGTCGTTGTGGTTCCTGTGAAAACTTTTTCTGTAGTTGTAGATGACTGTGTCGTGATAGTCGTTTTGAGTGATGTACTAGTTAATGTTGATGATGCGGTTGTTGATGTTATTGTTGGTAATTTCTCTGCTTCTGTTGATATTGTCGTAGATTTTGATGTTGTAGTTGATTTGGGTGTAGAGGTTGTTATTTGTGTGGTAGTGGTTGTTTTTAGTGTGGTAGTATTTGGTTTTTGAATGATGGTGGTCGGCTTTTGTGTGGTAGTGGTTGGTTTTTGTGTGGTTGTGGTCGGTTTT
Source organism: Daphnia magna (assembly GCF_020631705.1). Lineage (NCBI taxonomy): Eukaryota > Metazoa > Arthropoda > Branchiopoda > Diplostraca > Daphniidae > Daphnia > Daphnia magna. The sequence continues at coordinate 8,618,976 of NC_059190.1, forward strand.
TGTGTGGTTGTTGTTGGCTTTTTTGTGGTAGTAGTTGATTTTGTTGTTGTTCTGAAGGTTGTTGTCGGTTTTGTTGTGGTTGTAGTCGGCCTAATCGATGTTGTTGTTGTTTCTGTCTTCGCACTTGTTGTTACCTTGGCTGCAATGGAAGGTATGACTGATTTATCTGTTGTAGCAGTCATGGATGTTGCTGACTTTGTCGTTATGGTCGAATTTTTAGTTATTCCTTCCGTTGCGTTTGTTTTATAGTTAATCTCCTTTGGATCACGATGGTTTAATGGTGGCAAGATTGGTAGATTTTTTCCAAATAAGGCGTGTTGCGTATGTAGAGATATTATTGCTGCTGCCGTCAATGTTCTAGGTTGATGTGGATTCCGGTACTCGAAGCTAAAATGTTGTTTCTGGCTTGTTCCATGACAGTGTCCCAACGATAATTTGTCGATCCGTCTTGTTAGGCATTTCCGGTCCGAAGCGCCTGAATGAAGTCCTGTTCTATCACTTGCCATTAATTGTCCTGTGTGATCGAATGTTCCCCAGATGGAACTTTTATCTGAGCATTCGTGCAGGATGAGCATCGTTGTGTTCGCTTTAATGCAGTTGTTTGTGTTAAATGGTCTTATCGTGAAGTCTGAGGAATATTCGAAGGCTTGGCCCTTGCTAGATGCTTCGCTACAGTTAGCCACGGTTGTTTGTGATTGCACCAAGGGGTCATTACTTGTTAATAATTTTTGTAGGCTTGTTTGACATTTGATCCAGTTAGGATCGCATGCTTCGAGTGTTATTGGTTTGTTAACGCCATTGTGTGTTAAACATTTTTCATCGGGTGACTTACCATGTTTCATTAGTCCCCATCCTATCATGTCCCATATGATGTTTCCTCTCCCATGGTTCCGCTTCAATAATCCTCCGAAAAATTGGCGAACTGACGGTCGTTGTTACTGATGTCCTCTGTTCCAACTGGATTTCTTCGAATTCGTCAATGGATGCATCTGGGAAATTGTCCAACACATCCGGGTTTGTTGTTAGGATTTCGATAACCCATTGTTGATTTTCACTAATTGTTCCCTGTCTACTGCACGTTTTTAGTGTTGCCAATCTAACTCGTCCTTCTTCTTCATCATGTAAGGTGATGCATAGGCCTGTTTCTAGAGAAATCCATTGGTAGTTAATTAAATCCAGTATCCATCTTGATGTTTTTTCGGTACAATTTTCTGCCATAATTTGATTGTTTTCATTTGCCACGATGCAGATGTTAGTGTTGATAAACCTTATGCTGTGATCTACGATGTATTCGAATTTTGTTCCTGTTGGCAAAGGATCTTGGATATCATATTGGTTGTGGACTGATACTTGCGTGTTTATTGATGAACCATTAACCATGAGATACGCAATTGTATCTTTTTAGTCATTATTCCATTTTCTTCTACGTTTGTTATTATAGGATGTCCCATTCGTATCGAACCCCATGCATACGATATGCTGTAAAAGTCTTTTTCCCCATAGCTTCTTTTTTAGCACGGTTGTCAAGAAATTCAATTTCGTTATTAGTCGACCGTTTTACTTTGCTCGCTACTTGGATCTGCGTATTCATTGCAAGACCATGTATCTACATTTACTTGGTTCTCACAGGATGGTAATGAAATTTTAAAATTCTAGTATAACTTTGTGGTCGTCTCTACTCGAAAAATAAGAAATGTCAAAGGCATCCCTACTACTTTAAATCCAGGTTGGGTAAATTCTTTATTATTTATATCTGGTTTGTTAGAGAAAGTTATTTCTATCTGTTTGTTATTATCAAGAAGACGGCTAGTATTTACATTAACCATTGAGTTTGTTAATTCTATATACCCTTCACCTTTAAAAATAATTTGTGAATTTGATGAATTTGTTGATCTATCTCCCCATACTATGGTGTTATGATTTTGTGTATACTCCCCTTCTTGCTGAGTGGTGTTTAAGAATCCAAATGGACTTTCCACTAAGCTTTCTGGTGTCTCTTGTTTTAATGTTATCTCTCTCGTTGCTAAACAATTTAATGCATGGTATTCTTTTATAGCATACCACTTCCCTTCCCCTGTAGGAGTTGATGTAAAACTCAACGTTGTTGTTCCTGCCTGCATAAGATTACCCCCACATTTTTTATTATTTACCATTTCCCAGCATTCAATTGCTGAGAGTAATTTTGTTTCCTGTGAATAAACTGTGTCAAAAGACCCTATCCAGAAAGATCCGGTTATTTTCTTAGTCTTAATCCATTGTTTGCAAGTCCATCCTTTCCAAGTTTTTACTGGATTTTGTTTAGTCATTAGCGTATAATTTGTTAGGTATCGTGGTTGATGATTAGTGCTGGGGTTTTGGCAATAGTATGGTGAGTTAATATCTAGAATTCCTCGTGTTTTAACATAGTTGCAATCGCATACAGACGAGAAGATTGTGTGGGTTGTTTGCAATGTAGTTAGAATGCAAAAGAGTAGTAATTTTTTCTCCATCTGTTAAAAAAAAAATTTATTGCTTTTTAGAAATTGGATGCCTGATTTCTCGATCTTAAATTATATCGTGAGGTTGTCCTAAAGTCAGAATTAGTCTGGTCTATTGGATTGGGGAATAGCATTCTTGGATCTAAGAATGATATTATGGGTTATTCCAGTCCAAGTTGCTTTTTAGGCCTCCCTGGTCTTCGTCTAATGGCTGTCGTTTCTGCTCTTTTCTCTCTGACTATCTCTTGTTCTTGTTTGGTCGGAACATCTCGTGCCATATAAGGTTTAAGTCGGTTGCAGTGAACAATCGATTTTTGTTTTTCATTTGTAATGTTTTGGATTTCGTACGTAATTTCCGAGAAACCGCGTATGATTTTAAATGGACCATTCCATCTATTTATAAATTTTCCTGCTTGGGGTGGTGCTTTTAATAGTACCAGATCACCTGGATTGTACTTGACACTTTTTGTCCCGTCATCATAATACTTTTTCTGCTTCGTTTGAGCTTTGAACAAATGTTGGTTCGCTAATTCTTGTGCCTTTTTCCACTGGCGTGAATATTCTTCATGTTGATTTCCTTCCATTTCGTAATGACGGTTGATCTTAATGTCGTTTGGTAAAATGGGTTCTCTTCCGTAGAAAAGGTAAAATGGGCTATCTTTAAGAGTTGCTTGTTTAGACGTGTTGTATGCGAATGTGACGAATGGCAGATACGTGTCCCATTCCTCGGGTTCGTCTACCACATAACAAGTAAGCATATCACATAGCGTTCTATTAAACCTTTCTACTAATCCATCGGTTTGTGGATGATATGCAGTTGTACGCATCTGTTTTATCTTAAATAATTTACATATTTCTTGAACAATATTTGATAAAAAATTTGTTCCTTGATCTGTCAACACGATTTCTGGGGCTCCATATTTTGTTATTAACTTATTTACTAGAATATTGGCTATTGTTTGTGCGGTTTGATTTTTCATTGGAAATGTAAAGACAAATCTACTGGCATAGTCTGACAATACTAAAATATATTTATATCCCTTAACACTTTCTTGAATTGGTCCAACTACATCCATTGCAATTTTTTCCCATACCCTATCTACTGGTGGCAAAGGTTGCAATGGTGCTTTACTCGTGCCAAATGCTTTTCGTCTTGCACACTTTAAACAACTGTTTACGTATGCCGTGACATCAGATCGCATATTAGGCCAAGAGTATTGCCTTTGTAGTCTTGCTAGAGTTTTTGTTATACCTAAATGTCCTGCTAATATGTGATCATGATTTTCCTCCATGATTTCTCTTATTTTTACAATGGGAACTACTATCCTTCCATATTTATCAATTAGTTCTTGTTTCTCATTTAACTTATATCCATTTATATTTCCTTTTTTATTGCCGTTCTTTTTTTTCTTTTCTTTCTTCCGTTCCGTTCTTTTTAAGATTCTCTATCATTCTTCGGCAATAGTTATCTTCATGCTGTAATTCAGTCCATTCTTTCTCCAAATTATTAACCTGGGGTTCTGTTTTCGATTCTTCTTTAGCAATGGGTAATATTGGAATACGACTAAGAGTGTCGGCGTTTTGGTGTGACTTACCAGGTCGATATCCGATTACGATGTCAAATTCTTGTAATTTCAATGCCCACCTTGCTAGTCGTCCTGCCGGTTCAGATTTGCTCATCAACCATTCTAAAGGTCGATGGTCAGTGAATACCGTAAACTTCCGGCCGTATAAGTACGTTCTGAATACATCTAAAGCATGAATGATTGCATATGCTTCTTTCTCTGTTGTTGACCATTTGGCTTCACGGTCGTTCAGATGTTTAGAAGTATACGCGATGACGACTTCTAGGTCGTCTGATTCACTGTGATCCTGTTCGTCGGTCGCAGCTGAATCCACTGATTGAGGTGGAGGTTGTATTTGTGCCAAGACTGCTCCTATTACGTATCCTGATGCATCCGTATAGATGATAAATTCGCGCGTGAAATTGGGATAGCTCAGAATAGGTCTAGATATGAGGCAGTTCTTTATACAATCAAAGGCGTCCCTCTGTTCTTCCCCTCATTTCCATTCGACTGACTTCCTTGTCAGTGCTGTCAATGGATGAGCTTTATCAGCGAAAGCTCTGATAAATTTTTGATAGTAGCTTGCTAGTCCCAAAAATGAACTCAATTCTTTTGTGTTTTTAGGTGCAGGGTAATTAATAATTGATTCCAATTTTTTAAATTTGGTGTTATGCCTTGTTCTGATACTATGTAACCTAAATAGTCCAACTTCTCTTGAAAGAATTCGCATTTTTTTCGTTTTAGTTTTAAACCCACTTTTGTCAAAAATTTAAAAACTTCTTCTAAATGTTTTATATGTTCGTCAATCAAACTACTGAAAACAATAATGTCATCTAGATAAACCAATGCAAACTTAAAAAGTACATCTTTCAGGATGTTATTCATTGCTCTTTGAAAAGTGCTTGGTGCATTTGTTAATCCAAATGGCATACGATTGAATTCATATTGTCCAAATTCACATATAAAGGCTGTTTTATATTTATCGCTTTCTTCTATTTCTATTTGCCAGTATCCGCTTAATAAATCCAGTGTTGAAAAATACTTTGAACCGCACAATGCATCTACGGTATCATCTATTCTAGGTAAGGGATATCTATCTTTTATTGTTATTTTGTTTAATTGTCTATAGTCAATGCACATTCTCATTTCACCATCCTTTTTGTTAACCATTACAATGGCCGCTGAGAATGGACTATGACTTTCTCTTATTATTTTATTTTGTAGCATACTATCAATCTTCGATTTTACCGTATTTTTAGTGCTTCAGGCGTTCTACGCATACGCTGATTAATTGGTGCGCTAGCTCCCGTATAAATGAAATGTTTGACATTAATAGCCAACCCAAGGTCTGATTCTTTATCTGCAAACAATATTTCGTTTTTTACAAGCAACCATTCAATTTTTGTTTTTACTTCATAAGGAAAATTGGGTATTTTAAAGTCCTTCTTTTCTAATTTTCTATTTTCCTGGTTTTATAAATCTAATTGACTAAAAGCTTCTAAATTACTGTAGTCTTTTGTAGTTAATGGAAGTTCTTCTTCTTCTACATTGGATAAAGGCCTTAGTAAGATATTTATTCCCACCTCGGAAAAAGTTATGCTATACAATGGCAATATACTTTCGCAAAAACTATGTTCTACTCCATAGTGATCATAACTGATCTGCTTATTTTTAGTGTTAATTTTTACGTTATTGCTAGCCAAAAAATCTAATCCTAAGATACAATTTTCATTAAGATTTTCCATCACATAAAAGTTGTGGTTAATGAAATGATTCTTATTTATTGTTATTTTAAATTCATATTGGCCTAATGATTTGAGCTCTTGTCCTGATACTGTCCTAAATATCGGTTCATCGATGTTTCTTATTTGTTTTAAATTTTTATCACTTATGTTAAAATAAAAGCTAGATGAAATTAAACTTGCTACTGCACCAGTGTCTACTAAAGCTTTTGTTTCTTTTTCACAAATTCTAATTTTGATACGTATAAGTTTAGGTATTTCCGCCGTAAAGTTAGGTTTTACATGATAGTGATTAATGCTATTGGAATTATAGAGTGAGTGGTTTCCTACATTTGACGTCGTGGTTGACGGTTGATACGTGCCATATCTGTCCAACATTCTCTTGCAATGTGTCCTTTTTTGTTACACTTGTAGCACGTAATGTCACTGTTTTTCTCTGGTTGTGTGTTGTGAAAAGGTTGTACTCGTTGTTGATACTGATCACCAGTCGATTCACGCCATGGCTGATTTTGAGGGTCCCCGAAATTTGGGGGTTGGTATATATTCCTTCGCGGTTGATACAAATTATTCTGTGGCCGTTGAAATTGTCTTTGGTTTAGTTGCCGTTGGCCATTTTGATGTGGCCCGTATGAGTAAGGTGTTTGGCGTTGCGTTGTTGCTTCTTGAAAACTTTCCCTTCCCCTCTGGGCGTTATAGTTTTCTCTATATGCGCTGGCTTCTCTGCTTCTGGAAAAACTTGGTTCTCGGCTGCGTGAGTAGCTTGATTAGCGGCCGTTTTGCTGATTATTGTTAAATCGTACTCTCGGATACTGTGGTCTTGAATTGTGTTCCCGTGATTGTGATCTGAGAGGCTCGTATTGGTCAGTGGCTGCTATGACTGCAGTTTTTTCCTGTGATATTTCATTTTTATTAGCACATTCCATCTCTAAAATTTTCTGTCTTAATTTCTCTATTTCGAAATCCTGTTGTTTTCCATGGTGTGCAATGCCGTTAATGACTGCTGTTAGTTCTTTGTCGTCATTGTTTTCTTTGTTTTGCAAGATTTGTTCCGAAATAAACAGTTGTTTGCATAGTGCATCGAAGTTGTTGGCATCTTCTGGCATTCGTAGGTAAAGTTCCGTTTTTATTTTTGGTAAGATCCCTTGGATTAATATTTTGATTTTTGTGGTATCCCGCATCTTTTTTACTTTACTCAAGAGCTGGTCTTCCACAACTGTTTTGTTGTGGTCAAGTTTTTCTTCTTTTCCTTCGATCATGTCGTATAGGTTGTTTAGTCTTGACACGAAAGCTCTGCAGTTTTCTTCCGGTTTCTGTTTTAGCTGCAATAATTTTTTCTTTAAGGCGGCTAGATCATAAGCGTCTTGGAATCTTGCTATGATTGCTGATCGCCAGTCATCGTATTCAAGTTCATCTCCTTGCTCTGATACGTATTCTTCGTGCCAATCCAGAGCTTCACCTCTAAGTCTGTCTGAAAAGAATCGTAATTTTTGGGTTTCGTCCTAGTTGTTGTTTCTTGCTACGTGTTCAGCTGTTTTAAGCCACTCCTTTATCATTTTGTCTGTGCTTTTTCCTTTGTATGGAGGGATGGATTTTTTATCTTCCCGAGAGAACAGTTCCCCCAATACTTTTACTATTGGCTGAGTAAAGGTTTTGATCATGTCTATTTCTTCTGCGGTAGGCGTTTTTTCTGTTGATTTTCCTATTGGGTTGTGTCTCGAAGTCTCTGCTTCCTCGGAAGTATCGTGGTCAACTCCCATGATTTTAAAATCTGGTTTCTCTTTGTTACAAAGTTCGTTCTGTTTCTGCAATAGTTCTATTGTTTTATTCCGGGACTCTATTTGTTTTTTTTAGAGTTTCAATAGTTTGCTGTTGCTTTAAAACGTGTTCTGTATCTAATTCGAAATGTAATGATTTTTCGTTTATTTCACTTAGTGATGTTAGATCGTTGATTTGTTCTATTAGTTTTGAAACTTCTCCTGTATGTTCTTCTGTTCTAGAATTGTCTGAGCTCTCTGCTTCGATGTAAAAAGCTTCTTTTTGCTTATACTCCACTAGACGTTCCTCAAGGCGTTGTATCTTGCTCTCCTGAGTTGAAACGAGTGTTTCTTTATCTCTTATTTGTCTTTCGAGGTTTCTATTCCTTGTGGCTAATTCTAGTTGCCCTTTGTGTAGACAGCTTCTTTCTCCCTTTGTTGTTTCGAGAGAGTTTTTCAATTCTATTACTTCCTTTTCTAATTCGTCGCTTCTTTCTTTCTGTGCCTTTTCGTGTTTCTTAACGGTATTATAACTTTCTAGGAGTAACTTGTTTTCGTTTTGGAGTTTGTTTATATTTTCTTGACCTTCGGTTTCCACGTGTGCTGTAGTTTCTTCCTTCTTTTTCAATAGTTTTTTAAGATATTCTTCGTTTTCTGTGTTTTTTCGAAGTATTTGTTCTAATTCACTGATTCTCTGATAAGTTTTTTTCTAGCGAATTCTTTAAGAATTCGTTACTTTCTATTATTTTTTCGGTCGATTGATTTGGGTTCCTTTCTTTTTTTGCAATTTGTTTTTGTAAGTTAAAGTTTTCTAAACTGATTTCTTCTGTTCGTTTTTTCTCTGCGACTTGTTGCGCAAGTGCTTCTTCTTGTAGAACGGTGTTTACTTTGATCAAGAATTCTTTCTCTTTACCGTTAACAGTTTTTAACTATTGTAAAAGAGTGTCTACGTTACTAAATTCTCCTCCGAGTGACTGAATCTGATCTCTTATAGTTTTTGTTGTTTTACTTATCGTCTCGTGAGTGATTTCGTCTGGCGTATTTAAAGTTTCTTTTAATATTGAGTACGCAAATTGGTATAAGGCGTTATGCGCCGCTGTATTTGCCTCTTTTTTTCAATCTTCCAATTGTTTTATCGTGGTTGTTGTTGAAGTTGTTTGATAACTTTTTGATTTTTTCTTCGTATACTTGTATTCTAATTCAACTAATTCTTTCCAGCTGAGAATAAATGCGGCTCTTGGCGTTTTGATTTCAGAGTCAGGATTTGTTATATCATGGGTTTTTAAATTTGAGTTTACTGGTGGTGAAGTTTCGTTAGTTAAGTCAGGGTAAACGGAGTCGGTCCTGAGAGTAGTCTGTGGTAAAAAAGATTTCTGCATTCGCTTACCGTGATGGATTTTGTTGACCGACGCAAGTAGAAAAAAAAATTATTAGCACTTTATCCTCCTGATTCAATTTTATTGTCTACTGTTTCGAAGTCTCTTTATACCGGTGACAAAATCTTTTATTTCAATTTCAAGTCTCGTTGGGACCTCCAATTGTAAGATTTGCCAGACGTGTATTTATTTGACTTCTACAATAGCAATAAAACCAAACCAAGAAGCATGACACTACTCTGAATATTGTTGCGAATAACATTGCTTTTATACAGAATTGCAAGTGGCACATTGGGTGTGGCTTAGATGGCGGTGGCGTGTGGTCACTTGGTCATGTGGGCGTTGCCTTGGTGTACACCTTGCGTACACTCAATGTCCGTGCAGATTTGCCATCTTCTGTAAAGCGTAAATGATGCAGTTGGCTCGTTAAAACACTGTTATACCATGAGTTTTTACTTCTATATGTAAAAAGCATCAAATACACTTGTATTCAATGTGAATACACTGTTATACGATGAGTTTTTACTTCTATATGTAAACAACATCAAATATACTTGTATTCAATGTGAATACACTGTTATACCATGAGTTTTTACATCTATATGTATACTGCATCAAATATACTTGTATTCAATGTGAATACACTGTTATACCACGAGTTTTTACTTCTATATGTAAACTGCATCAAATATACTTGTAATCAATGTGAATACACTGTTATACCATGAGTTTTTACTTCTACATGTATACTGCATCAAATATACTTGTATTCAATGTGAATACACTGTTATACCATGAGTTTTTACTTCTATATGTACACTGCATGGAATATACTTTTATTTAATGTGAATACACTGTTATACCATGAGTTTTTACTTCTATATGTAAACAGCATCAAATATACTTTTATTTAATGTGAATACACTGTTATACCATGAGTTTTTACTTCTATATGTAAACAGCATCAAATATACTTATATTCAATGTGAATACACTGTTATACCATGAGTTTCTATTTCTATTTGTAAACAGCATCAAATATACTTGTATTCAATATGAATACACTGTTATACCATGAGTTTTTACTTCAATATGTATACTGCATCAAATATACTTGTATTCAATGTGAATACCATGAGTTTTTACCATGAGTTTTTACTTCTATATGTAAACAGCATCAAATATACTTGTATTCAATGTGAATACACTGTTATACCATGAGGTTTTACTTCTATATGTAAAAAGCATCAAATATACTTGTATTCAATGTGAATACACTGTTATACCATGAGTTTCTACTTCTTTATGTACACAGGATCAAATATACTTGTATTCAATGTGAATACACTGTTATACCATGAGTTTTTACTTCTATATGTAAACTGCATGGAATATACTTGTATTCAATGTGAATACACTGTTATACCATGAGTTTTTACTTCTATATGTATACTGCATCAAATATACTTGTATTCAATGTGAATACCATGAGTTTTTACCATGAGTTTCTACTTCTATATGTAAACAGCATAAAATATACTTGTATACAATGTGAATACACTGTTTTACCATGAGTTTTTACTTTTATATGTAAACAGCATCAAATATACTTGTATTCAATGTGAATACACTGTTATACAATGAGTTTTTACTTCTATATGTAAACTGCATGGAATATACTTGTATTCAATGTGAATACACTGTTATACCATGAGTTTCTACTTCTATATGTAAACAGCATCAAATATACTTGTATTCAATGTGAATACACTGTTATACCATGAGTTTTTACTTCTATATGTAAACTGCATCAAATATTCTTGTATTCAATGTGAATACACTGTTATACCATGAATTTTTACTTCTACAGTCATGCTTGCAAGTTTCTTTAGCAGGCAAATGGGTCTATATCCTTTCATTTTGTTTGGACGGAAGGGATACTATGGTGCCTACCATACCCTCGTTTTCTTTTTAATCTTCTCTTCCTCTACGTTTCAGTTAATTTTCCTACATTTAATGTTGCACCTTTTTCGCGGGTTGCAAAGAAAGAGAAATAGGAATAGCATAAAGGGGTACGGTAGGCACCGAAGTATCCCCTCCATAAAAAAGAAATAGAAGGATATAGACCGATTAGCCTGCTAAAGAAACTTCCAAGCATGACTGTATATGTATACTGCATCAAATATACTTGTATTCAATGTGAATACACTGTTATACCATGAGTTTTTACGTCAATATGTAAACTGCATCAAATATACTTGTCTTCAATGTGAATACACTGTTATACCATGAGTTTTTACTTCTATATGTATACTGCATCAAATATACTTGTATTCAATGTGAATACACTGTAATACCATGAGTTTATACTTCTATATGTAAACTGCATCAAATATTCTTGTATTCAATGTGAATACACTGTTATACCATGAGTTTTTACTTCAATATGTATACTGCATCAAATATACTTGTATTCAATGTGAATACCATGAGTTTTTACCATGAGGTTTTACTTCTATATGTAAACAGCATCAAATATACTTGTATTCAATGTGAATACACTGTTATACCATGGGGTTTTACTTCTATATGTAAAAAGCATCAAATATACTTGTATTCAATGTGAATACACTGTTATACCATGAGTTTCTACTTCTTTATGTACACAGGATCAAATATACTTGTATTCAATGTGAATACACTGTTATACCATGAGTTTTTACTTCTATATGTAAACTGCATGGAATATACTTGTATTCAATGTGAATACACTGTTATACCATGAGTTTTTACTTCTATATGTATACTGCATCAAATATACTTGTATTCAATGTGAATACCATGAGTTTTTACCATGAGTTTCTACTTCTATATGTAAACAGCATAAAATATACTTGTATACAATGTGAATACACTGTTTTACCATGAGTTTTTACTTTTATATGTAAACAGCATCAAATATACTTGTATTCAATGTGAATACACTGTTATACAATGAGTTTTTACTTCTATATGTAAACTGCATGGAATATACTTGTACTTAATGTGAATACACTGTTATACCATGAGTTTCTACTTCTATATGTAAACAGCATCAAATATACTTGTATTCAATGTGAATACACTGTTATACCATGAGTTTTTACTTCTATATGTAAACTGCATCAAATATTCTTGTATTCAATGTGAATACACTGTTATACCATGAATTTTTACTTCTACAGTCATGCTTGCAAGTTTCTTTAGCAGGCAAATGGGTCTATATCCTTTCATTTTGTTTTGACGGAAGGGATACTATGGTGCCTACCATACCCTCGTTTTCTTTTTAATCTTCTCTTCCTCTACGTTTCAAGTTATTTTCCTACATTTAATGTTGCACCTTTTTCGCGGGTTGCAAAGAAAGAGAAATAGGAATAGCATAAAGGGGTACGGTAGGCACCGAAGTATCCCTCCATAAAAAAGAAATAGAAGGATATAGACCGATTAGCCTGCTAAAGAAACTTCCAAGCATGACTGTATATGTATACTGCATCAAATATACTTGTATTCAATGTGAATACACTGTTATACCATGAGTTTTTACTTCAATATGTAAACTGCATCAAATATACTTGTATTCAATGTGAATACACTGTTATACCATGAGGTTTTACTTCTATATGTATACTGCATCAAATATACTTGTATTCAATGTGAATACACTGTAATACCATGAGTTTATACTTCTATATGTAAACTGCATCAAATATTCTTGTATTCAATGTGAATACACTGTTATACCATGAGTTTTTACTTCTTTATGTATACTGCTTCAAATATACTTGTATTCAATGAAAATACACTGTTATACCATGAGTTTCTACTTCTATATGTAAACAGGATCAAATATACTTGTATTCAGTGTGAATACACTGTTATACCATGAGTTTTTACTTCTATATGTAAACAGCATCAAATATACTTGTATTCAATGTGAATACACTGTTATACCATGAGTTTCTACTTCTATATGTAAACAGCATCAAATATACTTGTATTCAATGTGAATACACTGTTATACCATGAGCTTTACTTCTATATGTAAACTGCATCAAATATACTTGTATTCAATGTGAATACACTGTTATACCATGAGTTTTTACTTCTACATGTATACTGCATCAAATATACTTGTATTCAATGTGAATACACTGTTATACCCTGAGTTTTTACTTCTACATGTATACTGCATCAAATATACTTGTATTCAATGTGAACACACTGTTATACCATTAGTTTTTACTTCTATATGTAAATTGCATCAAATATTCTTTTATTCAATGTGAATACACTGTTATACCATGAGTTTTTACTTCTATATGTACACTGCATGGAATATACTTTTATTTAATGTGAATACACTGTTATACCATGAGTTTTTACTTCTATATGTAAACAGCATCAAATATACTTGTATTTAATGTGAATACACTGTTATACCATAAGTTTTTACTTCTTTATGTAAACAGCATCAAATATACTTGTATTCAATGTGAATACACTGTTATACCATGAGTTTCTACTTCTTTATGTAAACAGGATCAAATATACTTGTATTCAATGTGAATACACTGTTATACCATGAGTTTTTACTTCTATATGTAAACTGCATGGAATATACTTGTCTTCAGTGTGAATACACTGTTATACCATGAGTTTTTACTTCTATATGTAAACAGCATCAAATATACTTGTATTCAAAGTGAATACACTGTTATACCATGAGTTTTTACTTCTATATGTAAACAGCATCAAATATACTTGTATTCAATGTGAATACACTGTTATACCATGATTTTCTACTTCTATATGTAAACAGCATCAAATATACTTGTATTCAATGTGAATACACTGTTATACCATGAGTTTTTACTTCTATATGTAAACAGAATCAAATATACTTGTATTCAATGTGAATACACTGTTATACCATGATTTTTTACTTCTATATGTAAACTGCATCAAATATTCTTGTATTCAATGTGAATACACTGTTATACCATGAATTTTTACTTCTACAGTCATGCTTGCAAGTTTCTTTAGCAGGCAAATGGGTCTATATCCTTTCATTTTGTTTGGACGGAAGGGATACTATGGTGCCTACCATACCCTCGTTTTCTTTTTAATCTTCTCTTCCTCTACGTTTCAGTTAATTTTCCTACATTTAATGTTGCACTTTTTCGCGGGTTGCAAAGAAAGAGAAATAGGAATAGCATAAAGGGGTACGGTAGGAACCGAAGTATCCCCTCCATCAAAAAAGAAATAGAAGGATATAGACCGATTAGCCTGCTAAAGAAACTTCCAAGCATGACTGTATATGTATACTGCATCAAATATACTTGTATTCAATGTGAATACACTGTTATACCATGAGTTTTTACTTCAATATGTAAACTGCATCAAATATACTTGTATTCAATGTGAATACACTGTTATACCATGAGTTTTTACTTCTATATGTATACTGCATCAAATATACTTGTATTCAATGTGAATACACTGTAATACCATGAGTTTATACTTCTATATGTAAACTGCATCAAATATTCTTGTATTCAATGTGAATACACTGTTATACCATGAGTTTTTACTTCTTTATGTATACTGCTTCAAATATACTTGTATTCAATGAAAATACACTGTTATACCATGAGTTTCTACTTCTATATGTAAACAGGATCAAATATACTTGTATTCAGTGTGAATACACTGTTATACCATGAGTTTTTACTTCTATATGTAAACAGCATCAAATATACTTGTATTCAATGTGAATACACTGTTATACCATGAGTTTCTACTTCTATATGTAAACAGCATCAAATATACTTGTATTCAATGTGAATACACTGTTATACCATGAGTTTTTACTTCTATATGTAAACTGCATCAAATATACTTGTATTCAATGTGAATACACTGTTATACCATGAGTTTTTACTTCTACATGTATACTGCATCAAATATACTTGTATTCAATGTGAATACACTGTTATACCATGAGTTTTTACTTCTACATGTATACTGCATCAAATATACTTGTATTCAATGTGAACACACTGTTATACCATTAGTTTTTACTTCTATATGTAAATTGCATCAAATATTCTTTTATTCAATGTGAATACACTGTTATACCATGAGTTTTTACTTCTATATGTACACTGCATGGAATATACTTTTATTTAATGTGAATACACTGTTATACCATGAGTTTTTACTTCTATATGTAAACAGCATCAAATATACTTGTATTCAATGTGAATACACTGTTATACCATGAGTTTCTATTTCTATATGTAAATAGCATCAAATATACTTGTATTCAATGTGAATACTTTGTTATACCATGAGTTTTTACTTCTATATGTATACTGCATCAAATATACTTGTATTCAATGTGAATACCATGAGTTTTACCATGAGTTTTTACTTCTATATGTAAACAGCATCAAATATACTTGTATTCAATGTGAATACACTGTTATACCATGAGTTTTTACTTCTATATGTAAACAGCATCAAATATACTTATATTCACTGTGAATACATTGTTATACCATGAGTTTCTACTTCTATATGTACACAGGATCAAATATACTTGTATTCAATGTGAATACACTGTTATACCATGAGTTTCTACTTCTATATGTAAACAGCATCAAATATACTTGTATTCAATGTGAATACACTGTTATACCATGAGTTTTTAATTCTATATGTAAACAGCATCAAATATACTTGTATTCAATGTGAATACACTGTTATACCATGAGTTTTTACTTCTATATGTAAACTGAATCAAATATTCTTGTATTCAATGTAAATTCACTGTTATACCATGAGTTTTTACTTCTTTATGTATACTGCTTCAAATATACTTGTATTCAATGTAAGTACACTGTTATACCATGAGTTTCTACTTCTATATGTAAACAGCATCAAATATACTTGTATTCAATGTGAATACACTGTTATACCATGAGTTTTTACTTCTATATGTAAACAGCATCAAATATACTTGTATTCAATGTGAATACACTGTTATACCATGAGTTTTTACTTCTTTATGTATACTGCTTCATTATACTTGTATTCAATGTAAATACACTGTTATACCATGAGTTTCTACTTCTATATGTAAACAGGATCAAATATACTTGTATTCAGTGTGAATACACTGTTATACCATGAGTTTTTACTTCTATATGTAAACAGCATCAAATATACTTGTATTCAATGTGAATACACTGTTATACCATGAGTTTCTACTTCTATATGTAAACAGCATCAAATATACTTGTATTCAATGTGAATACACTGTTATACCATGAGTTTTTACTTCTATATGTAAACTGCATCAAATATACTTGTATTCAATGTGAATACACTGTTATACCATGAGTTTTTACTTCTACATGTATACTGCATCAAATATACTTGTATTCAATGTGAATACACTGTTATACCATGAGTTTTTACTTCTACATGTATACTGCATCAAATATACTTGTATTCAATGTGAACACACTGTTATACCATTAGTTTTTACTTCTATATGTAAATTGCATCAAATATTCTTTTATTCAATGTGAATACACTGTTATACCATGAGTTTTTACTTCTATATGTACACTGCATGGAATATACTTTTATTTAATGTGAATACACTGTTATACCATGAGTTTTTACTTCTATATGTAAACAGCATCAAATATACTTGTATTCAATGTGAATACACTGTTATACCATAAGTTTCTATTTCTATATGTAAATAGCATCAAATATACTTGTATTCAATGTGAATACTTTGTTATACCATGAGTTTTTACTTCTATATGTATACTGCATCAAATATACTTGTATTCAATGTGAATACCATGAGTTTTTACCATGAGTTTTTACTTCTATATGTAAACAGCATCAAATATACTTGTATTCAATGTGAATACACTGTTATACCATGAGTTTTTACTTCTATATGTAAACAGCATCAAATATACTTATATTCACTGTGAATACATTTTTATACCATGAGTTTCTACTTCTATATGTACACAGGATCAAATATACTTGTATTCAATGTGAATACACTGTTATACCATGAGTTTCTACTTCTATATGTAAACAGCATCAAATATACTTGTATTCAATGTGAATACACTGTTATACCATGAGTTTTTACTTCTATATGTAAACAGCATCAAATATACTTGTATTCAATGTGAATACACTGTTATACCATGAGTTTTTACTTCTATATGTAAACTGCATCAAATATTCTTGTATTCAATGTAAATTCACTGTTATACCATGAGTTTTTACTTCTTTATGTATACTGCTTCAAATATACTTGTATTCAATGTAAGTACACTGTTATACCATGAGTTTCTACTTCTATATGTAAACAGCATCAAATATACTTGTATTCAATGTGAATACACTGTTATACCATGAGTTTTTACTTCTATATGTAAACAGCATCAAATATACTTGTATTCAATGTGAATACACTGTTATACCATGAGTTTTTACTTCTTTATGTATACTGCTTCATTATACTTGTATTCAATGTAAATACACTGTTATACCATGAGTTTCTACTTCTATATGTAAACAGCATCAAATATACTTGTATTCAATGTGAATACACTGTTATACCATGAGTTTTTACATCTATATGTATACTGCATCAAATATACTTGTATTCAATGTGAATACACTGTTATACCATGAGTTTTTACTTCTGTATGTAAAAAGGATCAAATATACTTGTATTCAATAAGAATACACTGTTATACCATGAGTTTCTACTTCTATATGTAAACAGGATCAAATATACTTGTATTCAATGTGAATACACTGTTATACCATGAGTTTTTACTTCTATATGTGAACTGCATTGAATATACTTGTATTCAATGTGAATACACTGTTATACCATGAGTTTTTACTTCTATATGTACACTGCATGGAATATACTTTTATTTAATGTGAATACACTGTTATACCATGAGTTTTTACTTCTATATGTAAACAGCATCAAATATACTTGTATTTAATGTGAATACACTGTTATACCATAAGTTTTTACTTCTTTATGTAAACAGCATCAAATATACTTGTATTCAATGTGAATACACTGTTATACCATGAGTTTCTACTTCTTTATGTAAACAGGATCAAATATACTTGTATTCAATGTGAATACACTGTTATACCATGAGTTTTTACTTCTATATGTAAACTGCATGGAATATACTTGTCTTCAGTGTGAATACACTGTTATACCATGAGTTTTTACTTCTATATGTAAACAGCATCAAATATACTTGTATTCAATGTGAATACACTGTTATACCATGAGTTTTTACTTCTATATGTACAATGCATGGAATATACTTGCATTCAATGTGAAAACACTGTTATACCATGAGTTTTTACTTCTATATGTATACTGCATCAATTATACTTGTATTCAATGTGAATACACTGTTATTTCATGAGTTTTTACTTCTATATGTAAACAGCATCAAATATACTTGTATTCAATGTGAATTCACTGTTATACCATGAGTTTCTACTTCTTTTTGTAAACAGGATCAAATATTCTTGTATTCAATGTGAATACACTGTTATACCATGAGTTTTTACTTCTATATGTAAACTGCATGGAATATACTTGTATTCAATGTGAATACACTGTTATACCATGAGTTTTTACTTCTATATGTATACTGCATCAAATATACTTGTATTCAATGTGAATACACTGTTATACCATGAGTTTTTACTTCTATATGTAAACAGCATCAAATATACTTGTATTCAATATGAATACACTGTTATATCATGAGTTTTTACTTTTATATGTATACTGCATCAAATATACTTGTATTCAATGTGAATACACTTTTATACCATGAGTTTTAACTTCTATATGTAAACTGCATCAAATATACTTGTATTCAATGTGAATACACTGTTATACCATGAGTTTTTACTTCTATATGTAAACAGCATCAAATATACTTGTATTCAATGTGAATACACTGTTATACCATGAGTTTCTACTTCTATATGTAAACAGGATCAAATATACTTGTATTCAATGTGAATACATTGTTATACCATGAGTTTTTACTTCTATATGTAAACTGCATGGAATATACTTGTATTCAATGTGAATACACTGTTATACCATGAGTTTCTACTTCTATATGTGAACAGGATCAAATATACTTGTATTCAATGTGAATACACTGTTATACCACGAGTTTTTACTTCTATATGTATAGTGCATCAAATATATTTGTATTCAATGTGAATACACTGTTATACCATGAGTTTTTACTTCTATATGTAAACAGCATCAAATATACTTGTATTCAATGTGAATACACTGTTATACCATGAGTTTTTACTTCTCTATGTAAACTGCATAGAATATAATTGTATTCAATGTGAATACACTGTTATACCATAAGTTTTACTACTATATGTAAACTGCATGGAATATACTTTTATTCAATGTGAATACACTGTCATACCATGAGTTTTTACTTCTATATGTATACTGCATCAAATATATTTGTATTCAATGTGAATACAGTGTTATACCATGAGTTTTTACTTCTATATGTAAACAGCATCAAATATACTTGTATTCAATGTGAATACACTGTTATACCACGAGTTTTTACTTCTATATGTAAACAGCATCAAATATACTTGTATTCAATGTGAATACACTGTTATAACATGAGTTTTTACTTTTATATGTATACTGCATCAAATATACTTGTATTCAATGTGAATTCACTGTTATACCATGAGTTTCTACTTCTATTTGTAAATAGGATAAAATATTCTTGTATTCAATGTGAATACACTGTTATACCATGAGTTTTTACTTGTATATGTAAACAGCATCAATTATACTTGTATTCAATGTGAATACACTGTTATACCATGAGTTTTTACTTCTATATGTATACTGCATCAAATATACTTGTATTCAATGTGAATACACTGTTATACCATGAGTTTTTACTTCTATTTGTAAACTGCATCAAATATACTTGTATTCAATGTGAATACACTGTTGAAGAAAGAGTTTTTACTTCTATATGAAAACAGCATCAAATATACTTGTATTCAATGTGAATACACTGTTATACCATGAGTTTATATTTCTATATGTATACTGCATCAAATATACTTGTATTCAATGTGAATACACTGTTATACTTTGAGTTTTTACTTCTATATGTAAACAGCATCAAATATACTTGTATTCAATGTGAATACACTGTTATACCATGATTTTCTACTTCTATATGTAAACAGCATCAAATATACTTGTATTCAATGTGAATACACTGTTATACCATGAGTTTTTACTTCTATATGTAAACAGAATCAAATATACTTGTATTCAATGTGAATACACTGTTATACCATGAGTTTTTACTTCTATATGTAAACTGCATCAAATATTCTTGTATTCAATGTGAATACACTGTTATACCATGAATTTTTACTTCTACAGTCATGCTTGCAAGTTTCTTTAGCAGGCAAATGGGTCTATATCCTTTCATTTTGTTTGGACGGAAGGGATACTATGGTGCCTACCATACCCTCGTTTTCTTTTTAATCTTCTCTTCCTCTACGTTTCAGTTAATTTTCCTACATTTAATGTTGCACCTTTTTCGCGGGTTGCAAAGAAAGAGAAATAGGAATAGCATAAAGGGGTACGGTAGGCACCGAAGTATCCCCTCCATAAAAAAGAAATAGAAGGATGTAGACCGATTAGCCTGCTAAAGAAACTTCCAAGCATGACTGTATATGTATACTGCATCAAATATACTTGTATTCAATGTGAATACACTGTTATACCATGAGTTTTACTTCAATATGTAAACTGCATCAAATATACTTGTATTCAATGTGAATACACTGTTATACCATGAGTTTTTACTTCTATATGTATACTGCATCAAATATACTTGTATTCAATGTGAATACACTGTAATACCATGAGTTTATACTTCTATATGTAAACTGCATCAAATATTCTTGTATTCAATGTGAATACACTGTTATACCATGAGTTTTTACTTCTATGTATACTGCTTCAAATATACTTGTATTCAATGAAAATACACTGTTATACCATGAGTTTCTACTTCAATATGTAAACAGGATCAAATATACTTGTATTCAGTGTGAATACACTGTTATACCATGAGTTTTTACTTCTATATGTAAACAGCATCAAATATACTTGTATTCAATGTGAATACACTGTTATACCATGAGTTTCTACTTCTATATGTAAACAGCATCAAATATACTTGTATTCAATGTGAATACACTGTTATACCATGAGTTTTTACTTCTATATGTAAACTGCATCAAATATACTTGTATTCAATGAGAATACACTGTTATACCATGAGTTTTTACTTCTACATGTATACTGCATCAAATATACTTGTATTCAATGTGAATACACTGTTATACCATGAGTTTTTACTTCTACATGTATACTGCATCAAATATACTTGTATTCAATGTGAACACACTGTTATACCATTAGTTTTTACTTCTATATGTAAATTGCATCAAATATTCTTTTATTCACTGTGAATACACTGTTATACCATGAGTTTTTACTTCTATATGTACACTGCATGGAATATACTTTTATTTAATGTGAATACACTGTTATACCATGAGTTTTTACTTCTATATGTAAACAGCATCAAATATACTTGTATTCAATGTGAATACACTGTTATACCATGAGTTTCTATTTCTATATGTAAATAGCATCAAATATACTTGTATTCAATGTGAATACTTTGTTATACCATGAGTTTTTACTTCTATATGTATACTGCATCAATTATACTTGTATTCAATGTGAATACACTGTTATTTCATGAGTTTTTACTTCTATATGTAAACAGCATCAAATATACTTGTATTCAATGTGAATTCACTGTTATACCATGAGTTTCTACTTCTTTTTGTAAACAGGATCAAATATTCTTGTATTCAATGTGAATACACTGTTATACCATGAGTTTTTACTTCTATATGTAAACTGCATGGAATATACTTGTATTCAATGTGAATACACTGTTATACCATGAGTTTTTACTTCTATATGTATACTGCATCAAATATACTTGTATTCAATGTGAATACACTGTTATACCATGAGTTTTTACTTCTATATGTAAACAGCATCAAATATACTTGTATTCAATATGAATACACTGTTATATCATGAGTTTTTACTTTTATATGTATACTGCATCAAATATACTTGTATTCAATGTGAATACACTTTTATACCATGAGTTTTAACTTCTATATGTAAACTGCATCAAATATACTTGTATTCAATGTGAATACACTGTTATACCATGAGTTTTTACTTCTATATGTAAACAGCATCAAATATACTTGTATTCAATGTGAATACACTGTTATACCATGAGTTTTTACTTCTACATGTATACTGCATCAAATATACTTGTATTCAATGTGAACACACTGTTATACCATTAGTTTTTACTTCTATATGTAAATTGCATCAAATATTCTTTTATTCACTGTGAATACACTGTTATACCATGAGTTTTTACTTCTATATGTACACTGCATGGAATATACTTTTATTTAATGTGAATACACTGTTATACCATGAGTTTTTACTTCTATATGTAAACAGCATCAAATATACTTGTATTCAATGTGAATACACTGTTATACCATGAGTTTCTATTTCTATATGTAAATAGCATCAAATATACTTGTATTCAATGTGAATACTTTGTTATACCATGAGTTTTTACTTCTATATGTATACTGCATCAATTATACTTGTATTCAATGTGAATACACTGTTATTTCATGAGTTTTTACTTCTATATGTAAACAGCATCAAATATACTTGTATTCAATGTGAATTCACTGTTATACCATGAGTTTCTACTTCTTTTTGTAAACAGGATCAAATATTCTTGTATTCAATGTGAATACACTGTTATACCATGAGTTTTTACTTCTATATGTAAACTGCATGGAATATACTTGTATTCAATGTGAATACACTGTTATACCATGAGTTTTTACTTCTATATGTATACTGCATCAAATATACTTGTATTCAATGTGAATACACTGTTATACCATGAGTTTTTACTTCTATATGTAAACAGCATCAAATATACTTGTATTCAATATGAATACACTGTTATATCATGAGTTTTTACTTTTATATGTATACTGCATCAAATATACTTGTATTCAATGTGAATACACTTTTATACCATGAGTTTTAACTTCTATATGTAAACTGCATCAAATATACTTGTATTCAATGTGAATACACTGTTATACCATGAGTTTTTACTTCTATATGTAAACAGCATCAAATATACTTGTATTCAATGTGAATACACTGTTATACCATGAGTTTCTACTTCTATATGTAAACAGGATCAAATATACTTGTATTCAATGTGAATACATTGTTATACCATGAGTTTTTACTTCTATATGTAAACTGCATGGAATATACTTGTATTCAATGTGAATACACTGTTATACCATGAGTTTCTACTTCTATATGTGAACAGGATCAAATATACTTGTATTCAATGTGAATACACTGTTATACCACGAGTTTTTACTTCTATATGTATAGTGCATCAAATATATTTGTATTCAATGTGAATACACTGTTATACCATGAGTTTTTACTTCTATATGTAAACAGCATCAAATATACTTGTATTCAATGTGAATACACTGTTATACCATGAGTTTTTACTTCTATATGTACACTGCATGGAATATACTTTTATTTAATGTGAATACACTGTTATACCATGAGTTTTTACTTCTATATGTAAACAGCATCAAATATACTTGTATTTAATGTGAATACACTGTTATACCATAAGTTTTTACTTCTTTATGTAAACAGCATCAAATATACTTGTATTCAATGTGAATACACTGTTATACCATGAGTTTCTACTTCTTTATGTAAACAGGATCAAATATACTTGTATTCAATGTGAATACACTGTTATACCATAAGTTTTTACTTCTATATGTAAACTGCATGGAATATACTTGTCTTCAGTGTGAATACACTGTTATACCATGAGTTTTTACTTCTATATGTAAACAGCATCAAATATACTTGTATTCAATGTGAATACACTGTTATACCATGAGTTTTTACTTCTATATGTACAATGCATGGAATATACTTGCATTCAATGTAAAACACTGTTATACCATGAGTTTTTACTTCTATATGTATACTGCATCAATTATACTTGTATTCAATGTGAATACACTGTTATTTCATGAGTTTTTACTTCTATATGTAAACAGCATCAAATATACTTGTATTCAATGTGAATTCACTGTTATACCATGAGTTTCTACTTCTTTTTGTAAACAGGATCAAATATTCTTGTATTCAATGTGAATACACTGTTATACCAAGAGTTTTTACTTCTATATGTAAACTGCATGGAATATACTTGTATTCAATGTGAATACACTGTTATACCATGAGTTTTTACTTCTATATGTATACTGCATCAAATATACTTGTATTCAATGTGAATACACTGTTATACCATGAATTTTTACTTCTATATGTAAACAGCATCAAATATACTTGTATTCAATATGAATACACTGTTATATCATGAGTTTTTACTTTTATATGTATACTGCATCAAATATACTTGTATTCAATGTGAATACACTTTTATACCATGAGTTTTAACTTCTATATGTAAACTGCATCAAATATACTTGTATTCAATGTGAATACACTGTTATACCATGAGTTTTTACTTCTATATGTAAACAGCATCAAATATACTTGTATTCAATGTGAATACACTGTTATACCATGAGTTTCTACTTCTATATGTAAACAGGATCAAATATACTTGTATTCAATGTGAATACATTGTTATACCATGAGTTTTTACTTCTATATGTAAACTGCATGGAATATACTTGTATTCAATGTGAATACACTGTTATACCATGAGTTTCTACTTCTATATGTGAACAGGATCAAATATACTTGTATTCAATGTGAATACACTGTTATACCATGAGTTTTTACTTCTATATGTATAGTGCATCAAATATATTTGTATTCAATGTGAATACACTGTTATACCATGAGTTTTTACTTCTATATGTAAACAGCATCAAATATACTTGTATTCAATGTGAATACACTGTTATACCATGAGTTTTTACTTCTCTATGTAAACTGCATGGAATATAATTGTATTCAATGTGAATACACTGTTATACCATAAGTTTTACTACTATATGTAAACTGCATGGAATATACTTGTATTCAATGTGAATACACTGTTATACCATGAGTTTTTACTTCTATATGTATACTGCATCAAATATATTTGTATTCAATGTGAATACACTGTTATACCATGAGTTTTTACTTCTATATGTAAACAGCATCAAATATACTTGTATTCAATGTGAATACACTGTTATACCATGAGTTTTTACTTCTATATGTAAACAGCATCAAATATACTTGTATTCAATGTGAATACACTGTTATAACATGAGTTTTTACTTTTATATGTATACTGCATCAAATATACTTGTATTCAATGTGAATTCACTGTTATACCATGAGTTTCTACTTCTATTTGTAAACAGGATAAAATATTCTTGTATTCAATGTGAATACACTGTTATACCATGAGTTTTTACTTGTATATGTAAACAGCATCAATTATACTTGTATTCAATGTGAATACACTGTTATACCATGAGTTTTTACTTCTATATGTATACTGCATCAAATATACTTGTATTCAATGTGAATACACTGTTATACCATGAGTTTTTACCTCTATATGTAAACTGCATCAAATATACTTGTATTCAATGTGAATACACTGTTAAAGAAAGAGTTTTTACTTCTATATGTAAACAGCATCAAATATACTTGTATTCAATGTGAATACACTGTTATACCATGAGTTTATATTTCTATATGTATACTGCATCAAATATACTTGTATTCAATGTGAATACACTGTTATACTTTGAGTTTTTACTTCTATATGTAAACAGCATCAAATATACTTGTATTCAATGTGAATACACTGTTATACCATGATTTTCTACTTCTATATGTAAACAGCATCAAATATACTTGTATTCAATGTGAATACACTGTTATACCATGAGTTTTTACTTCTATATGTAAACAGAATCAAATATACTTGTATTCAATGTGAATACACTGTTATACCATGAGTTTTTACTTCTATATGTAAACTGCATGGAATATACTTGTATTCAATGTGAACACACTGTTATACCATTAGTTTTTACTTCTATATGTAAATTGCATCAAATATTCTTTTATTCAATGTGAATACACTGTTATACCATGAGTTTTTACTTCTATATGTACACTGCATGGAATATACTTTTATTTGATGTGAATACACTGTTATACCATGAGTTTTTACTTCTATATGTAAACAGCATCAAATATACTTGTATTCAATGTGAATACACTGTTATACCATGAGTTTCTATTTCTATATGTAAATAGCATCAAATATACTTGTATTCAATGTGAATACTTTGTTCTACCATGAGTTTTTACTTCTATATGTATACTGCATCAAATATACTTGTATTCAATGTGAATACCATGAGTTTTTACCATGAGTTTTTACTTCTATATGTAAACAGCATCAAATATACTTGTATTCAATGTGAATACACTGTTATACCATGAGTTTTTACTTCTATATGTAAACAGCATCAAATATACTTATATTCAATGTGAATACATTGTTATACCATGAGTTTCTACTTCTATATGTACACAGGATCAAATATACTTGTATTAAATGTGAATACACTGTTATACCATGAGTTTTTACTTCTATATGTAAACTGCATCAAATATTCTTGTATTCAATAAATTCACTGTTATACCATGAGTTTTTACTTCTATATGTAAACAGCTTCAAATATACTTGTATTCAATGTGAATACACTGTTATACCATGAGTTTTTACTTCTCTATGTAAACTGCATGGAATATAATTGTATTCAATGTGAATACACTGTTATACCATAAGTTTTACTACTATATGTAAACTGCATGGAATATACTTTTATTCAATGTGAATACACTGTCATACCATGAGTTTTTACTTCTATATGTATACTGCATCAAATATATTTGTGTTCAATGTGAATACACTGTTATACCATGAGTTTTTACTTCTATATGTAAACAGCATCAAATATACTTGTATTCAATGTGAATACACTGTTATACCACGAGTTTTTACTTCTATATGTAAACAGCATCAAATATACTTGTATTCAATGTGAATACACTGTTATAACATGAGTTTTTACTTTTATATGTATACTGCATCAAATATACTTGTATTCAATGTGAATTCACTGTTATACCATGAGTTTCTACTTCTATTTGTAAACAGGATAAAATATTCTTGTATTCAATGTGAATACACTGTTATACCATGAGTTTTTACTTGTATATGTAAACAGCATGAATATACTTGTATTCAATGTGAATACACTGTTATACCATGAGTTTTTACTTCTATATGTATACTGCATCAAATATACTTGTATTCAATGTGAATACACTGTTATACCATGAGTTTTTACTTCTATATGTAAACTGCATCAAATATACTTGTATTCAATGTGAATACACTGTTAAAGAAAAAGTTTTTACTTCTATATGAAAACAGCATCAAATATACTTGTATTCAATGTGAATACACTGTTATACCATGAGTTTATATTTCTATATGTATACTGCATCAAATATACTTGTATTCAATGTGAATACACTGTTATACTTTGAGTTTTTACTTCTATATGTAAACAGCATCAAATATACTTGTATTCAATGTGAATACACTGTTATACCATGATTTTCTACTTTTATATGTAAACAGCATCAAATATACGTGTATTCAATGTGAATACACTGTTATACCATGAGTTTTTACTTCTATATGTAAACAGAATCAAATATACTTGTATTCAATGTGAATACACTGTTATACCATGAGTTTTTACTTCTATATGTAAACTGCATGGAATATACTTGTATTCAATGTGAACACACTGTTATACCATTAGTTTTTACTTCTATATGTAAATTGCATCAAATATTCTTTTATTCAATGTGAATACACTGTTATACCATGAGTTTTTACTTCTATATGTACACTGCATGGAATATACTTTTATTTGATGTGAATACACTGTTATACCATGAGTTTTTACTTCTATATGTAAACAGCATCAAATATACTTGTATTCAATGTGAATACACTGTTATACCATGAGTTTTTACTTCTATATGTAAACAGCATCAAATATACTTATATTCAATGTGAATACATTGTTATACCATGAGTTTCTACTTCTATATGTACACAGGATCAAATATACTTGTATTCAATGTGAATACACTGTTATACCATGAGTTTCTACTTCTATATGTAAACAGCATCAAATATACTTGTATTCAATGTGAATACACTGTTATACCATGAGTTTTTACTTCTATATGTAAACTGCATCAAATATTCTTGTATTCAATAAATTCACTGTTATACCATGAGTTTTAACTTCTTTATGTATACTGCTTCAAATATACTTGTATTCAATGTAAATACACTGTTATACCATGAGTTTTTACTTCTATATGTAAACAGCATCAAATATACTTGTATTCAATGTGAATACACTGTTATACCATGAGTTTTTACTTCTTTATGTATACTGCTTCATTATACTTGTATTCAATGTAAATACACTGTTATACCATGAGTTTCTACTTCTATATGTAAACAGCATCAAATATACTTGTATTCAATGTGAATACACTGTTATACCATGAGTTTTTACTTCTATATGTAAACAGCATCAAATATACTTATATTCAATGTGAATACATTGTTATACCATGAGTTTCTACTTCTATATGTACACAGGATCAAATATACTTGTATTCAATGTGAATACACTGTTATACCATGAGTTTTTACTTCTATATGTGAACTGCATTGAATATACTTGTATTCAATGTGAATACACTGTTATACCATGAGTTTTTACTTCTATATGTACACTGCATGGAATATACTTTGATTTAATGTGAATACACTGTTATACCATGAGTTTTTACTTCTATATGTAAACAGCATCAAATATACTTGTATTCGATGTGAATACACTGTTATACCATGAGTTTTTACTTCTTTATGTAAACAGCATCAAATATACTTGTATTCAATGTGAATACACTGTTATACCATGAGTTTCTACTTCTTTATGTAAACAGGATCAAATATACTTGTATTCAATGTGAATACATTGTTATACCATGAGTTTTTACTTCTATATGTAAACTGCATGGAATATACTTGTATTCAATGTGAATACACTGTTATACCATGAGTTTCTACTTCTATATGTGAACAGGATCAAATATACTTGTATTCAATGTGAATACACTGTTATACCACGAGTTTTTACTTCTATATGTATAGTGCATCAAATATATTTGTATTCAATGTAAATACACTGTTATACCATGAGTTTTTACTTCTATATGTAAACAGCATCAAATATACTTGTATTCAATGTGAATACACTGTTATACCATGAGTTTTTACTTCTCTATGTAAACTGCATGGAATATAATTGTATTCAATGTGAATACAATGTTATACCATAAGTTTTTACTACTATATGTAAACTGCATGGAATATACTTTTATTCAATGTGAATACACTGTCATTCCATGAGTTTTTACTTCTATATGTATACTGCATCAAATATATTTGTATTCAATGTGAATACACTGTTATACCATGAGTTTTTACTTCTATATGTAAACAGCATCAAATATACTTGTATTCAATGTGAATACACTGTTATACCATGAGTTTTTACTTCTATATGTAAACAGCATCAAATATACTTGTATTCAATGTGAATACACTGTTATACCATGAGTTTCTACTTCTATATGTAAACAGGATCAAATGTACTTGTATTCAATGTGAATACATTGTTATACCATGAGTTTTTACTTCTATATGTAAACTGCATGGAATATACTTGTATTCAATGTGAATACACTGTTATACCATGAGTTTCTACTTCTATATGTGAACAGGATCAATTATACTTGTATTCAATGTGAATACACTGTTATACCACGAGTTTTTACTTCTATATGTATAGTGCATCAAATATATTTGTATTCAATGTGAATACACTGTTATACCATGAGTTTTTACTTCTATATGTAAACAGCATCAAATATACTTGTATTCAATGTGAATACACTGTTATACCATGAGTTTTTACTTCTCTATGTAAACTGCATGGAATATAATTGTATTCAATGTGAATACACTGTTATACCATAAGTTTTTACTACTATATGTAAACTGCATGGAATATACTTTTATTCAATGTGAATACACTGTCATACCATGAGTTTTTACTTCTATATGTATACTGCATCAAATATATTTGTATTCAATGTGAATACACTGTTATACCATGAGTTTTTACTTCTATATGTAAACAGCATCAAATATACTTGTATTCAATGTGAATACACTGTTATACCACGAGTTTTTACTTCTATATGTAAACAGCATCAAATATACTTGTATTCAATGTGAATACACTGTTATAACATGAGTTTTTACTTTTATATGTATACTGCATCAAATATACTTGTATTCAATGTGAATACACTGTTATACCATGAGTTTTTACTTCTATATGTAAACTGCATCAAATATACTTGTATTCAATGTGAATACACTGTTAAAGAAAGAGTTTTTACTTCTATATGAAAACAGCATCAAATATACTTGTATTCAATGTGAATACACTGTTATACCATGAGTTTATATTTCTATATGTATACTGCATCAAATATACTTGTATTCAATGTGAATACACTGTTATACTTTGAGTTTTTACTTCTATATGTAAACAGCATCAAATATACTTGTATTCAATGTGAATACACTGTTATACCATGATTTTATACTTCTATATGTAAACAGCATCAAATATACTTGTATTCAATGTGAATACACTGTTATACCATGAGTTTTTACTTCTATATGTAAACAGAATCAAATATACTTGTATTCAATGTGAATACACTGTTATACCATGAGTTTTTACTTCTATATGTAAACTGCATGGAATATACTTGTATTCAATGTGAATACACTGTTATACCATGAGTTTTTACTTCTATATGTATACTGCATCAAATATACTTGTATTCAATGTGAATACACTTTTATAGAATGAGTTTTTACTTCTATATGTAAACAGCATCAAATATACTTGTATTTAATGTGAATACACTGTTATACCATGAGTTTTTACTTCTATATGTATACTGCATCAAATATACTTGTATTCAATGTGAATACACTGTTATACCATGAGTTTTTACCTCTATATGTAAACAGCATAAAATATACTTGTATACAATGTGAATACCTGTTATACCATGAGTTTCTACTTCTATATTGTCGCGGGGAACAACAGCAGATGTCCCTATCTGTTCCTAGAAGCGTCAAACTCAAACGCTATAGTTACGAATGTTCTACTATCTGTTATGTTATCAGACATTTCTTCCTAAATAAGTAGAAGTTCCAGAATAGCTTTAGAATGTGCAGTAAAATCTATTAACCTTAGGGAGAGGGCGTAATTTCAAAGCTAGTATAAAACCCACTGTTTTTCCATTATTAGTCGCTCTCTCTTCCACTAAACTAGACGCTTAGCAAAAGTAAGGTTTCATTTCATTATTCATGTAATCATTGTATTCCCTTTTTCTGTGTTAAGAATAATACAAACGTTTTCAAGTCAAGTGTGACAATATGTAAACAGCATCAAATATACTTGTATTCAATGTGAATACACTGTTATACCATGAATTTTTACTTCTATATGTATACTGCATCAAATATACTTGTATTCAATGTAAATACACTGTTATATCATGAGTTTCTATTGCTATATGTAAACAGGATCAAATATACTTGTATTCAATGTGAATACACTGTTATACCATTAGTTTTTACTTCTATATGTATACTGCATCAAAAATACTTGAATTCAATGTGAATACCATGAGTTTTTATCATGAGTTTTTACTTCTATATGTAAACAGCATCAAATATACTTGTATTCAATGTGAATACACTGT
Organism: Daphnia magna; assembly: GCF_020631705.1. Taxonomy (NCBI): domain Eukaryota; kingdom Metazoa; phylum Arthropoda; class Branchiopoda; order Diplostraca; family Daphniidae; genus Daphnia; species Daphnia magna. The sequence continues at coordinate 8,651,297 of NC_059190.1, forward strand.
TATACCATTAGTTTCTACTTCTATATGTAAACAGCATCAAATATACTTGTATTCAATGTGAATACACTGTTATACCATGAGTTTTTACTTCTATATATATACTGCATCAAATATACTTGTATTCAATGTGAATACCATGAGTTTTTACCATGAGTTTTTACTTCTATATGTAAACAGCATCAAATATACTTGTATTCAATGTGAATACACTGTTATACCATGATGTTTTTACTTCTATATGTAAACAGCATCAAATATACTTGTATTCAATGTCAATACACTGTTATACCATGAGTTTCTACTTCTATTTGTAAAGAGCATCAAATATACTTGTATTCAATGTGAATACACTGTTATACCATGAGTTTTTACTTCTATATGTATACTGCATCAAATATACTTGTATTCAATGTGAATACACTGTTATACCATGAGTTTCTACTTCTATATGTAAACAGGATCAAATATACTTGTATTCAATGTGAAAACATTGTTATACCATGAGTTTTTACTTCTATATGTAAACTGCATGGAATATACTTGTATTCAATGTGAATACACTGTTATACCATGAGTTTCTACTTCTATATGTGAACAGGATCAATTATACTTGTATTCAATGTGAATACACTGTTAAAGAAAGAGTTTTTACTTCTATATGAAAACAGCATCAAATATACTTGTATTCAATGTGAATACACTGTTATACCATGAGTTTTTACTTCTATATGTAAACAGAATCAAATATACTTGTATTCAATGTGAATACACTGTTATACCATGAGTTTTTTTTTCTATATGTAAACTGCATGGAATATACTTGTATTCAATGTGAATACACTGTTATACCATGAGTTTTTACTTCTATATGTATACTGCATCAAATATACTTGTATTCAATGTGAATACACTTTTATAGAATGAGTTTTTACTTCTATATGTAAACAGCATCAAATATACTTGTATTTAATGTGAATACACTGTTATACCATGAGTTTTTACTTCTATATGTATACTGCATCAAATATACTTGTATTCAATGTGAATACACTGTTATACCATGAGTTTTTACCTCTATATGTAAACAGCATAAAATATACTTGTATTCAATGTGAATACCTGTTATACCATGAGTTTCTACTTCTATATTGTCGCGGGGAACAACAGCAGATGTCCCTATCTGTTCCTAGAAGCGTCAAACTCAAACGCTATAGTTACGAATGTTCTACTATCTGTTATGTTATCAGACATTTCTTCCTAAATAAGTAGAAGTTCCAGAATAGCTTTAGAATGTGCAGTAAAATCTATTAACCTTAGGGAGAGGGCGTAATTTCAAAGCTAGTATAAAACCCACTGTTTTTCCATTATTAGTCGCTCTCTCTTCCACTAAACTAGACGCTTAGCAAAAGTAAGGTTTCATTTCATTATTCATGTAATTATTGTATTCCCTTTTTCTGTGTTAAGAATAATACAAACGTTTTCAAGTCAAGTGTGACAATATGTAAACAGCATCAAATATACTTGTATTCAATGTGAATACACTGTTATACCATGAATTTTTACTTCTATATGTATACTGCATCAAATATACTTGTATTCAATGTAAATACACTGTTATATCATGAGTTTCTATTGCTATATGTAAACAGGATCAAATATACTTGTATTCAATGTGAATACACTGTTATACCATTAGTTTTTACTTCTATATGTATACTGCATCAAATATACTTGTATTCAATGTGAATACCATGAGTTTTTATCATGAGTTTTTACTTCTATATGTAAACAGCATCAAATATACTTGTATTCAATGTGAATACACTGTTATACCATTAGTTTCTACTTCTATATGTAAACAGCATCAAATATACTTGTATTCAATGTGAATACACTGTTATACCATGAGTTTTTACTTCTATATATATACTGCATCAAATATACTTGTATTCAATGTGAATACCATGAGTTTTTACCATGAGTTTTTACTTCTATATGTAAACAGCATCAAATATACTTGTATTCAATGTGAATACACTGTTATACCATGAGTTTTTACTTCTATATGTAAACAGCATCAAATATACTTGTATTCAATGTCAATACACTGTTATACCATGAGTTTCTACTTCTATTTGTAAAGAGCATCAAATATACTTGTATTCAATGTGAATACACTGTTATACCATGAGTTTTTACTTCTATATGTATACTGCATCAAATATACTTGTATTCAATGTGAATACACTGTTATACCATGAGTTTCTACTTCTATATGTAAAAAGCATCAAATATACTTGTATTCAATGTGAATACACTATTATACCATGAGTTTTTACTTCTATATGTATACTGCATCAAATATACTTGTATTCAATGTGAATACACTGTTATACCATGAGTGTTTACTTCTATATGTAAACAGCATCAACTATACTTGTATTCAATGTGAATACATTGTTATACCATGAGTTTATACTTCTATATGTAAACAGGATCAAATATACTTGTATTCAATGTGATTACACTGTTATACCATGAGTTTTTTCTTCTATATTTAAACAGCATCAAATAGACTTGTATTAAATGTGAATACACTGTTATACCATGAGTTTTTACTTCTATATGTAAACAGCATCAAATATACTTGTATTCATTGTGAATACACTGTTATACTTTGAGTTTTTACTTCTATATGTAAACAGAATCAAATATACTTGTATTCAATGTGAATACACTGTTATACCATGAGTTTTTACTTCTATATGTAAACTGCATGGAATATACTTGTATTCAATGTGAATACTCTTTTATACAATGAGTTTTTACTTCTATATGTATACTGCATCAAATATACTTGTATTCAATGTGAATACACTTTTATAGAATGAGTTTTTACCTCTATATGTAAACAGCATCAAATATACTTGTATTCAATGTGAATACACTGTTATACCATGAGTTTTTACTTCAATATGTAACAGGATCAAATATACTTGTATTCAATGTGAATACACTGTTATACAATGAGTTTTTTGTTCTATATGTAAACTGCATGGAATATACTTGTATTCAATTTGAATATACTGTTATACCATGAGTTTTTACTTCTATATGTATACTGCATCAAATGTACTTGTATTCAATGTGAATACACTGTTATACCATGAGTTTCTACTTCTATATGTAAACAGCATCAAATATACTTGTATTCAATGTGAATACACTGTTATACCACGAGTTTTTACTTCTATATGTAAACTGCATGAAATATACTTGTATTCAATTTGAATACAATTTTATACCATGAGTTTTTATCTTCTTATGTAAACAGCATCAAATATACTTGTATTCAATGTGAATACACTGTTATACCATGAGTTTTTACTTCTATATGTATACTGCATTAAATATACTTGTATTCAATGTGAATACACTGTTATACCATGAATTTTTACTTCTATATGTCAACAGCATCAAAAATACTTGTATTCAATGTGCATACACTGTTATACCATGAATTTTTACTTCTATATGTAAACTGCATCAAATATACTTGTATTCAATGTGAATACACTGTTATACCATGAGTTTTTACTTCTATATGTAAACTGCATGGAATATACTTGTATTCAATGTGAATACACTGTTATACCATGAGTTTTTACTTCTATATGTAAACAGCATCAAATATACTTGTATTCAATGTGAATACACTGTTATACCATGAGTTTTTACTTCTATATGTAAACAGCATCAAATATACTTGTATTCAATGTGAGTACACTGTTATACCATGAGTTTTTCTTCTATATGTAAACTGCATGGAATATACTTGTATTCAATGTGAATACATTGTTATACCATGAGTTTTTACTTCTATATGTAAACTGCATCAAATATACTTGTATTCAATGTGAATACACTGTTATACCATGAGTTTTTACTTCTATATGTAAACTGCATGGAATATACTTGTATTTAATGTGAATACACTTTTATACCATGAGTTTTTACTTCTATATGTAAACAGCATCAAATATACTTGTATTCAATGTGAATACACTGTTATACCATGAGTTTTTACTTCTATATGTAAACTGCATCAAATATACTTGTATTCAATGTGAATACACTGTTATACCATGAGTTTTTGCTTCAATATGTAAACTGCATCAAATATACTTGTATTCAATGTGAATACACTGTTATACCATGAGTTTTTACTTCTAAATGTAAACAGCATCAAATATACTTGTATTCAATGTGAATACACTGTTATACCATGAGTTTTTACTTCTATATGTAAAAAGCATCAAATATACTTGTATTCAATGTGAATACACTGTTATATCATGAGTTTTTACTTCTATATGTAAACAGCATCAAATATACTTGTATTCAATGTGAATACACTGTTATACCATGAGTTTTTACTTCTATATGTAAACTGCATGGAATATACTTGTTTTCAATGTAAATACACTGTTATACCATGAGTTTTTACTTCTATATGTAAACAGCATCAAATATACTTGTATTCAATGTGAATACACTGTTATACCATGAGTTTTTACTTCTATATGTAAACAGCATCAAATATACTTGTATTCAATGTGAATACACTGTTATACCATGAGTTTCTACTTCTATATGTAAACAGCATCAAATATACTTGTATTCAATGTGAATACACTGTTATACCATGAGTTTTTACTTCTATATGTAAACAGCATCAAATATACTTGTATTCAATGTGAATACACTGTTATACCATGAGTTTTTACTTCTATATGTATAGTGCATCAAATATATTTGTATTCAATGTAAATACACTGTTATACCATGAGTTTTTACTTCTATATGTAAACAGCATCAAATATACTTGTATTCAATGTGAATACACTGTTATACCATGAGTTTTTACTTCTCTATATGTAAACTGCATGGAAAATAATTGTATTCAATGTGAATACACTGTTATACCATAACTTTTACTACTATATGTAAACTGCATGGAATATACTTTTATTCAATGTGAATACACTGTCATACCATGAGTTTTTACTTCTATATGTAAACTGCATCAAATATATTTGTATTCAATGTGAATACACTGTTATACCATGAGTTTTTACTTCTATATGTAAACAGCATCAAATATACTTGTATTCAATGTGAATACACTGTTATACCATGAGTTTTTACTTCTATATGTAAACAGCATCAAATATACTTGTATTCAATGTGAATACACTGTTATAACATGAGTTTTTACTTTTATATGTATACTGCATCAAATATACTTGTATTCAATGTGAATACACTGTTATACCATGAGTTTTTACTTCTATATGTAAACTGCATCAAATATACTTGTATTCAATGTGAATACACTGTTAAACCAAGAGTTTTTACTTCTATATGTAAACAGCATCAAATATACTTGTATTCAATGTGAATACACTGTTATACCATGAGTTTATATTTCTATATGTAAACTGCATCAAATATACTTGTATTCAATGTGAATACACTGTTATACTATGAGTTTTTACTTCTATATGTAAACAGCATCAAATATACTTGTATTCAATGTGAATACACTGTTATACCATGATTTTTTACTTCTATATGTAAACAGCATCAAATATACTTGTATTCAATGTGAATACACTGTTATACCATGAGTTTTTACTTCTATATGTAAACAGCATCAAATATACTTGTATTCAATGTGAATACACTGTTATACCATGAGTTTTTACTTCTATATGTAAACTGCATGGAATATACTTGTATTCAATGTGAATACACTGTTATACCATGAGTTTTTACTTCTATATGTAAACTGCATCAAATATACTTGTATTCAATGTGAATACACTTTTATAGCATGAGTTTTTACTTCTATATGTAAACTGCATCAAATATACTTGTATTCAATGTGAATACACTGTTATACCATGAGTTTTTACTTCTATATGTAAACTGCATCAAATATACTTGTATTCAATGTGAATACACTGTTATACCATGAGTTTTTACCTCTATATGTAAACAGCATAAAATATACTTGTATTCAATGTGAATACACTGTTATACCATGAGTTTTTACTTCTATATTGTGGAACAACAGCAGATGTCTATCTGTTCCTGAAGCGTCAAACTCAAACGCTATAGTTACGAATGTTCTACTATCTGTTATGTTATCAGACATTTCTTCCTAAATAAGTAGAAGTTCCAGAATAGCTTTAGAATGTGCAGTAAAATCTATTAACCTTAGGGGAGGGCGTAATTTCAAAGCTAGTATAAAACCACTGTTTTTCCATTATTAGTCGCTTCTTCACTAAACTAGACGCTTAGCAAAAGTAAGGTTTCATTTCATTATTCATGTAATCATTGTATTCCCTTTTTCTGTGTTAGAATAATACAAACGTTTTCAGTCATTACAATATGTAAACAGCATCAAATATACTTGTATTCAATGTGAATACACTGTTATACCATGAATTTTTACTTCTATATGTAAACTGCATCAAATATACTTGTATTCAATGTAAATACACTGTTATATCATGAGTTTCTATTTCTATATGTAAACAGCATCAAATATACTTGTATTCAATGTGAATACACTGTTATACCATGAGTTTTTACTTCTATATGTAAACTGCATCAAATATACTTGTATTCAATGTGAATACCCTGTTTTATCATGAGTTTTTACTTCTATATGTAAACAGCATCAAATATACTTGTATTCAATGTGAATACACTGTTATACCATTAGTTTTTACTTCTATATGTAAACAGCATCAAATATACTTGTATTCAATGTGAATACACTGTTATACCATGAGTTTTTAATTCTATATATAAACAGCATCAAATATACTTGTATTCAATGTGAATACCCTGTTTTACCATGAGTTTTTACTTCTATATGTAAACAGCATCAAATATACTTGTATTCAATGTGAATACACTGTTATACCATGAGTTTTTACTTCTATATGTAAACAGCATCAAATATACTTGTATTCAATGTCAATACACTGTTATACCATGAGTTTTTACTTCTATATGTAAACAGCATCAAATATACTTGTATTCAATGTGAATACACTGTTATACCATGAGTTTTTACTTCTATATGTAAACTGCATCAAATATACTTGTATTCAATGTGAATACACTGTTATACCATGAGTTTTTACTTCTATATGTAAACAGCATCAAATATACTTGTATTCAATGTGAATACACTGTTATACCATGAGTTTTTACTTCTATATGTAAACTGCATCAAATATACTTGTATTCAATGTGAATACACTGTTATACCATGAGTTTTTACTTCTATATGTAAACAGCATCAAATATACTTGTATTCAATGTGAATACATTGTTATACCATGAGTTTTTACTTCTATATGTAAACAGCATCAAATATACTTGTATTCAATGTGAATACACTGTTATACCATGAGTTTTTACTTCTATATTTAAACAGCATCAAATATACTTGTATTCAATGTGAATACACTGTTATACCATGAGTTTTTACTTCTATATGTAAACAGCATCAAATATACTTGTATTCAATGTGAATACACTGTTATACCATGAGTTTTTACTTCTATATGTAAACAGCATCAAATATACTTGTATTCAATGTGAATACACTGTTATACCATGAGTTTTTACTTCTATATGTAAACTGCATGGAATATACTTGTATTCAATGTGAATACACTGTTATACCATGAGTTTTTACTTCTATATGTAAACAGCATCAAATATACTTGTATTCAATGTGAATACACTGTTATACCATGAGTTTTTACTTCTATATGTAAACTGCATCAAATATACTTGTATTCAATGTGAAAACACTGTTATACTATGAGTTTTTACTTCTATATGTAAACAGCATCAAATATACTTGTATTCAATGTGAATACACTGTTATACCATGAGTTTCTACTTCTATATGTAAACAGCATCAAATATACTTGTATTCAATGTGAATACACTGTTATACCATGAGTTTTTACTTCTATATGTAAACAGCATCAAATATACTTGTATTCAATGTGAATACACTGTTATACCATGAGTTTTTACTTCTATATGTAAACTGCATGGAATATACTTGTATTCAATGTGAATACACTGTTATACCATGAGTTTTTACTTCTATATGTATACAGCATCAAATATACTTTTCAATGGTGGTTACACCTTTTGAAAAGTATACTTTTCTATTACGTTCATTAACGTAATAATGTGATTATAATGGTTTATAATCACGCCTTGTAACTATTTCTCTATCAGATAAATAGGTTCCAAGCGGGTAGTTCGCGCCCCGAACACCCTGGGTAGTTCGCGCCCCGAACACCCTGGGTAGTTCGCGCCCCGAACACCCTGGGTAGTTCGCGCCCCGAACACCTTTTCCCTAGCAAATGGATGGCCAATTAAGCACGTGAAGCGGGTTATTTGTTCCCTAATAGTAAGCCTTAGATACGTAATTGGGTGGTGGGAGGGAAATTACGTGTTTTCTGAGCTAGGCTTCGCTTGTGAATGTTCGTCTGTAGCAGTGTCTGTACACTGCTGCCGGATAATCAAATACTTCGTATTGATTATCGAATGGTTTACAAACCATTCACTCCATGGAAAAGTGTTAACTTTTCAATGGTGGTTACACCTTTTGAAAAGTATACTTTTCTATTACGTTCACTAACGTAATAATGTGATTATAATGCTTTATAATCACGCCTTGTAACTATTTCTCTATCAGATAAATAGGTTCCAAGCGGGTAGTTCGCGTCCCGAACACCCTGAATTAAAAGTGGCAAACTAAGGAACCCTTTTTTGTTTTTGTTTGAGCCCATGACTATAAACATTCGGCTTAGTTCCTGACTGTTAACAGGCAACTGTGTTGGAGCTCATGACTTCCCACATGCAGCTCAGTTCCTGACTGTCAACAGGCAACTGTGTTTGAACTCATGACTTTGAACATACAACTTCGCTCATGACTATAAACATGCAGCTTAGCTCATGACTATAAACATGCAGCTGTTCAACAATTCACCAACGACGTGCAGTTCAATTTTTCCTCAATTAACGAACCAGTTCTTAAAGGGCATTTAGTTCAAAACTATACACATTCGATTGGTTGGTTGGTTTGTGGCTAATTAGTTTGTAAAAGGCTCATGACTTTCATGCAGCCAGACTTTCATGCAGTCAGCGGTAAAACGTGGTGTTGGAAGTTTGACCGATTCTGACACACACACACGAACGTCATACACTCATACATGTGCATCCAAATTATTGTCCCGAGGTATTTTATCAAGCTTGTTGTACCTCTTTTAACTCGTTATTGCTGTCTGGGACACCTTCGGTGAATCCAAGTAGCTTTGCTCGGCATGCTGCTAAATCTTCTTTTGATAGTGTCTCCCAGTCGTCTTCGAAAAATGGTGTTGCCATTGTGACACTTGGTGGTGTTGATGATCCGCGTTGGGAATTGACTTAGAAAGTGTCACTAATTGGAAAACTATGAATTCTTCTATTCTTTATGGAAAAACTTCTTTGAGTTTCACGTGCAGAAAATTACGTGTTTTCTGAGCTAGGCTTTGCTTGTGAATGTTCGTCTGTAGCAGTGTCTGTACACTGCTGCCAGATAATCAAATACTTCGTATTGATTATCGAATGGTTTACGAACCATTCACTCCATAGAAAAGTGTTAACTTTTCAATGGTGGTTACACCTTTTGAAAAGTATACTTTTCTATTACGTTCATTAACGTAATAATGTGATTATAATGGTTTATAATCACGCCTTGTAACTATTTCTCTATCAGATAAATAGGTTCCAAGCGCGGTAGTTCGCGCCCCGAACACCCTGGGTAGTTCGCGCCCCGAACACCCTGGGTAGTTCGCGCCCCGAACACCCTGAATTAAAAGTGGCAAGCTAAGGAACCCCTTTTTTTTTTTTTTTTTTTTTTTTGTTTTTGTTTGAGCCCATGACTATAAACATTCGGCTTAGTTCCTGACTGTTAACAGGCAACTGTGTTGGAGCTCATGACTTCCCACATGCAGCTCAGTTCCTGACTGTCAACAGGCAACTGTGTTTGAACTCATGACTTTGAACATACAACTTCGCTCATGACTATAAACATGCAGCTTAGCTCATGACTATAAACATGCAGCTGTTCAACAATTCACCAACGACGTGCAGTTCAATTTTTCCTCAATTAACGAACCAGTTCTTAAAGGGCATTTAGTTCAAAACTATACACATTCGATTGGTTGGTTGGTTTGTGGCTAATTAGTTTGTAAAAGGCTCATGACTTTCATGCAGCCAGACTTTCATGCAGTCAGCGGTAAAACGTGGTGTTGGAAGTTTGACCGATTCTGACACACACACACGAACGTCATACACTCATACATGTGCATCCAAATTATTGTCCCGAGGTATTTTATCAAGCTTGTTGTACCTCTTTTAACTCGTTATTGCTGTCTGGGACACCTTCGGTGAATCCAAGTAGCTTTGCTCGGCATGCTGCTAAATCTTCTTTTGATAGTGTCTCCCAGTCGTCTTCGAAAAATGGTGTTGCCATTGTGACACTTGGTGGTGTTGATGATCCGCGTTGGGAATTGACTTAGAAAGTGTCACTAATTGGAAAACTATGAATTCTTCTATTCTTTATGGAAAAACTTCTTTGAGTTTCACGTGCAGAAAATTACGTGTTTTCTGAGCTAGGCTTTGCTTGTGAATGTTCGTCTGTAGCAGTGTCTGTACACTGCTGCCAGATAATCAAATACTTCGTATTGATTATCGAATGGTTTACGAACCATTCACTCCATAGAAAAGTGTTAACTTGTATTCAATGTGAATACACTGTTATAGCATGAGTTTTTACTTCTATATGTAAACAGCATCAAATATACTTGTATTCAATGTGAATACACTGTTATACCATGAGTTTTTACTTCTATATGTAAACTGCATGGAATATACTTGTATTCAATGTGAATACACTGTTATACCATGAGTTTTTACTTCTATATGTAAACAGCATCAAATATACTTGTATTCAATGTGAATACACTGTTATACCATGAGTTTCTACTTCTATATGTAAACAGCATCAAATATACTTGTATTCAATGTGAATACACTGTTATACCATGAGTTTTTACTTCTAAATGTAAACAGCATCAAATATACTTGTATTCAATGTGAATACACTGTTATACCATGAGTTTTTACTTCTATATGTAAACAGCATCAAATATACTTGTATTCAATGTGAATACACTGTTATACCATGAGTTTTTACTTCTATATGTAAACAGCATCAAATATACTTGTATTCAATGTGAATACACTGTTATACCATGAGTTTTTACTTCTATATGTAAACTGCATGGAATATACTTGTATTTAATGTGAATACACTGTTATACCATGAGTTTTTACTTCTATATGTAAACAGCATCAAATATACTTGTATTCAATGTGAATACACTGTTATACCATGAGTTTTTACTTCTATATGTAAACTGCATCAAATATACTTGTATTCAATGTGAATACACTGTTATACCATGAGTTTTTGCTTCAATATGTAAACTGCATCAAATATACTTGTATTCAATGTGAATACACTGTTATACCATGAGTTTTTACTTCTATATGTAAACAGCATCAAATATACTTGTATTCAATGTGAATACACTGTTATACCATGAGTTTTTACTTCTATATGTAAAAAGCATCAAATATACTTGTATTCAATGTGAATACACTGTTATACCATGAGTTTTTACTTCTATATGTAAACAGCATCAAATATACTTGTATTCAATGTGAATACACTGTTATACCATGAGTTTTTACTTCTATATGTAAACTGCATGGAATATACTTGTATTCAATGTGAATACACTGTTATACCATGAGTTTTTACTTCTATATGTAAACAGCATCAAATATACTTGTATTCAATGTGAATACACTGTTATACCATGAGTTTTTACTTCTATATGTAAACAGCATCAAATATACTTGTATTCAATGTGAATACACTGTTATACCATGAGTTTTTACTTCTATATGTAAACAGCATCAAATATACTTGTATTCAATGTGAATACACTGTTATACCATGAGTTTTTACTTCTATATGTAAACAGCATCAAATATACTTGTATTCAATGTGAATACACTGTTATACCATGAGTTTTTACTTCTATATGTAAACAGCATCAAATATACTTGTATTCAATGTGAATACACTGTTATACCATGAGTTTTTACTTCTATATGTAAACTGCATGGAATATACTTGTATTCAATGTGAATACACTGTTATACCATGAGTTTTTACTTCTATATGTAAACAGCATCAAATATACTTGTATTCAATGTGAATACACTGTTATACCATGAGTTTTTACTTCTATATGTAAACAGCATCAAATATACTTGTATTCAATGTGAATACACTGTTATACCATGAGTTTTTACTTCTATATGTAAACAGCATCAAATATACTTGTATTCAATGTGAATACACTGTTATACCATGAGTTTTTACTTCTATATGTAAACAGCATCAAATATACTTGTATTCAATGTGAATACACTGTTATACCATGAGTTTTTACTTCTATATGTAAACTGCATGGAATATACTTGTATTCAATGTGAATACACTGTTATACCATGAGTTTTTACTTTTATATGTAAACTGCATCAAATATACTTGTATTCAATGTGAATACACTGTTATACCATGAGTTTTTACTTCTATATGTAAACAGCATCAAATATACTTGTATTCAATGTGAATACACTGTTATACCATGAGTTTTTACTTCTATATGTAAACTGCATCAAATATACTTGTATTCAATGTGAATACACTGTTATACCATGAGTTTTTACTTCTATATGTAAACTGCATCAAATATACTTGTATTCAATGTGAATACACTGTTATACCATGAGTTTTTACTTCTATATGTAAACAGCATCAAATATACTTGTATTCAATGTGAATACACTGTTATACCATGAGTTTTTACTTCTATATGTAAACTGCATGGAATATACTTGTATTCAATGTGAATACACTGTTATACCATGAGTTTTTACTTCTATATGTAAACAGCATCAAATATACTTGTATTCAATGTGAATACACTGTTATACCATGAGTTTCTATTTCTATATGTAAACAGCATCAAATATACTTGTATTCAATGTGAATACACTGTTATACCATGAGTTTTTACTTCTATATGTAAACAGCATCAAATATACTTGTATTCAATGTGAATACACTGTTATACCATGAGTTTTTACTTCTATATGTAAACAGCATCAAATATACTTGTATTCAATGTGAATACACTGTTATACCATGAGTTTTTACTTTTATATGTAAACTGCATCAAATATACTTGTATTCAATGTGAATACACTGTTATACCATGAGTTTCTACTTCTATATGTAAACAGCATCAAATATACTTGTATTCAATGTGAATACACTGTTATACCATGAGTTTTTACTTCTATATGTAAACTGCATCAAATATACTTGTATTCAATGTGAATACACTGTTATACCATGAGTTTTTACTTCTATATGTAAACAGCATCAAATATACTTGTATTCAATGTGAATACACTGTTATACCATGAGTTTTTACTTTTATATGTAAACTGCATCAAATATACTTGTATTCAATGTGAATACACTGTTATACCATGAGTTTTTACTTCTATATGTAAACAGCATCAAATATACTTGTATTCAATGTGAATACACTGTTATACCATGAGTTTTTACTTCTATATGTAAACAGCATCAAATATACTTGTATTCAATGTGAATACACTGTTATACCATGAGTTTTTACTTCTATATGTAAACAGCATCAAATATACTTGTATTCAATGTGAATACACTGTTATACCATGAGTTTTTACTTCTATATGTAAACTGCATTAAATATACTTGTATTCAATGTGAATACACTGTTATACCATGAGTTTTTACTTCTATATGTAAACTGCATCAAATATACTTGTATTCAATGTGAATACACTGTTATACCATGAGTTTTTACTTCTATATGTAAACAGCATCAAATATACTTGTATTCAATGTGAATACACTGTTATACCATAAGTTTTTACTTCTATATGTAAACAGCATCAAATATACTTGTATTCAATGTGAATACACTGTTATACCATGAGTTTTTACTTCTATATGTAAACAGCATCAAATATACTTGTATTCAATGTGAATACACTGTTATACCATGAGTTTTTACTTCTATATGTATACTGCATCAAATATACTTGTATTCAATGTGAATACACTGTTATACCATGAGGTTTTACTTTTATATGTAAACTGCATCAAATATACTTGTATTCAATGTGAATACACTGTTATACCATGAGTTTTTACTTCTATATGTAAACAGCATCAAATATACTTGTATTCAATGTGAATACACTGTTATACCATGAGTTTTTACTTTTATATGTAAACTGCATCAAATATACTTGTATTCAATGTAAATACACTGTTATACCATGAGTTTTTACTTCTATATGTAAACAGCATCAAATATACTTGTATTCAATGTGAATACACTGTTATACCATGAGTTTACACTTCTATATGTAAACTGCATGGAATATACTTGTATTCAATGTGAATACACTGTTATACCATGAGTTTTTACTTCTATATGTAAACAGCATCAAATATACTTGTATTCAATGTGAATACACTGTTATACCATGAGTTTCTACTTCTATATGTAAACAGCATCAAATATACTTGTATTCAATGTGAATACACTGTTATACCATGAGTTTCTACTTCTATATGTAAACAGCATCAAATATACTTGTATTCAATGTGAATACACTGTTATACCATGAGTTTTTACTTCTATATGTAAACAGCATCAAATATACTTGTATTCAATGTGAATACACTGTTATACCATGAGTTTTTACTTCTATATGTAAACTGCATCAAATATACTTGTATTCAATGTGAATACACTGTTATACCATGAGTTTTTACTTCTATATGTAAACAGCATCAAATATACTTGTATTCAATGTGAATACACTGTTATACCATGAGTTTTTACTTCTATATGTAAACTGCATCAAATATACTTGTATTCAATGTGAATACACTGTTATACCATGAGTTTTTACTTCTATATGTAAACTGCATCAAATATACTTGTATTCAATGTGAATACACTGTTATACCATGAGTTTTTACTTCTATATGTAAACAGCATCAAATATACTTGTATTCAATGTGAATACACTGTTATACCATGAGTTTCTACTTCTATATGTAAACAGCATCAAATATACTTGTATTCAATGTGAATACACTGTTATACCATGAGTTTTTACTTCTATATGTAAACTGCATCAAATATACTTGTATTCAATGTGAATACACTGTTATACCATGAGTTTTTACTTCTATATGTAAACAGCATCAAATATACTTGTATTCAATGTGAATACACTGTTATACCATGAGTTTTTACTTTTATATGTAAACTGCATCAAATATACTTGTATTCAATGTAAATACACTGTTATACCATGAGTTTTTACTTCTATATGTAAACAGCATCAAATATACTTGTATTCAATGTGAATACACTGTTATACCATGAGTTTTTACTTCTATATGTAAACTGCATGGAATATACTTGTATTCAATGTGAATACACTGTTATACCATGAGTTTTTACTTCTATATGTAAACAGCATCAAATATACTTGTATTCAATGTGAATACACTGTTATACCATGAGTTTTTATTTCTATATGTAAACAGCATCAAATATACTTGTATTCAATGTGAAGACACTGTTATACCATGAGTTTCTACTTCTATATGTAAACAGCATCAAATATACTTGTATTCAATGTGAATACACTGTTATACCATGAGTTTTTACTTCTATATGTAAACTGCATGGAATATACTTGTATTCAATGTGAATACACTGTTATATCATGAGTTTTTACTTCTATATGTAAACAGCATCAAATATACTTGTATTCAATGTGAATACACTGTTATACCATGAGTTTCTACTTCTATATGTAAACAGCATCAAATATACTTGTATTCAATGTGAATACACTGTTATACCATGAGTTTCTACTTCTATATGTAAACAGCATCAAATATACTTGTATTCAATGTGAATACACTGTTATACCATGAGTTTTTACTTCTATATGTATACTGCATCAAATATACTTGTATTCAATGTGAATACACTGTTATACCATGAGTTTTTACTTTCTATCTGTATACTGCATCAAATATACTTTATTCAATGTGAATACACTGTTATATCATGATTTTCTACTTCTATATGTAAACAGCATCAAATATACTTGTATTCAATGTGAATACACTGTTATACCATGAGTTTTTACTTTTATCTGTATACTGCATCAAATATACTTGTATTCAATGTAAATACACTGTTATACCATGAGTTTCTACTTCTATATGTAAACAGCATCAAATATACTTGTATTCAATGTGAATACACTGTTATACCATGAGTTTTTACTTCTATATGTAAACTGCATGGAATATACTTGTATTCAATGTGAATACATATTGTTATACCATGAGTTTTTACTTCTATATGTAAACAGCATCAAATATACTTGTATTCAATGTGAATACACTGTTATACCATAAGTTTCTATTTCTATATGTAAACAGCATCAAATATACTTGTATTCAATGTGAATACACTGTTATACCATGAGTTTCTACTTCTATATGTAAACAGCATCAAATATACTTGTATTCAATGTGAATACACTGTTATACCATGAGTTTTTACTTCTATATGTAAACAGCATCAAATATACTTGTATTCAATGTGAATACACTGTTATACCATGAGTTTTTACTTCTATATGTAAACTGCATCAAATATACTTGTATTCAATGTGAATACACCTGTTATACCATGAGTTTTTACTTCTATATGTAAACAGCATCAAATATACTTGTATTCAATGTGAATACACTGTTATACCATGAGTTTTTACTTTTATATGTATACTGCATCAAATATACTTGTATTCAATGTGAATACACTGTTATACCATGAGTTTTTACTTCTATATGTAAACAGCATCAAATATACTTGTATTCAATGTGAATACACTGTTATACCATGAGTTTTTACTTCTATATGTAAACAGCATCAAATATACTTGTATTCAATGTGAATACACTGTTATACCATGAGTTTTTACTTCTATATGTATACTGCATCAAATATACTTGTATTCAATGTGAATACACTGTTATACCATGAGTTTTTACTTCTATATGTAAACTGCATGGAATATACTTGTATTCAATGTGAATACACTGTTATACCATGAGTTTTTACTTTTATCTGTATACTGCATCAAATATACTTGTATTCAATGTAAATACACTGTTATACCATGAGTTTTTACTTCTATATGTAAACAGCATCAAATATACTTGTATTCAATGTGAATACACTGTTATACCATGAGTTTTTACTTCTATATGTAAACTGCATGGAATATACTTGTATTCAATGTGAATACACTGTTATACCATGAGTTTTTACTTCTATATGTAAACAGCATCAAATATACTTGTATTCAATGTGAATACACTGTTATACCATAAGTTTCTACTTCTATATGTAAACAGCATCAAATATACTTGTATTCAATGTGAATACACTGTTATACCATGAGTTTCTACTTCTATATGTAAACAGCATCAAATATACTTGTATTCAATGTGAATACACTGTTATACCATGAGTTTTTACTTCTATATGTAAACTGCATGGAATATACTTGTATTCAATGTGAATACACTGTTATACCATGAGTTTTTACTTCTATATGTATACTGCATCAAATATACTTGTATTCAATGTGAATACACTGTTATATCATGAGTTTTTACTTCTATATGTAAACAGCATCAAATATACTTGTATTCAATGTGAATACACTGTTATACCATAAGTTTCTATTTCTATATGTAAACAGCATCAAATATACTTGTATTCAATGTGAATACACTGTTATACCATGAGTTTCTACTTCTATATGTAAACTGCATCAAATATACTTGTATTCAATGTGAATACACTGTTATACCATGAGTTTTTACTTCTATATGTAAACAGCATCAAATATACTTGTATTCAATGTGAATACACTGTTATACCATGAGTTTTTACTTCTATATGTAAACAGCATCAAATATACTTGTATTCAATGTGAATACACTGTTATACCATGAGTTTTTACTTCTATATGTAAACAGCATCAAATATACTTGTATTCAATGTGAATACACTGTTATACCATGAGTTTCTACTTCTATATGTAAACAGCATCAAATATACTTGTATTCAATGTGAATACACTGTTATACCATGAGTTTTTACTTCTATATGTAAACTGCATCAAATATACTTGTATTCAATGTGAATACACTGTTATACCATGAGTTTTTACTTCTATATGTAAACTGCATCAAATATACTTGTATTCAATGTGAATACACTGTTATACCATGAGTTTTTACTTCTATATGTAAACAGCATAAAATATACTTGTATTCAATGTGAATACACTGTTATACCCTATGAGTTTCTACTTCTATATGTAAACTGCATCAAATATACTTGTATTCAATGTGAATACACTGTTATACCATGAGTTTCTACTTCTATATGTATACTGCATCAAATATACTTGTATTCAATGTGAATACACTGTTATACCATGAGTTTTTACTTCTATATGTAAACAGCATCAAATATACTTGTATTCAATGTGAATACACTGTTATACCATGAGTTTCTACTTCTATATGTAAACAGCATCAAATATACTTGTATTCAATGTGAATACACTGTTATACCATGAGTTTTTACTTCTATATTGTAAACAGCATCAAATATACTTGTATTCAATGTGAATACACTGTTATACCATGAGTTTTTACTTCTATATGTAAACTGCATGGAATATACTTGTATTCAATGTGAATACACTGTTATACCATGAGTTTTTACTTCTATATGTATACTGCATCAAATATACTTGTATTCAATGTGAATACACTGTTATACCATGAGTTTTTACTTCTATATGTAAACAGCATCAAATATACTTGTATTCAATGTGAATACACTGTTATACCATGAGTTTTTACTTCTATATGTATACTGCATCAAATATACTTGTATTCAATGTGAATACACTGT
This sequence comes from Daphnia magna, assembly GCF_020631705.1. Classification (NCBI taxonomy): domain Eukaryota; kingdom Metazoa; phylum Arthropoda; class Branchiopoda; order Diplostraca; family Daphniidae; genus Daphnia; species Daphnia magna. The sequence goes on from NC_059190.1 coordinate 8,670,682, forward strand.
TATACCATGAGTTTTTACTTCTATATGTAAACAGCATCAAATATACTTGTATTCAATGTGAATACACTGTTATACCATGAGTTTTTACTTTTATCTGTATACTGCATCAAATATACTTTATTCAATGTGAATACACTGTTATACCATGAGTTTCTACTTCTATATGTAAACAGCATCAAATATACTTGTATTCAATGTGAATACACTGTTATACCATGAGTTTTTACTTCTATATGTTTACTGCATCAAATATACTTGTATTCAATGTGAATACACTGTTATACCATGTTTTTTTACTTTTATCTGTATACTGCATCAAATATACTTTATTCAATGTGAATACACTGTTATACCATGAGTTTATACTTCTATATGTAAACTGCATGGAATATACTTGTATTCAATGTGAATACACTGTTATACCATGAGTTTTTACTTCTATATGTAAACAGCATCAAATATACTTGTATTCAATGTGAATACACTGTTATACCATGAGTTTTTACTTCTATATGTATACTGCATCAAATATACTTGTATTCAATGTGAATACACTGTTATACCATGAGTTTTTACTTTTATATGTATACTGCATCAAATATACTTGTATTCAATGTGAATACACTGTTATACCATGAGTTTATACTTCTATATGTAAACTGCATCGAATATACTTTTTTCAATGTGAATACACTTTATATTTACTTTATACAGCTAATATATTGTATTCAATGTGAATACACTGTTATACATATTTTATATGTTATACCATATTTTTATATTGTAAACAGCATTGTATACATGTTATACCATGAGTTTTTTAATATACTTGTATTCAATGTTTATTTGTATACAATGTGAATACACTGTTATACCATGAGTTTTTTCTATATGTAAACTGCATCAAATATACTTTATTCAATGTGAATACACTGTTATACCATGAGTTTTTTTTTTTATATGTTAACAGCATCAAATATACTTGTATTCAATGTGAATACACTGTTATACCATGAGTTTTTACTTCTATATGTAAACAATATCTTGGATTAAATATACTTGTATTCAATGTGAATACACTGTTATACCATGAGTTTTTACTTTTATATGTAAACTGCATCAAATATACTTGTATTCAATGTGAATACACTGTTATACCATGAGTTTTTACTTCTATATGTAAACAGCATCAAATATACTTGTATTCAATGTGAATACACTGTTATACCATGAGTTTTTACTTCTATATGTAATACTGCATCAAATATACTTGTATTCAATGTGAATACACTGTTATACCATGAGTTTTTACTTCTATATGTAAACTGCATCAAATATACTTGTATTCAATGTGAATACACTGTTATACCATGAGTTTTTACTTTTATATGTAAACTGCATCAAATATACTTGTATTCAATGTGAATACACTGTTATACCATGAGTTTTTACTTCTATATGTATACTGCATCAAATATACTTTGTATTCAATGTGAATACACTGTTATACCATGAGTTTTTACTTCTATATGTAAACAGCATCAAATATACTTGTATTCAATGTGAATACACTGTTATACCATGAGTTTTTTACTTCTATATGTAAACAGCATCAAATATACTTGTATTCAATGTGAATACACTGTTATACCATGAGTTTTTACTTTTATATGTATACTGCATCAAATAGTACTTGTATTCAATGTGAATACACTGTTATACCATGAGTTTTTACTTCTATATGTAAACAGCATCAAATATACTTGTATTCAATGTGAATACACTGTTATACCATGAGTTTTTACTTCTATATGTAAACAGCATCAAATATACTTGTATTCAATGTGAATACACTGTTATACCATGAGTTTTTACTTCTATATGTAAACTGCATCAAATATACTTGTATTCAATGTGAATACACTGTTATACCATGAGTTTTTACTTCTATATGTATACTGCATCAAATATACTTGTATTCAATGTGAATACACTGTTATACCATGAGTTTTTACTTCTATATGTAAACAGCATCAAATATACTTGTATTCAATGTGAATACACTGTTATACCATGAGTTTTTACTTCTATATGTAAACAGCATCAAATATACTTGTATTCAATGTGAATACACTGTTATACCATGAGTTTCTACTTCTATATGTAAACAGCATCAAATATACTTGTATTCAATGTGAATACACTGTTATACCATGAGTTTTTACTTCTATATGTAAACAGGATCAAATATACTTGTATTCAATGTGAATACACTGTTATACCATGAGTTTTTACTTCTATATGTAAACTGCATGGAATATACTTGTATTCAATGTGAATACACTGTTATACCATGAGTTTTTAATTTTATCTGTATACTGCATCAAATATACTTTATTCAATGTGAATACACTGTTATACCATGATTTTCTACTTCTATATGTAAACAGCATCAAATATACTTGTATTCAATGTGAAGACACTGTTATACCATGAGTTTCTTTTTCTATATGTAAACAGGATCAAATATACTTGTATTCAATGTGAATACACTGTTATACCATGATTTTTTACTTCTATATGTAAACTGCATGGAATATACTTGTATTCAATGTGAATACACTGTTATACCATGAGTTTTTACTTCTATATGTTTACTGCATCAAATATACTTGTATTCAATGTGAATACACTGTTATATCATGAGTTTTTACTTCTATATGTAAACAGCATCAAATATACTTGTATTCAATGTGAATACACTGTTATACCATAAGTCTCTATTTCTATATGTAAACAGCATCAAATATACTTGTATTCAATGTGAAGACACGGTTATACCATGAGTTTCTACTTCTATATGTATACTGCATCAAATATACTTGTATTCAATGTGAATACACTGTTATACCATGAGTTTTTACTTCTATATGTAAACAGCATCAAATATACTTGTATTCAATGTGAATACACTGTTATACCATGAGTTTCTACTTCTATATGTAAACAGCATCAAATATACTTGTATTCAATGTGAATACACTGTTATATCACGAGTTTTTACTTCTATATGTAAACAGCATCAAATATACTTGTATTCAATGTGAATACACTGTTATACCATGAGTTTTTACTTTTATCTGTATACTGCATCAAATATACTTTATTCAATGTGAATACACTGTTATACCATGAGTTTCTACTTCTATATGTAAACAGCATCAAATATACTTGTATTCAATGTGAATACACTGTTATACCATGAGTTTTTACTTCTATATGTTTACTGCATCAAATATACTTGTATTCAATGTGAATACACTGTTTTACCATGAGTTTTTACTTTTATCTTTATAATGCATCAAATATACTTTATTCAATGTGAATACACTGTTATACCATGAGTTTCTACTTCTATATGTAAACAGCATCAAATATACTTGTATTCAATGTGAAGACACTGTTATACCATGAGTTTCTACTTCTATATGTAAACAGGATCAAATATACTTGTATTCAATGTGAATACACTGTTATACCATGAGTTTTTACTTTGATCTGTATACTGCATTAAATATACTTTATTCAATGTGAATACACTGTTATACCATGAGTTTCTAAATCTATATGTAAACGGCATCAAATATACTTGTATTTAATGTGAATACACTGTTATACCATGAGTTTTTACTTCTATATGTTTACTGCATCAAATATACTTGTATTCAATGTGAATACACTGTTATACCATGAGTTTTTACTTCTATATGTACACTGCATCAAATATACTTGTATTCAATGTGAATACACTGTTATACCATGAGTTTTTACTTCTATATGTAAACTGCATCAAATATACTTGTATTCAATGTGAATACAATGTTATACCCTGAGTTTATACTTCTATATGTATACTGCTTCAAATAAGTTTGTATTCAATGTGAATACACTATTATACCATGAGTTTTTACTTCTATATGTAAACAGCATCAAATATACTATATTCAATGTGAATACACTGTTATACCATGAGTTTCTACTTCTATATGTAAACAGCATCACATATACTTGTATTCAATGTGAATACAATGTTATACCCTGAGTTTATACTTCTATATGTATACTGCTTCAAATAAGTTTGTATTCAATGTGAATACACTATTATACCATGAGTTTTTACTTCTATATGTAAACAGCATCAAATATACTATATTCAATGTGAATACACTGTTATACCATGAGTTTCTACTTCTATATGTAAACAGCATCACATATACTTGTATTCAATGTGAATACACTGTTATACCATGAGTTTTTACATCTATATGTAAACTGCATGGAATATACTTGTATTCAATGTGAATACGCGTTTATACCATGAGTTTTTACTTCTATATGTATACTGCATCAAATATACTTGTATTCAATGTGAATACACTGTTATACCATGAGTTTTTACTTCTATATATAAACAGCATCAAATACACTTGTATTCAATGTGAATACACTGTTATACCATGAGTTTTGACTTCTATATGTAAACAGCATCAAATATACTTGTATTCAATGTGAATACACTGTTATACCATGAGTTTCTACTTCTATATGTAAACAGCATCAAATATACTTGTATTCAATGTGAATACACTGTTATACCATGAGTTTTTACTTCTATATGTAAACTGCATCAAATATACTTGTATTCAATGTGAATTCACTGTTATACCATGAGTTTTTACTTCTATATGTATACTGCATCAAATATACTTGTATTCAATGTGAATACACTGTTATACCATGAATTTTTAATTCTATATGTAAACAGCATCAAATATACTTGTATTCAATGTGAATACACTGTTATACCATGAGTTTTTACTTTTATCTGTATACTGCATCAAATATACTTTATTCAATGTGAATACACTATTATACCATGAGTTTCTACTTCTATATGTAAACAGCATCAAATATACTTGTATTCAATGTGAATACACTGGTATACCATGAGTTTTTACTTCTATATCTTTACTGCATCAAATATACTTGTATTCAATGTGAATACACTGTTATACCATGAGTTTCTACTTCTATTTGTAAACAGGATCAAATATACTTGTATTCAATGTGAATACACTGTTATACCATGAGTTTTTACTTCTATATGTAAACTGCATCGAATATACTTGTATTCAATGTGAATACACTGTTATACCATGAGTTTTTACTTCTATATGTAAACAGCATCAAATATACTTGTATTCAATGTGAATACACTGTTATACCATGAGTTTTTACTTCTATATGTAAACAGCATCAAATATACTTGTATTCAATGTGAATACACTGTTATACCATGAGTTTCTACTTCTATATGTAAACAGCATCAAATATACTTGTATTCAATGTGAATACACTGTTATACCATGAGTTTTTACTTCTATATGTAAAATGCATCAAATATACTTGTATTCAATGTGAATACACTGTTATACCATGAGTTTTTACTTCTATATGTAAACAGCATCAAATATACTTGTATTCAATGTGAATACACTGTTATACCATGAGTTTTTACTTCTATATGTAAACTGCATCAAATATACTTGTATTCAATGTGAATACACTGTTATACCATGAGTTTTTACTTCTATATATAAACAGCATCAAATATACTTGTATTCAATGTGAATACACTGTTATACCATGAGTTTTTACTTCTATATGTAAACAGCATCAAATATACTTGTATTCAATGTGAATACACTGTTATACCATGAGTTTTTACTTCTATATGTAAACAGCATCAAATATACTTGTATTCAATCTGAATACACTGTTATACCATGAGTTTCTACTTCTATATGTAAACAGCATCAAATATACTTGTATTCAATGTGAATACACTGTTATACCATGAGTTTTTACTTCTATATGTAAACTGCATCAAATATACTTGTATTCAATGTGAATACACTGTTATACCATGAGTTTTTACTTTTATATGTATACTGCATCAAATATACTTGTATTCAATGTGAATACACTGTTATACCATGAATTTTTAATTCTATATGTAAACAGCATCAAATATACTTGTATTCAATGTGAATACACTGTTATACCATGAGTTTTTACTTATATCTGTATACTGAATCAAATATACTTTATTCAATGTGAATACACTATTATACCATGAGTTTCTACTTCTTTATGTAAACAGCATCAATTATACTTGTATTCAATGTGAATACACTGGTATACCATGAGTTTTACTTCTATATCTTTACTGCATCAAATATACTTGTATTCAATGTGAATACACTGTTATACCATGAGTTTCTACTTCTATTTGTAAACAGCATCAAATATACTTGTATTCAATGTGAATACACTGTTATACCATGAGTTTTTACTTCTATATGTAAACTGCATGGAATATACTTGTATTCAATGTGAATACACTGTTATACCATGAGTTTTTACTTCTATATGTAAACAGCATCAAATATACTTGTATTCAATGTGAATACACTGTTATACCATGAGTTTTTGCTTCTATATGTATACTGCATCAAATATACTTGTATTCAATGTGAATACACTGTTATACCATGAGTTTTTACTTCTATATGTAAACAGCATCAAATATACTTGTATTCAATGTGAATACACTGTTATACCATGAGGTTTTTCTTCTATATGTAAACAGCATCAAATATACTTGTATTCAATGTGAATACACTGTTATACCATGAGTTTTTACTTCTATAGGTAAACAGCATCAAATATACTTGTATTCAATGTGAATACACTGTTATATTATGAGTTTTTACTTCTATATGTAAACAGCATCAAATATACTTGTATTCAATGTGAATACACTGTTATACCATGAGTTTTTACTTCTATGTGTAAACTGCATCAAATATACTTGTATTCATGGGAATACACTGTTATACCATGAATTTTTACTTCTATATGTAAACTGCATGGATTATACTTGTATTCAATGTGAATACACTGTTATACCATGAGTTTTTACTTCTATATGTATACTGCATCAAATATACTTGTATTCAATGTGAACACACTGTTATACTACGAGTTTTTACTTTTATATGTAAACAGCATCAAATATGCTTGTATTCAATGTGAATACACTGTTATACCATGAGTTTTTACTTCTATATGTAAACAGAATCAAATATACTTGTATTCAATGTGAATACACTGTTATACCATGAGTTTTTACTTCTATATGTAAACTGCATGGAATATACTTGTATTCAATGTGAATACACTGTTATACCATGAGGTTTTACTTCTATATGTAAACTGCATGGAATATACCTGTATTCAATGTGAATACACTGTTATACCATGAGTTTTTACCTCTATATGTAAACTGCATGGAATATACTTGTATGCAATGTGAATACACTGTTATACCATGAGTTTTTACTTCTCTATGTATACTGCATCAAATATACTTGTATTCAATGTGAATACACTGTTATACCATGATTTTTTACTTCTATACGTAAACTGCATGGAATATACTTGTATTCAATGTGAATACATTGTTATACCATGAGTTTTTACTTCTATATGTAAACAGCATCAAATATACTTGTATTCAATGTGAATACACTGTTATACCATGAGCTTTTACTTCTATATGTAAACTGCATCAAATATACTTGTATTCAATGTGAATACACTGTCATACCATGAGTTTTTACTTCTATATGTAAAGAGCATCAAATATACTTGTATTCAATGTGAATACACTGTTATACCATGAGTTTTTAGTTCTATATGTAAACTGCATGGAATATACTTGTATTCAAAGTGAATACACTGTTATACCATGAGTTTTTACTTCTATATGTAAACAGCATCAAATATACTTGTATTCAATGTGAATACACTGTTATACCATGAGTTTTTACTTCTATATGTAAACAGCATCAAATATACTTGTATTCAATGTGAATACACAGTTATACCATGAGTTTTTACTTCTACATGTAAATTGCACCAAATATACTTGTATTTAATGTGAATACACTGTTATACCATGAGTTTTTACTTCTATATGTATACTGCATCAAATATAATTGTATTCAATGTGAATACACTGTTATACCATGAGTTTTTACTTCTATATGTATACTGCATCAAATATACTTGTATTCAATGTGAATACACTGTTATACCATGAGTTTTTACTTCTATATGTAAACAGCATCAAATATACTTGTATTCAATGTGAATACACTGTTATACCATGAGTTTTTACTTCTATATGTAAACAGTATCAAATATACTTGTATTCAATGTGAATACACTGTTATACCATGAGTTTTTACTTCTATATGTAAGCAGCATCAAATATACTTGTATTCAAAGTGAATCCACTGTTATACCATGAGTTTTTACTTCTATATGTAAACAGCATCAAATATACTTGTATTCAATGTGAATACACTGTTATATTATGAGTTTTTACTTCTATATGTAAACAGAGTCAAATATACTTGTATTCAATGTGAATACACTGTTATACCATGAGATTTTACTTCTATATTAAAACAGCATCAAATATACTTGTATTTAATGTGAATACACTGTTATACCATGAGTTTTTACTTCTGTTGTGCACCGGCACAATGACATCTGGCAACATCGAAAGAGAAGAGGATGAGAAAGCAGAGCAGCAGACGACGGGAGTGGAGAGTAAAAAACCTCAAGAAGAATCACGTTTTCTCTCGTTCTGATTGATATAATTTCTCCCTGTCGTGTTCACGTTCCGTGAAATACAAAACTGTCTCTCGTTCTACCGTCTATTTCGTTCACTGTGACGCGAGTAGTTCACATTTTGGTGCCGAAACCCGGGATAAACGCTAGTGAAGGAAGCCGACAACGACTCAGCAGCACGTGCTCCTTTCGAGCGATCCTAGCCGTATCTAACTGTATCGCACCTCGAACATCGAACATCGAACACCGCACATCGAACACCGAACATCGAATACCGAACATCGAACACCGAACACCGAACATCGAACATCGAACACCCAGAACCGAACATCGACCTACGAACCCCCGACAAATAACATCAAAAGGGTATTTAATTTCTATCATGTCTCTCTCGTTCACAAACTAATCCGGCTCTTATAGGAGCACATTGCCTTGCCTCGTCACATTATCCGACCAATCAAGCTATCGAAGCAATGGAGGAAGACGAAAATGACTTGGCGAACGACAAGCATGTGCTATTTGCTCAACGCACAGTAGCCAAGAGATTTCACACGAAACTCATCACCCGTATTGGCAACTTTCTGAACGAGAAGCCGAAGGCCGACGATGTAAGGAGTAACATATCCGAACTCGAAGCTGCCCTGAGAAGAGTAGTAGCGCTCCATACGCGCTACGCCAGCCGGCCAACTTTATCAGAGGAGGAAACGGCAGCTGCAATCACATGGCTCGACAACGTTCAAGATTCCAACGGGAGCTGTCTAAACCGAATGAAGTCGTACCTCTCCTCCCTGGACCAAAATTCAGCCCAGAAGGGAAAGAATACATCCGGTCAATGGAGTGTAAGCCAGCATAGAAGCCGCGCAGATGAAGGCACAACACCGGACCTAAGCATACGCTCACACCAGCCACCGCTCGATGCAAATCTCAATCTAGAAGCTCAATTGCAACAAGCCAAGCAAGATCACGAGCGCACACTCGCCGAGATTAAAAAAAGAGGAGAAGAAAACCTAAGCAAAATTCAAGCGGCAATCAATCAACGGGATGGCGTCTGTCCAGAAAATCTTCTACAACCACCCCATCCATTCGCCTCTACGCCTATAACATCAGCGGTTACAACGCAAGTCAACCAGCAGCCAAGAAAGTTCCTACAGTTCGATGCAACCACGTCTCACAGAGAGCAACAGTCGCCATCAGCGCAGTACACGCATCCATCTTCAGGGCCATCCAACTATCCGCCACCAGCTCATTGGCCAAAAATAGCGATTTCAAGATTTAATGGCGATTGCCGCCGCTGGCCGGCTTTCACCCAGGTGATGAGAGCAACTATAGAGGAAACTACACTACCAGACCTTTACAAAGTGCTAGCTTTGCGCGAGAACCTTACTGAAGACATCCAGAAGAGAATGGCGAATCTTTTCAACGGCTCTTACACTTATGCTCAAGCCTGGAGCGAGCTAAAGGACAAATATGGTGTGCCCGCATTGATTATTCAAGCCCACATCCAGCACTTGCAAATGGTCCAATCCTTCCGTAACGGCGATTTCAAGTCCCTCGCCGACCTAGCCTCTCTCGTCCGGGATGCAGTATCTAGCGTAGCCGGAGACCCAAGCATGAACGAATTCACGCACTCAACGGTCGTCAACCAGCTCGCCACTAAGTTGCCTTTCAATTTGCAACAGGACTGGGGACGTTATGCTTACAATCTACGTCCAAAGGTCTCTTCCTTAGCCGACTTTGACCGCTGGATTGACGCCATTGTAGGAGCGGAAGAGTTGCGCGGCGCCAAACTCAACAATTACGTAACACCGAACCAAAACCCGCCACCGCGCCCTGCACTACCTTTCCCGCCAACAATTCTAAAAAATTCCGTCGCGTTCAAGATTCCAAATTCCGTCGAAAGCCCATCCGAGAGACCCAATCGAGCAGACAACCAATGGCCTGCATGTCCAGCTTGCAGCGATAACCCTGGCCATCGTCTCGAAGCATGCAGCATATTCCGAAAAATGTTGCCGTCTCAGCGAGCAGCCCTTTGCGGAGAAAATAACCACTGTTTCAAGTGCTTGCTTCCCGGACACTATGGGCGATCCTGCAGGAACACCGACGTGGCGTGTAATGCCGGCCCCGGCAAGCACCACTCTCTCATTCATGGAGCCGAACGCGTTTTTCCTGGAAAGCCTCAGCCAAAAGGTAAAGCAACTCTCCAGATTTTATTAGTTCACGCACCAAAAACGTCGCCGAAACCCGTCCTACTCGCCATAACCCCAATAGTCGTTCATAGTGACAAAGAAACCACCCTTACATTCGGCGTTCTTGATCCTGGTATTGAAGCCACTCTTATAAAATCAAGTCTCGCACAAAGGCTTCGCCTCAAAGGAGCTAATCAGAAAATACGATTTGGGTCATTCCATAACGCCGTTCTACTCGACTCTAGCGTTGTCAACTTCGTCATTGAATCTGCCGATAAAGCCAGGACATTTCAAGTAACCGATGCCTTCACCGTCCCAGATATCCAGCTGTCACCACGTAATATCAACTGGCATACAGAAAAATTTGAATGGCCCCACCTCTCCGACTTAAATTTGCCTCCTATCGACTCATCTAAAGTAGAATTGCTTATCGGAATGGATATAGTAGACGCGCACGAAATTTTAGACTCTCGAATATCCAGCCACAACGAACCACGCGCTAATTTAACAGTATTTGGTTGGGCGGTAGTAGGAAAAATCCCACCCTCTCTGATCCGCGGACCGAGCGCAAAGCGAAATGTAAACGTCAATGGAATATCCCCCACTTTGCAGCTAATCGACCTCGTACAAAAATTCTACAGCACAGAAACGTTCGGAGTAGACATTCAGGCGACAAAACCCAGCTCCCCCGAAGACGCTTTAGCAATCAGCATCCTAAAATCGTCAATCGTAAATATTCGTTGCGGATGGCAAGTCGATCTCTTGTTCAAATCACCAAACCCGAACATGCCAAACAACCGCGCACATGCAGTGTCGCGTTTTTACGCTGTCGAACGCCGCTTATTGTCCCAAGAAAACAAAGTCAACGCTATTCGTTATCGTGAAATCATTGAAGGTCATCTCGCAAATGGCTACGCCATCGAAGTCCCGTACGACCAGCTGCAACTCCCTTTCGGAAAGGTTTGGTATCTCCCACACCATTTCGTCACTAATCCGAATAAACCAAACAAAATCCGTGTGGTTTTTGACTGTTCAGCTAAATTAAACAACGTCTGCCTTAACGACTTTCTCCTACGTGGCCCTGTCTTACTCTCCAACTTAACCGGCGTGCTGCTCCGATCGCGGCAGTATTTAGTCGCTGTATCTGCAGATATAGAAAGCATGTATCACCGAGTCGGAGTCACCCCCAAAGACCAATCCGCATTACGCTTCGTATGGCGCACTCCAGGCAGTGACGAACCGCTCCGAACACTACAGATGACGACGCAAGTTTTTGGAGCCATCTCCTCGTCCACTTCCTCATTTTGGGTCCTGCAGCACGCAGTAAACAGCAATTCGCAATTCCCAGCCGTAGCTAAAAAACTCGTCGACAATTTCTACGCAGACAACTTAAGCGACTCGTTCGAAACCGAAGAGGAAGCCATCCTCTTCTCAAAACAGGCCGTCAAGTCTCTCGCGTCCGGAGGCTTCCGTCTAACGGCGTTTGCTTCCTCATCCCGACGCCTTTTAGCCTCCATTCCAGCTTCAGAACGATCGAACAAGTCACTCAATTTAGATTTCGACAAATTGCCGATTGAATACTTGCTCGGCCTCGTATGGGTTTGCGACGTCGATTGCTACCGTATCCGAATCCGGCCAATGGAAATGGTCACATCGAAGCGTCAAATGCTGTCCGCAATGTCCCGCACTTTCGACCCATTAGGCATCCTTCTACCCGTTATCACTCAAGCAAAAATTCTGTTTCAAGCGACATGGCGAACAACCCAAGAACGCGTACCGGCCCGAAAATCAGGCTCTCGTTTAGAAGCACTAGGTTGGGACGAAACGTTGCCAGATGGAATCCTGCTGAAATGGAACTCTTGGTCCAAAGAGCTACCATCGTTAGAAAAAATTTCCATCCCACGATGTTTCAGAACGGCAGATCTCCCCCTTAAAGATAGCCAGTTCGAATTGCACCTTTTCTCAGACGCGTCGTCCGACGCATTTGGCGCAGTAGCGTACCTTCGAACCATTGCCAAAGGAAAGATTCATCTGAGCTTTGTTCTTGCTAAAGGCCGATTGGCTCCTTTAAAGTTACTCTCTATCCCCCGCCTCGAGCTCCAAGGCGCAGTCACCGCTGTTCGACTAGCAAAAACGATAAAGGGCGAATTAAGATTGCCCATTGCAGAATACTATTTCTGGACGGACTCAGAAATAGTCCTTCGCTGGATCCATTCTTCCCACTGCAACTATTCCAGCTTTGTTTCACATCGCGTCGGCGAAATTCTCCGGCATTCAGAACCAGAACAATGGAGATTCATATCCGGATCAAAAAATCCCGCCGACGACTGCACGAGAGGAATGTCCCCCTCCAAGCTAGAATCTTTTTCTCAATGGTTAGGTGGACCAGCATTTCTGACGGAACCTTTGTCTCTCGAATCAGGACAGGCCGAGCTACTACCACTCGGAACTAACGACACCGAGTGGTGCCCAAAAAGAACAGTCGGCCACGTAAATGTAGAACCAATCCCGTCCCAGCAATCAGCGCCTATTAACGAAATAATTCGCCACCACGAAACTCTCAACGACTTGAAACGCAGCGTAGCCCAGCTACATCGCCCCGCCGAAGACAAAACGCCACTCCGTGCCGATGAGTTAGACCAAGCGCTTACTTTATGTCTGTCAGCAGCATGTCGCGAAGCATACCCTCAAGAATATGCCGCCATATCCGCCGGAAAGAACGTAAAAAATACCTCTCCTTTACGAAAATTGAATCCGTTTATCGACAAGAATAGGCTCCTCCGAGCCGAAGGCCGCCTCAAACACGCTGAAATCTCCCCCGAGGCTCGCAATCCCGTAATTGTAGGACTTAATCACCACCTAACCACCCTCATTATAGCCGACGCCCATCAGAAGGTACACCATTCAGGTGTAGAATGGACTTTAAGTGAGCTACGATGGAAATACTGGGTGCCCCGTGGTCGACGCCAAATCCGAAAAATGCTGTACAAATGCCGCGAATGTCGCCTGTCTCGCTCCCGTCCAAAACCGCCCATTATGGCAAGCCTGCCAAAAGAACGTCTTCAAGCATTCTTACCAGCATTTACAAATGTAGGACTAGATTTCTTCGGCCCACTTTACGTTGTCATCGGGAGAAAAACGGACAAAAGATATGGTCTAATAATCACTTGTCTCGCAACACGAGCTGTTCATCTAGAGGTAGTCTGGTCACTAACAAGCGACGCTTTCATCAACGCCCTTCGCCGTTTCATAAGCGTCCGTGGAAAACCCGCCTCCATATTCAGCGACAACGGGACCAACTTAGTAGCAGGAGAAAAGGAATTAAGAGAAGGAATCGACAAACTCAATTCAGAAAAGGTCACTACGCACGCGGCCGAGCTAAACATCAAATGGAATTTTTCGCCACCGTCTGGACCGCATTTTGGTGGAGTTTGGGAGAGGATGGTGCAATCCAGTAAGCGAGCACTCCGCGCAGTCCTCCAAGATCAGTCAGTCACCGATGAAGTACTTCAAACTGTGTTCAGCGAAGTCATGTCCTTGTTGAACGGCCGTCCACTCACCAACGTCCATATGGACCCCGCGAACCAGAAGCTCTCACGCCCAACCACTTTATTCTCGGTCGTCACGAGCCCCACATTCCACCAACCATCACAGACGACTCGCACAAACTTACTCGCCGCCGCTGGATGCAAACGCAATTCATCGTAGACCAGTATTGGGCCAGATGGATGCGCGAGTACGTTCCAAATTTAATCGAGCGCCAAAAATGGTTCCGTCCGACAAGGCGCCTCGAAGTCGGAGACGAAGTCATCCTAATCGATGAAAACAATCGGCGCGGAGAATGGCCAGTTGGTGTAATGATAAAAACCCTCCCCGACAATCAAGGCGTCGTCCGAAAGGCCGTTGTTAAAACCAAAACCGGTGAATACCTACGCCCTGTAATTAAACTTTGTGTCATTTCAGAAAGTAATCCGCAACCGGAATAATCGATCCATCGTGGTGGCCGGAGTGTTGTGCACCGGCACAATGACATCTGGCAACATCGAAAGAGAAGAGGATGAGAAAGCAGAGCAGCAGACGACGGGAGTGGAGAGTAAAAAACCTCAAGAAGAATCACGTTTTCTCTCGTTCTGATTGATATAATTTCTCCCTGTCGTGTTCACGTTCCGTGAAATACAAAACTGTCTCTCGTTCTACCGTCTATTTCGTTCACTGTGACGCGAGTAGTTCACAACTTCTATATGTATACTGCATCAAATATACTTGTATTCAATGTGAATACACTGTTATACCATGAGTTTTTACTTCTATATGTAAACAGCATCAAATATACTTGTATTCAATGTGAATACACTGTTATACCATGAGTTTTTACTTCTATTGGTAAACAGCATCAAATATGCTTGTATTCAATGTGAATACACTGTTATATTATGAGTTTTTACTTCTATATGTAAACAGCATCAAATATACTTGTATTCAATGTGAATACACTGTTATACCATGAGATTTTACTTCTATATTAAAACAGCATCAAATATACTTGTATTCAATGTGAATACACTGTTATACCATGAGTTTTTACTTCTATATGTAAACTGCATGGAATATACTTGTATTTAATGTGAATACACTGTTATACCATGAGTTTTTACTTCTTTATGTAAACTGCATGGAATATACTTGTATTCAATGTGAATACACTGTTATACCATGATTTTTTACTTCTATACGTAAACTGCATCAAATATAATTGTATTCAATGTGAATACACTGTTATACCATGAGTTTTTTCTTCTATATGTAAACAGCATCAAATATACTTGTATTCAATGTGAATACACTGTTATACCATGAGTTTTTACTTCTATGTGTAAACTGCATCAAATATACTTGTATTCATGGGAATACACTGTTATACCATGAATTTTTACTTCTATATGTAAACTGCATGGATTATACTTGTATTCAATGTGAATACACTGTTATAGCATGAGTTTTTACTTCAATATGTATATTGCATCAAATATACTGGTATTCAATGTGAATACACTGTTATACCATGAGTTTTTACTTCTATATGTAAACAGCATCAAATATACTTGTATTCAATATGAATACACTGTTATACCATGAGTTTTTACTTCTATATGTTAACAGCATAAAATATACTTGTATTCAATGTGAATACACTGTTATACCATGAGTTTTTACTTCTATATGTAAACAGCATCAACTATACTTGTATTCAATGTGAATACACTGTTATACCATGAGTTTTTACTCCTATATGGAAACAGCATCAAATATTCTTGTATTCAATGTGAATACACTGTTATACCATGAGTTTTTTCTTCTATATGTAAACAGCATCAAATATACTTGTATTCAATGTGAATACACTGTTATACCATGAGTTTTTACTTCTATATGTAAACAGCATCAAATATACTTGTATTCAATGTGAATACACTGTTATATTATGAGTTTTTACTTCTATATTTAAACACCATCAAATATACTTGTATTCAATGTGAATTCACTGTTATACCATGAGTTTTTACTTCTATATGTAAACAGCATCAAATATACTTGTATTCAATGTGAATACACTGTTATACCACGAGTTTTTACTTCTATATGTAAGCAGGATCAAATATACTTGTATTCAATGTGAATACACTGTTATACCATGAGTTTTTACATCTATATGTAAACTGCATGGAATATACTAGCATTCAATGTGAATACACTGTTATACCATGAGTTTTTACTTCTATATGTAAACTGCATGCAATATACTTGTATTCAATGTGAATACACTGTTATACAATGAGTTTTTACTTCTATATGTAAACAGCATCAACTATACTTGTATTCAATGTAGAAACACTGTTATACCATGAGTTTTTACTTCTATATGTAAACAGCATCAAATATACTTGTATTCAATGTGAATACACTGTTATACCATGAGTTTTTACTTCTATATGTAAACAGCATCAAAAAAACTTGTATTCAATGTGAATACACTGTTATACCATGAGTTTTTACTTCTATATGTAAACTGCATGCAATATACTTGTATTTAATGTGAATACACTGTTATACCACGAGTTTTTACTTCTATATGTAAACAGCATCAAATATACTTGTATTCAATGTGAATACACTGTTATACCATGAGTTTTTACTTCTATATGTATACTGCATCAAATATACTTGTATTCAATGTGAATACACTGTTATACCATGAGTTTTTACTTCTATATGTAAACTGCATGCAATATACTTGTATTTAATGTGAATACACTGTTATACCACGAGTTTTTACTTCTATATGTAAACAGCATCAAATATACTTGTATTCAATGTGAATACACTGTTATACCATGAATTTTTACTTCTATATGTAAACAGCATCAAATATACTTGTATTCAATGTGAATACACTGTTATATCATGAGTTTTTACTTCTATATGTATACTGCATCAAATATACTTGTATTCAATGTGAATACACTGTTATACCATGAGTTTTTACTTCTATATGTAAACTGCATGCAATATACTTGTATTCAATGTGTATACACTGTTATACCATGAGTTTTTACTTCTATATGTAAACTGCATGGAATATACTTGTATTCAATGTGAATACACTGTTATACCATGAGTTTTTACTTCTATATGTATACTGCATCAAAAATACTTGTATTCAATGTGAATACGCTGTTATACCATTAGTTTTTACTTCTATATGTAAACAGCATCAAATATACTTGTATTCAATGTGAATACACTGTTATACCATTAGTTTCTATTTCTATATGTAAACAGGATCAAATATACTTGTATTCAGTGTGAATACACTGTTATACCATGAGTTTTTACTTCTATATGGAAACTGCATGGAATATACTTGTATTCATTGTGAATACACTGTTATACCATGAGTTTTTACTTCTATATGTAAACAGCATCAAATACACTTGTATTCAATGTGAATACACTGTTATACCATGAGATTTTACTTCTATATGTAAACAGCATCAAATATACTTGTATTCAATGTGAATACACTGTTATACCATGAGTTTTTACTTCTATATATATACAGCATCAAATATACTTGTATTCAATGTTAATACACTGTTATACCATGAGTTTTTACTTCTATATGTAAACAGCATCAAATATACTTGTATTCAATGTGAATACACTGTTATACCATGAGTTTTTACTTCTATATGTATACTGCATCAAATATACTTGTATTCAAGGTGAATACACTGTTATACCATGAGTTTTTACTCCTATATGTAAACTGCATGGAATATACTTGTATTCAATGTGAATACACTGTTATACCATGATTTTTTACTTCTATATGTAAACAATATCAAATATACTTGTATTCAATGTGAATACACTGTTATACCATGAGTTTTTACTTCTATATGTAAACAGCATCAAATATACTTGTATTCAATGTGAATACACTGTTATACCATGAGTTTTTACTTCTATATGCAAACAGCATCAAATATACTTGTATTCATTGTGAATACACTGTTATACCATGAGTTTCTACTTCTATATGTAAACAGGATCAAATATACTTTTATTCAATGTGATTACACTGTTATACCATGAGTTTTTACTTCTATATGGAAACTGCATGGAATATACTTGTATTCATTGTGAATACACTGTTATACCATGAGTTTTTACTTCTATATGTAAACAGCATCAAATATACTTGTATTCAATGTGAATACACTGTTATACCATGAGTTTTTACTTCTATATGTAAACTGCATGGAACATACTAGCATTCAATGTGAATACACTGTTATACCATGAGTTTTTACTTCTATATGGAAACTGCATGGAATATACTTGTATTCATTGTGAATACACTGTTATACCATGAGTTTGTACTTCTATATGTAAAAAACATCAAATATACTTGTATTCAATGTGAATACACTGTTATACCATGAGTTTTTACTTCTATATGTAAACAGCATCAAATATACTTGTATTTATAGTGAATACACTGTTATACCATGAGTTTTTACTTCTATATGTAAACAGCATCAAATATACTTGTATTCAATGTTAATACACTGTTATACCATGAGTTTTTACTTCTATATGTAAACAGCATCAAATATACTTGTATTCAATGTGAATACACTGTTATACCATGAGTTTTTACTTCTATATGTAAACAGCATCAAATATACTTGTATTCAATGTGAATACACTGTTATACCATGAGTTTTTACTTCTATATGTAAACAGCATGCAATATAGTTGTATTCAATGTGAATACACTGTTATACCATGAGTTTTTACTTCTATATGTATACTGCATCAAATATACTTCTATTCAATGTGAATACACTGTTATACCTTGAGTTTTTACTTCTATATGTAAACAGCATCAAATATACTTGTATTCAATGTGAATACACTGTTATACCATGATTTTTTACTTCTATATGTAAACAATATCAAATATACTTGTATTCAATGTGAATACACTGTTATACCATGAATTTTTACTTCTGTATGTATACTGCATCAAATATACTTGTATTCAATGTGAATACACTGTTATACCATGAGTTTTTACTTCTATATGTAAACTGCATGCAATATACTTGTATTTAATGTGAATACACTGTTATACCACGAGTTTTTACTTCTATATGTAAACAGCATCAAATATACTTGTATTCAATGTGAATACACTGTAATACCATGAATTTTTACTTCTATATGTAAACAGCATCAAATATACTTGTATTCAATGTGAATACACTGTTATATCATGAGTTTTTACTTCTATATGTATACTGCATCAAATATACTTGTATTCAATGTGAATACACTGTTATACCATGAGTTTTTACTTCTATATGTAAACTGCATGCAATATACTTGTATTCAATGTGAATACACTGTTATACCATGAGTTTTTACTTCTATATGTAAACTGCATGGAATATACTTGTATTCAATGTGAATACACTGTTATACCATGAGTTTTTATTTCTATATGTATACTGCATCAAAAATACTTGTATTCAATGTGAATACGCTGTTATACCATAAGTTTTTACTTCTGTATGTAAACAGCATCAAATATACTTGTATTCAATGTGAATACACTGTTATACCATTAGTTTCTACTTCTATATGTAAACAGGATCAAATATACTTGTATTCAATGTGAATACACTGTTATACCATGAGTTTTTACTTCTATATGGAAACTGCATGGAATATACTTGTATTCATTGTGAATACACTGTTATACCATGAGTTTTTACTTCTATATGTAAACAGCATCAAATATACTTGTATTCAATGTGAATACACTGTTATACCATGAGTTTTTACTTCTATATGTAAACAGCATCAAATATACTTGTATTTAATGTGAATACACTGATATACCATGAATTTTTACTTCTATATGTAAACAGCATCAAATATACTTGTATTCAATGTTAATACACTGTTATACCATGAGTTTTTACTTCTATATGTAAACAGCATCAAATATACTTGTATTCAATGTGAATACACTGTTATACCATGAGTTTTTACTTCTATATGGAAACTGCATGGAATATACTTGTATTCATTGTGAATACACTGTTATACCATGAGTTTGTACTTCTATATGTAAACAACATCAAATATACTTGTATTCAATGTGAATACACTGTTATACCATGAGTTTTTACTTCTATATGTAAACAGCATCAAATATACTTGTATTTATAGTGAATACACTGTTATACCATGAGTTTTTTCTTCTATATGTAAACAGCATCAAATATACTTGTATTCAATGTGAATACACTGTTATACCATGATTTTTTACTTCTATATGTAAACAATATCAAATATACTTGTATTCAATGTGAATACACTGTTATACCATGAATTTTTACTTCTATATGTATACTGCATCAAAAATACTTGTATTCAATGTGAATACACTGTTATACCATGAGTTTTTACTCCTATATGTAAACTGCATGGAATATACTTGTATTCAATGTGAATACACTGTTATACCATGATTTTTTACTTCTATATGTAAACAATATCAAATATACTTGTATTCAATGTGAATACACTGTTATACCATGAGTTTTTACTTCTATATGTAAACAGCATCAAATATACTTGTATTCAATGTGAATACACTGTTATACCATGAGTTTTTACTTCTATATGTAAACAGCATGCAATATACTTGTATTCAATGTGAATACACTGTTATACCATGAGTTTTTACTTCTATATGTAAACAGCATCAAATATACTTGTATTCAATGTGAATACACTGTTATACCATGAGTTTTTACTTCTATATGTAAACAGCATAAAAAAAACTTGTATTCAATGTGAATACACTGTTATACCATGAGTTTTTACTTCTATATGTAAACAGCATAAAAAAAACTTGTATTCAATGTGAATACACTGTTATACCATGAGTTTTTACTTCTATATGTAAACTGCATGCAATATACTTGTATTTAATGTGAATACTCTGTTAAACCATGAGTTTTTACTTCTATATGTAAACAGGATCAAATATTCTTGTATTCAATGTGAATACACTGTAATACCTTGAGTTTTTACTTCTATATGTAAACTGCTTGGAATATACTAGCATTCAATGTGAATACACTGTTATACCATGAGTTTTTACTTCTATATGTAAACAGCATCAAATATACTTGTATTCAATGTGAATACACTGTTATACCATGAGTTTTTACTTCTATATGTAAACAGCATCAAATATACTTGTATTCAATGTGAATACGCTGTTATACCATTAGTTTGTACTTCTATATGTAAACAGCATCAAATATACTTGTATTCAATGTGAATACACTGTTATACCACGAGTTTTTACTTCTATATGTAAGCAGGATCAAATATACTTGTATTCAATGTGAATACACTGTTATACCATGAGTTTTTACTTCTATATGTAAACTGCATGGAACATACTAGCATTCAATTTGAATACTCTGTTATACCATGAGTTTTTACTTCTATATGTAAACTTTATGCAATATACTTGTATTCAATGTGAATACACTGGTATACCATGAGTTTTTACTTCTATATGTAAACAGCATCAACTATTTTTGTATTCAATGTGAATACACTGTTATACCATGAATTTTTACTTCTATATGTAAACAGCATCAAATATACTTGTATTCAATGTGAATAAACTGTTATACCATGAGTTTTTACTTCTATATGTAAACAGCATCAAAAATACTTGTATTCAATGTGAATACACTGTTATACCATGAGTTTTTACTTCTATATGGAAACTGCATGGAATATACTTGTATTCATTGTGAATACACTGTTATACCATGAGTTTTTACTTCTATATGTAAACAACATCAAATATACTTGTATTCAATGTGAATACACTGTTATACCATGAGTTTTTACTTCTATATGTAAACAGCATCAAATATACTTGTACTCAATGTGAATACACTGTTATACCATGAGTTTTTACTTCTATATGTAAACAGCATCAAATATACTTGTATTCAATGTTAATACACTGTTAAACCATGAGTTTTTACTTCAATATGTAAACAGCATAAAAAAAACTTGTATTCAATGTGAATACACTGTTATACCATGAGTTTTTACTTCTATATGTAAACTGCATGCAATATACTTGTATTTAATGTGAATACACTGTTATACCATGAGTTTTTACTTCTATATGTAAACAGGATCAAATATTCTTGTATTCAATGTGAATACACTGTAATACCATGAGTTTTTACTTCTATATGTAAACAGCATCAAATATACTTGTATTCAATGTGAATACACTGTTATACCATGAGTTTTTACTTCTATATGTAAACAGCATCAAATATACTTGTATTCAATGTGAATACACTGTTATACCATGAGTTTTTACTTCTATATGTAAACAGCATGCAATATACTTGTATTCAATGTGAATACACTGTTATACCATGAGTTTTTACTTCTATATGTAAACAGCATCAAATATACTTGTATTCAATGTGAATACACTGTTATATGTAAACAGCATCAAATATACTTGTATTCAATGTGAATACACTGTTATACCATGAGTTTTTACTTCTATATGTAAACACCATCAAATATACTTGTATTCAATGTGAATTCACTGTTATACCATTAGTTTTTACTTCTATATGTAAACAGCATCAAATATAAATGTATTCAATGTGAATACACTGTTATACCATGAGTTTTTACTTCTATATGTAAACAGGATCAAATATACTTGTATAGGGCTGTTCGACATCTTTTTTAACATTTGTTGAAATCGTGAAACGCAGCAACTCATGTATTTTTTCGTCTGCTACGAGTGACTTGTGTAATTCTGCGAAATACAAAAAAGTTAGTATTCAGATTTCAACATTCACCAAATTTTAGATTATCTGATTGAAAGGTATTCTGCGTAATGAATACTAAAAAAGGTTCTGTGAGTAGAATGTGTAAAGTGTCAAATTGCCGTAACCTGAAAAGTGCAAGTGTAAAATTGTATAGTTTACCAAAGGAGGGTGTAAGGCGAGACTTGTGGTTGGAGAGAATGAATTTAAATTACATCAACGACACCAACCTGAAAAATCTATATGTGTGTTCGGATCACTTTCTTACAGGTATTTCTAGGTTAATACTAACAATTATTGATTATTATCAGACAATTTGTGACATGCTTACAGGAAAGCCGAGTGGAGAATTCCACAAAAAACATGTTGATTGGGCACCCTCTATAAATTTGGAATCAAATAAGACGAAACAATTTCTAGGTATTGCATTATTCATTTCATGTGTAAACAAACATTATGAATGAACTATTTTGTCATTACAGTTGGTGATCAGCAAGTACGTAACAATGTTGCTTTTGACAAGGCTGATACTCCTCCATTGATGGATGTAGAAACTGCAACTGAAGATACCTCAAACAATTTAGATGAAGAAGTGGCATTAATTGAAGATACATTTGTAAGTGATTCTCATCCAATCCCATCCTTGAATGATGTAACAACAAGTACGGAAACTTTTGACATGACTTCAACTGCCGATGATCAAAATATCATATCGGTTGAAACCACCTTTCATGCATTGCGTAAGTAATGTTTTAAAATGTTTTTTTCTAATTATTGAAAGTAATAGTTTTGTTCATTACTTATAATTTTCAGCTGCATTAAATAATTCCAGTCAACCCATCAGGGACGTCGAATTTACTTCTGGTGATTCATCACTAACAACTTCAGTTGATCAAGTAACAGAATTAATGTTGCAACTTACTGTTTTAAAAGAAAAACTATTTCTTACTGAAGAAAAACTCCTGTACGCTAATGAAAGGATCTCTGAGCTTCAGGGGAATTTAATTACATCCCGTGACAGAATAGCAATTCTAGAAAAAGCTGTTGAACAGCGACCAACAGTATCAGAGATAATTAGAAAGGAAGATAATGCTACATCATTTTATACAGGAATAGATTCTTATGAGAAACTGTGGATGATGTTTAACTGGCTATCACAATTTGTGCCAAAAGAAGATAAGCGCGTAAAGTTAGGTTATTTCGATCAGTTTTGTATAACACTAATTAAACTACGATTAAATCTAACCGAGCAGGATTTAGCTTATCGTTTTGGTGTAGGTAAAAGCACAGTAAGCAAGTATTTTCTTTTTTGGGTACACGCTATGTATACGTGTTATGTACCAGCCTTAATAACATGGCCTACAAGAGAGAATATGAGGTGTACCGTTCCATTACTTTTTAGAGATAAGTTTTGTAATTGTGTGTGCATCATTGATTGTTTTGAAATTTTTTGTGAGCGTCCAATTAAGATTAAGGAGAGGGCGTCTACCTACTCATCATACAAATCACACAACACCGTGAAGTATTTGATTGGAGTAACGCCGCAAGGAACTGTTTCATTCATTTCTAAGGGATATGGAGGTCGTTGCAGTGACAAATTTATAGTTGACGATTCTGGTTTTTTGAACAATTTGATACAAGGTGATTTAGTTATGGCTGATAGGGGATTTAGAGTTCACGAGGCTGTTACTTTACGGAATGCAACTCTTGCTGTGCCTTCGTTCCTTGGAAAGCAAACACAGTTGTCAAATGTAGAAGTTGAGTACTCTAGAGGGCTTGCAAGGATTCGTATACATGTTGAGAGAATTATAGGTGCAACAAAACAAAGATTCACTATTTTAGAAGGTCCTCTTCATCGTGCAACACTTTCTGTTTCGAAGGGTGAAGATTCAGCAATAATTGATAAAATTGTTATGGTATGTTGCGCTCTTTACAATTCGTGTTCATCTGTTGTACCCTTTATGTAGTGTGTTTAGGTAAAAAATTGTCATAATAAACAAAAAAATTTCAAATAATAATTGATGTATTAACCTTGGTTAACAGGGGCACTAACAGATTACTGTATTCTTCGTAATAATTTAAACAAGCTCAATATTTTCACAAATGAATATTTTCATTTTTACAAAGGAAGGTACACAAATTGTATCTATTCAGTCACTACTTATTGTTTATATTGGAAAGTGCTCTTCTCTGAACTTGACTGTTATTAGGAACTACCGGTAATTTATTTTTCTTTGCTTTTGCCGCTGCGGCTGCTACGGCACGAGCAGCTTTCTTGCAAGTGTCACATTTCCAAATCTTTGTTATCCTTTTTGGGGGATTACTTTGCGATTTGATGCAGGATTCATGGATTTTTTTTCTCTTGCAATTGTTGTCTGCACAAATAACAATAGGTAAATTTTTAGGATCTTCTTGCTGGCAGTAACACGGTAGATATTTGTTTTCAATGGTGTTAGCAGGAACTTCTTTTTGCATTGTAGACTTTAAGTAAAAGTATCCACCAATAAGTTCCGGCATTATCACTTCAAGGAAGAATTTCTTAGCTTTTGCAATTGACGCTGACAGAAAACGCTCGTCGTAAGGGACGGTGATGTACACAAGATCCAACTCGGTGTAAACAACAAAAAAACCAAAGCGGTAACCAGTAATGAATAGCTGCAGCTGTACTTGATAATAGTAAGCATGCTCTGTGTCCATAACGTAACGGGATTCTTCTTCGTTGAAAGTTAATGGGAAATCCTTTGTCTTGGCTGCTGTTGAAATAAGTGCATTTTTGAATTTAAATGGGCACTTTATTTCGACAACTCCTTTTCCATGGCATGGACAACTAAACACTGCATCCGGTGACGCCGCAAGGAATGGGAACTCAGTTGAGATTAGTGCGCCTGTTCTAGATAAACTAAATCCCGGATGTTCATTGAGACGACCTATCTTCTCTTGAAATTCTTCCAAGGCTAGCGACTCTTTCTTCAAACCCCAACTGTAATAAAAAAATGTATAATATGGAAAATGTAAAGTGAAGACCATTGATGTAGATATACTGAATATTACACAAACCTTGTTGCTTCATTTGCAAACTGGAATGCTTCTGGATAGCAAATTTCCTTTATTAATGAAAGGGATGGTTTATTAATACTTGTTCTTAACACACTCTTGAATCTTGAAGCTGTAATTCGATATGCACGGTAACGGAACCAGTATTCGCTATCGCTCTGGTTCGCAGTTAGGGAGGAAATAGCTTCTTGTTGTTCTACAGTGACTGAAATTTGGCTATAAAGCTCATTACTCTTTTTGATAAGCTCCGACAATGTACTACCCATTAGGTCAATTTTAAACAAAGAACCAATAGGTTTTGGTAAAGTGATTTTAAGAGCTGCAGGAATGAAATTGCTCGATTTCTCAGTAACTAATAAAATACCGGCAGGATTGCCGGGCATTTCAGTCAGTTTACAAAGAAGAATTGATATTTCCTCCTTTGTTGGTACCCTAATTTTTGGTAATTTTTCTTTACAAATAGCCCCCATGTCAGCCACCCTTTTGAAGACGTCCTGATCATAACTTAATCGTCATAAACTAATAAACATTAGTAAACTAACACAAATACCGGCTTTGAATAGGTACCAGACCAGGTACACATTTCCTCAGTACAGCTTATTTGGTCATTAATCTGTGAAGAAACCATGCAGACTTGCACCAACCCAGCTACATGGTTGCACACCTCACCTAAACTAAAAATAAGGTTTACAGAATTTTAAAACATTATTAAACAATTATCATAAACACATGGTTAACTAACCCAGCAGCACACGTACAATGTGCACAAATTACTAAGCAGGATTCCGTTGAAACTGCTGCCCATGGCTTGTGTGGACCTTCACCTATTGCTTGGGAAGGTGATACCTAATCAGAGATCAATGCTAGTAATAAAGTGTTGGTTAATAAACCAAATAATATACCTTTGCCTTCATCAACACTACCCGTGATGGGAGAGCAATGGCCATGAACTCTTGAACCCAACCATCTTTTACAGCCTTTTTGGATTCAGAAGACAGCCCCTTGTATGCGCGAAGGGCTTCCAGATGATTTTGATAGCTTTTTGTTTCAACAAGATATATGAAGATATCTGAGGGAGCAATTATTGGAACAATTGGACAACAGTCTAAACCGTGTTTCCACAGAGAATTAGGAATAAAATATGGACAATCACTGTTAAACATTTGTAACTTTTCCAAATAACGTGTTTTGGCCTCAATACTAAGTCCACTGGCATAATTAGACAGTGACATAGTTAAACACTAACACTATAACGAACTAATAAATAAAGATAACACATCAAAACTTCAAAACAACCCCCTTTTCTATCACTGTTTTTTTTTTAAATTTGTATTTCGGAGAATTACACAAGTCACTCGTAGCAGACGAAAAAATACATGAGTTGCTGCGTTTCACGATTTCAACAAATGTTAAAAAAGATGTCGAACAACCCTATTCAATGTGAATACACTGTTATACCATGAGTTTTTACTTCTATATGTATACTGCATCAAATATACTTGTATTCAATGTGAATACGCTGTTATACTATGAGTTTGTACTTCTATATGTAAACAGCATCAAATATACTTGTATTCAATGTGAATACACTGTTATACCACGAGTTTTTACTTCTATATGTAAGCAGGATAAATATACTTGTATTCAATGTGAATACACTGTTATACCATGAGTTTTTACTTCTATATGGAAACTGCATGGAATATACTTGTATTCATTGTGAATACACTGTTATACCATGAGTTTTTACTTCTATATGTAAACAACATTAAATATACTTGTATTCAATGTGAATACACTGTTATTCCATGAGTTTTTACTTCTATATGTAAACAGCATCAAATATACTTGTATTAAATGTGAATACACTGTTATACCATGAGTTTTTACTTCTATATGTAAACAGCATCAAATATACTTGTATTCAATGTTAATACACTGTTATACCATGAGTTTTTACTTCAATATGTAAACAGCATCAAATATACTTGTATTCAATGTGAATACACTGTTATACCATGAGTTTTTACTTCTATACGTAAACAGCATCAAATATACTTGTATTCAATGTGAATACACTGTTATACCATGAGTTTTTACTTCTATATGTAAACAGCATAAAAAAAACTTGTATTCAATGTGAATACACTGTTATACCATGAGTTTTTACTTCTATATGTAAACTGAATGCAATATACTTGTATTTAATGTGAATACACTGTTATACCATGAGTTTTTACTTCTATATGTAAACAGCATCAAATATACTTGTATTCAATGTGAATACACTGTTATACCATGAGTTTTTACTTCTATATGTAAACACCATCAAATATACTTGTATTCAATGTGAATTCACTGTTATACCATGAGTTTTTACTTCTATATGTAAACAGCATCAAATATAAATTTATTCAATGTGAATACACTGTTATACCATGAGTTTTTACTTCTATATGTAAACAGGATCAAATATACTTGTATTCAATGTGAATACACTGTTATACCATGACTTTTTACTTCTATATGTAAACTGCATGGAATATACTAGCATTCAATGTGAATACACTTTTATACCATGAGTTTTTACTTCTATATGTATACTGCATCAAATATACTTGTATTCAATGTGAATACACTGTTATACCATGAGTTTTTACTTCTATATGTAAACAGCATCAAATATACTTGTATTCAATGTGAATACACTGTTATACCATGAGTTTTTACTTCTATATGTAAACAGCATCAAATATACTTGTACTCAATGTGAATACACTGTTATACCATGAGTTTTTACTTCTATATGTAAACAGCATCAAATACACTTGTATTCAATGTTAATACACTGTTAAACCATGAGTTTTTACTTCAATATGTAAACAGCATCAAATATACTTGTATTCAATGTGAATACACTGTTATACCATGAGTTTTTACTTCTATATGTAAACAGCATCAAATATACTTGTATTCAATGTGAATACACTGTTATACCATGAGTTTTTACTTCTATATGTAAACAGCATGAAAAAAACTTGTATTCAATGTGAATACACTGTTATACCATGAGTTTTTACTTCTATATGTAAACTGCATGCAACTATACTTGTATTCAATGTGAATACACTGTTAAACCATGAGTTTTTACTTCTATATGTAAACAGCATCAAATATACTTGTATTCAATGTGAATACAC
Source organism: Daphnia magna (assembly GCF_020631705.1). Lineage (NCBI taxonomy): Eukaryota > Metazoa > Arthropoda > Branchiopoda > Diplostraca > Daphniidae > Daphnia > Daphnia magna. Next base: position 8,700,355 of record NC_059190.1, read on the forward strand.
TGTAATACCATGAGTTTTTACTTCTATATGTAAACTGCTTGGAATATACTTGTATTCAATGTGAATACACTGTTATACCATGAGTTTTTACTTCTATATGTAAACAGCATCAAATATACTTGTATTCAATGTGAATACACTGTTATACCATGAGTTTTTACTTCTATATGTAAACAGCATCAAATATACTTGTATTCAATGTGAATACGCTGTTATACCATGAGTTTGTACTTCTATATGTAAACAGCATCAAATATACTTGTATTCAATGTGAATACACTGTTATACCACGAGTTTTTACTTCTATATGTAAGCAGGATCAAATATACTTGTATTCAATGTGAATACACTGTTATACCATGAGTTTTTACTTCTATATGTAAACTGCATGGAACATACTAGCATTCAATTTGAATACTCTGTTATACCATGAGTTTTTACTTCTATATGTAAACTGCATGCAATATACTTGTATTCAATGTGAATACACTGGTATACCATGAGTTTTTACTTCTATATGTAAACAGCATCAACTATTTTTGTATTCAATGTGAATACACTGTTATACCATGAATTTTTACTTCTATATGTAAACAGCATCAAATATACTTGTATTCAATGTGAATAAACTGTTATACCATGAGTTTTTACTTCTATATGTAAACAGCATCAAAAATACTTGTATTCAATGTGAATACACTGTTATACCATGAGTTTTTACTTCTATATGGAAACTGCATGGAATATACTTGTATTCATTGTGAATACACTGTTATACCATGAGTTTTTACTTCTATATGTAAACAACATCAAATATACTTGTATTCAATGTGAATACACTGTTATACCATGAGTTTTTACTTCTATATGTAAACAGCATCAAATATACTTGTACTCAATGTGAATACACTGTTATACCATGAGTTTTTACTTCTATATGTAAACAGCATCAAATATACTTGTATTCAATGTTAATACACTGTTAAACCATGAGTTTTTACTTCAATATGTAAACAGCATCAAATATACTTGTATTCAATGTGAATACACTGTTATACCATGAGTTTTTACTTCTATATGTAAACAGCATCAAATATACTTGTATTCAATGTGAATACACTGTTATACCATGAGTTTTTACTTCTATATGTAAACAGCATAAAAAAAACTTGTATTCAATGTGAATACACTGTTATACTATGAGTTTTTACTTCTATATGTAAACAGCATCAAATATACATGTATTCAATGTGAATACACTGTTATACCATGAGTTTTGACTTCTATAAGTAAACAGCATCAAATATACTTGTATTCAATGTGAATACACTGTTATACCATGAGTTTTTACTTCTATATGTATACTGCATCAAATATACTTGTATTCAATGTGAATACATTGTTATACCATAGGTTTTTACTCCTATATGTAAACTGTATGAAATATATTTGTATTCAATGTGAATACACTGTTATACCATGATTTTTTACTTCTATATGTAAACTGCATGCAATATACTTGTATTCAATGTGAATACACTGTTATACCATGAGTTTTTACTTCTATATGTAAACAGCATTAAATATACTTGTATTCAATGTGAATACACTGTTATACCATGAGTTTTTACTTCTATATGTAAACAGCATCAAATATACTTGTATTTAATGTGAATACACTGTTATACCATGAGTTTTTACTTCTATATGTAAACAGCATCAAATATACTTGTATTCAATGTAAATACACTGTTATAACATGAGTTTTTACTTCTATATGTATTATGCATCAAATATACTTGTATTCAATGTGAATACACTGTTATACCATGATTTTTTACTTCTATATGTAAACAGCATCAAATATAAATGTATTCAATGTGAATACACTGTTATACCATGAGTTTTTGCTTCTAAATGTAAACAGGATCAAATATACTTGTATTCAATGTGAATACACTGTTATACCATGATTTTCTACTTCTATATGTAAACAGGATCAAATATACTTGTATTCAATGTGAATACATTGTTATACCATGAGTTTTTACTTCTATATGGAAACTGCATGGAATATACTTGTATTCAATGTGAATACACTGTTATACCATGAGTTTTTACTTCTATATGTATACTGCATCAAATATAGTTGTATTCAATGTGAATACACTATTATACCATGAGTTTTTACTTCTACATGTAAACAGCATCAAATATACTTGAATTCAATGTGAATACACTGTTATACCATGAGTTTTTACTTCTACATGTAAACAGAATCAAATATACTTGTATTCAATGTGAATACACTGTTATACCATGAGTTTTTACTTCTATATGTAAACAGCATCAAATATACTTGTATTCAATGTGAATACACTGTTACACCATGAGTTTTTACTTCTATATGTAAACAGCATCAAATATACTTGTATTCAATGTGAATACACTGTTATACTATGAGTTTTTACTTCTATATGTAAACAGCATCAAATATACATGTATTCAATGTGAATACACTGTTATACCATGAGTTTTTACTTCTATATGTAAACAGCATCAAATATACTTGTATTCAATGTGAATACACTGTTATACCATGAGTTTTTACTTCTATATGTAAACAGCATCAAATATACTTGTATTCAATGTGAATACACTGTTATACCATGAGTTTTTACTTCTATATGTATACTGCATCAAATATACTTGTATTCAATGTGAATACACTGTTATCCCATGAGTTTTTACTGCTATATGTATACTGCATCAAATATACTTGTATTCATTGTGAATACGCTGTTATACCATTAGTTTTTACTTCTATATGTAAACATCATCAAATATACTTGTATTCAATGTGAATACACTGCTATACCATGAGTTTCTACTTCTATATGTAAACAGGATCAAATATACTTGTATTCAATGTGAATACACTGTAATACCATGAGTTTTTACTTCTATATGGAAACTGCATGGAATATACTTGTATTCATTGTGAATACACTGTTATACCATGAGTTTTTACTTCTATATGTAAACAGCATCAAATATACTTGTATTCAATGTGAATACACTGTTATACCATGAGTTTTTACTTCTATATGTAAACAGCATCAAATATACTTGTATTCAATGTGAATACACTGTTATACCATGAGTTTTTACTTCTATATGTAAACACGATCAAATATACTTGTATTCAATGTGAATACACTGTTATACCATGAATTTTTACTTCTAAATGTAAACTGCATGGAATATACTAGCATTCAATGTGAATACACTGTTATACCATAAGTTTTTACTTCTATATGTAAATAGCATAAAAAAAACTTGAATTCAATCTGAATACACTGTTATAACATGAGTTTTAACTTCTATATTGAAACTGCATTGAATAAACTTGTATTCATTGTGAATATACTGTTATACCATGAGTTTTTACTTCTATATGTAAACTGCATGGAATATACTTGTATTCAATGTGAATACACTGTTATACCATGAGTTTTTACTTCTATATGTAAACTGCATGGAATATACTTGTATTCAATGTGAATACACTGTTATACCATGAGTTTTTACTTCTATATGTAAACAGCATCAAATATACTTGTATTCAATGTGAATACACTGTTATACCATGAGTTTTTACTTCTATATGTAAACAGCATCAAATATACTTGTATTCAATGTGAATACACTGTTATACCATGAGTTTTTACTTCTATATGTAAACAGCATCAAATATACTTGTATTCAATGTAAATACACTGTTATACCATGAATTTTTACTTCTATATGTATACTGCAACAAATATACTTGTATTCAATGTGAATACACTGTTATACCATGAGTTTTTACTTCTATATGTAAACAGCATCAAATATACTTGTATTCAATGTGAATACACTGTTACACCATGAGTTTTTACTTCTATATGTAAACAGCATCAAATATACTTGTATTCAAAGTTAATACACTGTTATATCATGAGTTTTTACTTCTATATGTAAACAGCATCAAATATAATTGTATTCAATGTGAATACACTGTTATACCATGAGTTTTTACTTCTATATATATACTGCATCAAATATAGTTGTATTCAATGTGAATACACTATTATACCATGAGTTTTTACTTCTACATGTAAACAGAATCAAATATACTTGTATTCAATGTGAATACACTGTTATACCATGAGTTTTTACTTCTATATGTAAACAGCATCAAATATACTTGTATTCAATGTGAATACACTGTTACACCATGAGTTTTTACTTCTATATGTAAACAGCATCAAATATACTTGTATTCAATGTGAATACACTGTTATACTATGAGTTTTTACTTCTATATGTAAACAGCATCAAATATACATGTATTCAATGTGAATACACTGTTATACCATGAGTTTTTACTTCTATATGTAAACAGCATCAAATATACTTGTATTCAATGTGAATACACTGTTATACCATGAGTTTTTACTTCTATATGTAAACAGCATCAAATATACTTGTATTCAATGTGAATACACTGTTATACCATGAGTTTTTACTTCTATATGTATACTGCATCAAATATACTTGTATTCAATGTGAATACACTGTTATGCCATGAGTTTTTACTGCTATATGTATACTGCATCAAATATACTTGTATTCATTGTGAATACGCTGTTATACCATTAGTTTTTACTTCTATATGTAAACATCATCAAATATACTTGTATTCAATGTGAATACACTGCTATACCATGAGTTTCTACTTCTATATGTAAACAGGATCAAATATACTTGTATTCAATGTGAATACACTGTAATACCATGAGTTTTTACTTCTATATGGAAACTGCATGGAATATACTTGTATTCATTGTGAATACACTGTTATACCATGAGTTTTTACTTCTATATGTAAACAGCATCAAATATACTTGTATTCAATGTGAATACACTGTTATACCATGAGTTTTTACTTCTATATGTAAACAGCATCAAATATACTTGTATTCAATGTGAATACACTGTTATACCATGAGTTTTTACTTCTATATGTAAACACGATCAAATATACTTGTATTCAATGTGAATACACTGTTATACCATGAATTTTTACTTCTAAATGTAAACTGCATGGAATATACTAGCATTCAATGTGAATACACTGTTATACCATAAGTTTTTACTTCTATATGTAAATAGCATTAAAAAAAAACTTGAATTCAATCTGAATACACTGTTATAACATGAGTTTTAACTTCTATATTGAAACTCCATTGAATAAACTTGTATTCATTGTGAATATACTGTTATACCATGAGTTTTTACTTCTATATGTAAACTGCATGGAATATACTTGTATTCAATGTGAATACACTGTTATACCATGAGTTTTTACTTCTATATGTAAACTGCATGGAATATACTTGTATTCAATGTGAATACACTGTTATACCATGAGTTTTTACTTCTATATGTAAACAGCATCAAATATACTTGTATTCAATGTGAATACACTGTTATACCATGAGTTTTTACTTCTATATGTAAACAGCATCAAATATACTTGTATTCAATGTGAATACACTGTTATACCATGAGTTTTTACTTCTATATGTAAACAGCATCAAATATACTTGTATTCAATGTAAATACACTGTTATACCATGAATTTTTACTTCTATATGTATACTGCAACAAATATACTTGTATTCAATGTGAATACACTGTTATACCATGAGTTTTTACTTCTATATGTAAACAGCATCAAATATACTTGTATTCAATGTGAATACACTGTTACACCATGAGTTTTTACTTCTATATGTAAACAGCATCAAATATACTTGTATTCAAAGTTAATACACTGTTATATCATGAGTTTTTACTTCTATATGTAAACAGCATCAAATATAATTGTATTCAATGTGAATACACTGTTATACCATGAGTTTTTACTTCTATATATATACTGCATCAAATATAGTTGTATTCAATGTGAATACACTATTATACCATGAGTTTTTACTTCTACATGTAAACAGCATCAAATATACTTGAATTCAATGTGAATACACTGTTATACCATGAGTTTTTACTTCTACATGTAAACAGAATCAAATATACTTGTATTCAATGTGAATACACTGTTATACCATGAGTTTTTACTTCTATATGTAAACAGCATCAAATATACTTGTATTCAATGTGAATACACTGTTACACCATGAGTTTTTACTTCTATATGTAAACAGCATCAAATATACTTGTATTCAATGTGAATACACTGTTATACTATGAGTTTTTACTTCTATATGTAAACAGCATCAAATATACATGTATTCAATGTGAATACACTGTTATACCATGAGTTTTTACTTCTATATGTAAACAGCATCAAATATACTTGTATTCAATGTGAATACACTGTTATACCATGAGTTTTTACTTCTATATGTAAACAGCATCAAATATACTTGTATTCAATGTGAATACACTGTTATACCATGAGTTTTTACTTCTATATGTATACTGCATCAAATATACTTGTATTCAATGTGAATACACTGTTATGCCATGAGATTTTACTGCTATATGTATACTGCATCAAATATACTTGTATTCATTGTGAATACGCTGTTATACCATTAGTTTTTACTTCTATATGTAAACATCATCAAATATACTTGTATTCAATGTGAATACACTGCTATACCATGAGTTTCTACTTCTATATGTAAACAGGATCAAATATACTTGTATTCAATGTGAATACACTGTAATACCATGAGTTTTTACTTCTATATGGAAACTGCATGGAATATACTTGTATTCATTGTGAATACACTGTTATACCATGAGTTTTTACTTCTATATGTAAACAGCATCAAATATACTTGTATTCAATGTGAATACACTGTTATACCATGAGTTTTTACTTCTATATGTAAACAGCATCAAATATACTTGTATTCAATGTGAATACACTGTTATACCATGAGTTTTTACTTCTATATGTAAACACGATCAAATATACTTGTATTCAATGTGAATACACTGTTATACCATGAATTTTTACTTCTAAATGTAAACTGCATGGAATATACTAGCATTCAATGTGAATACACTGTTATACCATAAGTTTTTACTTCTATATGTAAATAGCATAAAAAAAACTTGAATTCAATCTGAATACACTGTTATAACATGAGTTTTAACTTCTATATTGAAACTGCATTGAATAAACTTGTATTCATTGTGAATATACTGTTATACCATGAGTTTTTACTTCTATATGTAAACTGCATGGAATATACTTGTATTCAATGTGAATACACTGTTATACCATGAGTTTTTACTTCTATATGTAAACTGCATGGAATATACTTGTATTCAATGTGAATACACTGTTATACCATGAGTTTTTACTTCTATATGTAAACAGCATCAAATATACTTGTATTCAATGTGAATACACTGTTATACCATGAGTTTTTACTTCTATATGTAAACAGCATCAAATATACTTGTATTCAATGTGAATACACTGTTATACCATGAGTTTTTACTTCTATATGTAAACAGCATCAAATATACTTGTATTCAATGTAAATACACTGTTATACCATGAATTTTTACTTCTATATGTATACTGCAACAAATATACTTGTATTCAATGTGAATACACTGTTATACCATGAGTTTTTACTTCTATATGTAAACAGCATCAAATATACTTGTATTCAATGTGAATACACTGTTATACCATGAGTTTTTACTTCTATATGTATACTGCATCAAATATACTTGTATTCAATGTGAATACACTGTTATACCATTAGTTTTTACTTCTATATGTAAACAGCATCAAATATACTTGTATTCAATGTGAATACACTGTTAAACCATGAGTTTTTACTTCTATATGTAAACATCATCAAATATACTTGTATTCAATGTGAATACACTGTTATACCATGAGTTTCTACTTCTATGTGTAAACAGGATCAAATATACTTGTATTCAATGTGAATACACTGTTATACCATGAGTTTTTACTTCTATATGGAAACTGCATGGAATATACTTGTATTCATTGTGAATACACTGTTATACCAGGAGTTTTTACTTCTATATGTAAACAGCATCAAATATACTTGTATTCAATGTGAATACACTGTTATACCATGAGTTTTGACTTCTATAAGTAAACAGCATCAAATATACTTGTATTCAATGTGAATACACTGTTATACCATGAGTTTTTACTTCTATATGTATACTGCATCAAATATACTTGTATTCAATGTGAATACATTGTTATACCATAGGTTTTTACTCCTATATGTAAACTGTATGAAATATATTTGTATTCAATGTGAATACACTGTTATACCATGATTTTTTACTTCTATATGTAAACTGCATGCAATATACTTGTATTCAATGTGAATACACTGTTATACCATGAGTTTTTACTTCTATATGTAAACAGCATTAAATATACTTGTATTCAATGTGAATACACTGTTATACCATGAGTTTTTACTTCTATATGTAAACAGCATCAAATATACTTGTATTTAATGTGAATACACTGTTATACCATGAGTTTTTACTTCTATATGTAAACAGCATCAAATATACTTGTATTCAATGTAAATACACTGTTATAACATGAGTTTTTACTTCTATATGTATTATGCATCAAATATACTTGTATTCAATGTGAATACACTGTTATACCATGAGTTTTTACTTCTATATGTAAACAGCATCAAATATAAATGTATTCAATGTGAATACACTGTTATACCATGAGTTTTTGCTTCTAAATGTAAACAGGATCAAATATACTTGTATTCAATGTGAATACACTGTTATACCATGATTTTCTACTTCTATATGTAAACAGGATCAAATATACTTGTATTCAATGTGAATACATTGTTATACCATGAGTTTTTACTTCTATATGGAAACTGCATGGAATATACTTGTATTCAATGTGAATACACTGTTATACCATGAGTTTTTACTTCTATATGTATACTGCATCAAATATACTTGTATTCAATGTGAATACACTATTATACCATGAGTTTTTACTTCTACATGTAAACAGCATCAAATATACTTGAATTCAATGTGAATACACTGTTATACCATGAGTTTTTACTTCTACATGTAAACAGAATCAAATATACTTGTATTCAATGTGAATACACTGTTATACCATGAGTTTTTACTTCTATATGTAAACAGCATCAAATATACTTGTATTCAATGTGAATACACTGTTACACCATGAGTTTTTACTTCTATATGTAAACAGCATCAAATATACTTGTATTCAATGTGAATACACTGTTATACTATGAGTTTTTACTTCTATATGTAAACAGCATCAAATATACATGTATTCAATGTGAATACACTGTTATACCATGAGTTTTTACTTCTATATGTAAACAGCATCAAATATACTTGTATTCAATGTGAATACACTGTTATACCATGAGTTTTTACTTCTATATGTAAACAGCATCAAATATACTTGTATTCAATGTGAATACACTGTTATACCATGAGTTTTTACTTCTATATGTAAACTGCATCAAATATACTTGTATTCAATGTGAATACACTGTTATCCCATGAGTTTTTACTGCTATATGTATACTGCATCAAATATACTTGTATTCATTGTGAATACGCTGTTATACCATTAGTTTTTACTTCTATATGTAAACATCATCAAATATACTTGTATTCAATGTGAATACACTGCTATACCATGAGTTTCTACTTCTATATGTAAACAGCATCAAATATACTTGTATTCAATGTGAATACACTGTTATACCATGAGTTTTTACTTCTATATGGAAACTGCATGGAATATACTTGTATTCATTGTGAATACACTGTTATACCATGAGTTTTTACTTCTATATGTAAACAGCATCAAATATACTTGTATTCAATGTGAATACACTGTTATACCATGAGTTTTTACTTCTATATGTAAACAGCATCAAATATACTTGTATTCAATGTGAATACACTGTTATACCATGAGTTTTTACTTCTATATGTAAACAGCATCAAATATACTTGTATTCAATGTGAATACACTGTTATACCATGAGTTTTTAGTTCTATATGTATACTGCATGGAATATACTTGCATTCAAAGTGAATACACTGTTATACTATGAATTTTTACTTCTATATGTAAACAGCATCAAATATACTTGTATTCAATGTGAATACACTGTTATACCATGAGTTTTTTCTTCTATATGTAAACTGCACCAAATATACTTGTATTCAATGTGAATACACTGTTATACCATGAGTTTTTACTTCTATATGTATACTGCATCAAATATACTTGTATTCAATGTGAATACACTGTTATACCATGAGTTTTTACTTCTATAGGTAAACAGCATCAAATATACTTGTATTCAATGTGAATACACTGTTACACCATGAGTTTTTACTTCTATATGTAAACAGCATCAAATATACTTGTGTTCAATGTGAATACGCTGTTATACCATTAGTTTTTACTTCTATATGTAAACAGCATCAAATATACTTGTATTCAATATGAATACACTATTATACCATGATTTTTTACTTCTTTATGTAAACACGATCAAATATACTTGTATTCAATGTGAATACACTGTTATACCATGAGTTTTTACTTCTAAATGTAAACTGCATGGAATATACTAGCATTCAATGTGAATACACTGTTATACCATAAGTTTTTACTTCTATATGTAAATAGCATTAAAAAAAACTTGAATTCAATCTGAATACACTGTTATAACATGAGTTTTTACTTCTATATGTAAACAGCATAAAAAAAATTTGAATTCAATGTGAATACACTGTTATACCACGAGTTTTTACTTCTATATGGAAACTGTATGGAATATACTTGTATTCATTGTGAATACACTGTTATACTATGAGTTTTTACTTCTATATGTAAACAGCATCAAATATACTTGTATTCAATGTTAATACACTGTGATACCATGAGTTTTTACTTCTATATGTAAACAGTATCAAATATACTTGTATTCAATGTGAATACACTGTTATACCATGAGTTTTTATCTTCTATATGTAAACTGCATGCAATATACCTGTATTCAATGTGAATACACTGTTATACCATGAGTTTTTACTTCTATATGTAAACAGCATCAAATATACTTGTATTCAATGTGAATACACTGTTATACCATGAGTTTTTACTTCTATATGTAAACTGCATGGAATATACTTGTATTCAAAGTGAATACACTGTTATACCATGAATTTTTACTTCTATATGTAAACAGCATCAAATATACTTGTATTCAATGTGAATACACTGTTATACCATGAGTTTTTACTTCTATATGTAAACTGCATCAAATATACTTGTATTCAATGTGAATACACTGTTATACCATGAGTTTTTACTTCTATATGTAAACTGCATCAAATATACTTGTATTCAATGTGAATACACTGTTATACCATGAGTTTTTACTTCTATATGTAAACAGCATCAAATATACTTGTATTCAATGTGAATACACTGTTATACCATGAGTTTTTACTTCTATATGTAAACAGCATCAAATATACTTGTATTCAATGTGAATACACTGTTATACCATGAGTTTTTACTTCTATATGTAAACAGCATCAAATATACTTGTATTCAATATGAATACACTGTTATACCATGAGTTTTTACTTCTATATGTAAACAGCATCAAATATACTTGTATTCAATGTGAATACACTGTTATACCATGAGTTTTTACTTCTAAATGTAAACTGCATGGAATATACTTGTATTCAATGTGAATACACTGTTATACCATGAGTTTTTACTTCTATATGTAAACAGCATCAAAAAAACTTGTATTCAATCTGAATACACTGTTATAACATGAGTTTTTACTTCTATATGTAAACAGCATAAAAAAAATTTGAATTCAATGTGAATACACTGTTATACCATGAGTTTTTACTTCTATATGGAAACTGTATGGAATATACTTGTATTCATTGTGAATACACTGTTATACCATGAGTTTTTACTTCTATATGTAAACAGCATCAAATATACTTGTATTCAATGTGAATACACTGTTATACCATGAGTTTTTACTTCTATATGTAAACAGCATCAAATATACTTGTATTCAATGTGAATACACTGTTATACCATGAGTTTTTACTTCTATATGTAAACTGCATGCAATATACTTGTATTCAATGTGAATACACTGTTATACCATGAGTTTTTACTTCTATATGTAAACAGCATCAAATATACTTGTATTCAATGTGAATACACTGTTATACCATGAGTTTTTACTTCTATATGTAAAGCATGGAATATATTTTTGTTATACATTCATCAAATATACTTGTATTCAATGTGAATACACTGTTATACCATGAGTTTTTTTCTATATATAAAACTGCAAGGAATATACTTGTATTCAATGTGAATACACTGTTATACCATGAGTTTTTACTTCTATATGTATACTGCATCAAATATACTTGTATTCAATGTGAATACACTGTTATACCATGAGTTTTTACTTCTATATGTAAACAGCATCAAATATACTTGTATTCAATGTGAATACACTGTTATACCATGAGTTTTTACTTCTATATGTAAACAGCATCAAATATACTTGTATTCAATGTGAATACACTGTTATACCATTAGTTTTTCCTTTTAAATGTAAACAGCATCAAATATACTTGTATTCAATGTGAATACACTGTTATACCATGAGTTTTTACTTTTTTTTATAAACACGATCAAATATACTTGTATTCAATGTGAATACACTGTTATACCATGAGTTTTTACTTCTATATGTAAACTGCATGGAATATACTTGTATTCAATGTGAATACACTGTTATACCATGAGTTTTTACTTCTATATGTAAACAGCATCAAATATACTTGTATTCAATGTGAATACACTGTTATACCATGAGTTTTTACTTCTATATGTAAACAGCATAAAAAAAACTTGTGAATTCAATGTGAATACACTGTTATACCATGAGTTTTTACTTCTATATGTAAACTGCATGGAATATACTTGTATTCATTGTGAATAGTTATACATGTTTTTATCTATATGTAAACGTCAATATACTTGTTTATTATACATTATGAGTTTTTACTTCTATATGTAAACAGCATCAAATATACTTGTATTCAATGTGAATACACTGTTATACCATGAGTTTTTACTTCTATATGTAAACTGCATGCAATATACTTGTATTCAATGTGAATACACTGTTATACCATGAGTTTTTACTTCTATATGTAAACAGCATCAAATATACTTGTATTCAATGTGAATACACTGTTATACCATGAGTTTTTACTTCTATATGTAAACAGCATCAAATATACTTGTATTCAATGTGAATACACTGTTATACCATGAGTTTTTACTTCTATATGTAAACTGCATGGAATATACTTGTATTCAATGTGAATACACTGTTATACCATGAGTTTTTACTTCTATATGTAAACTGCATCAAATATACTTGTATTCAATGTGAATACACTGTTATACCATGAGTTTTTACTTCTATATGTAAACAGCATCAAATATACTTGTATTCAATGTGAATACACTGTTATACCATGAGTTTTTACTTCTATATGTAAACAGCATCAAATATACTTGTATTCAATGTGAATACACTGTTATACCATGAGTTTCTACTTCTATATGTAAACAGCATCAAATATACTTGTATTCAATGTGAATACACTGTTATACCATGAGTTTTTACTTCTATATGGAAACTGCATGGAATATACTTGTATTCAATGTGAATACACTGTTATACCATGAGTTTTTACTTCTATATGTAAACAGCATCAAATATACTTGTATTCAATGTGAATACACTGTTATACCATGAGTTTTTACTTCTATATGTAAACTGCATCAAATATACTTGTATTCAATGTGAATACACTGTTATACCATGAGGTTTTTACTCCTATATGTAAACTGCATGAAATATACTTGTATTCAATGTGAATACACTGTTATACCATGAGTTTTTACTTCTATATGTAAACTGCATGCAATATACTTGTATTCAATGTGAATACACTGTTATACCATGAGTTTTTACTTCTATATGTAAACAGCATCAAATATACTTGTATTCAATGTGAATACACTGTTATACCATGAGTTTTTACTTCTATATGTAAACAGCATCAAATATACTTGTATTCAATGTGAATACACTGTTATACCATGAGTTTTTACTTCTATATGTAAACAGCATCAAATATACTTGTATTCAATGTAAATACACTGTTATACCATGAGTTTTTACTTCTATATGTAAACTGCATCAAATATACTTGTATTCAATGTGAATACACTGTTATACCATGAGTTTTTACTTCTATATGTAAACAGCATCAAATATACTTGTATTCAATGTGAATACACTGTTATACCATGAGTTTTTACTTCTATATGTAAACAGCATCAAATATACTTGTATTCAATGTGAATACACTGTTATACCATGAGTTTTTACTTCTATATGTAAACAGCATCAAATATACTTGTATTCAATGTGAATACACTGTTATACCATGAGTTTTTACTTCTATATGGAAACTGCATGGAATATACTTGTATTCAATGTAAATACACTGTTATACCATGAGTTTTTACTTCTATATGTAAACTGCATCAAATATACTTGTATTCAATGTGAATACACTGTTATACCATGAGTTTTTACTTCTATATGTAAACAGCATCAAATATACTTGTATTCAATGTGAATACACTGTTATACCATGAGTTTTTACTTCTATATGTAAACAGCATCAAATATACTTGTATTCAATGTGAATACACTGTTATACCATGAGTTTTTACTTCTATATGTAAACAGCATCAAATATACTTGTATTCAATGTGAATACACTGTTATACCATGAGTTTTTACTTCTATATGTAAACAGCATCAAATATACTTGTATTCAATGTGAATACACTGTTATACCATGAGTTTTTACTTCTATATGTAAACAGCATCAAATATACTTGTATTCAATGTGAATACACTGTTATACCATGAGTTTTTACTTCTATATGTAAACAGCATCAAATATACTTGTATTCAATGTGAATACACTGTTATACCATGAGTTTTTACTTCTATATGTAAACAGCATCAAATATACTTGTATTCAATGTGAATACACTGTTATACCATGAGTTTTTACTTCTATATGTAAACTGCATCAAATATACTTGTATTCAATGTGAATACACTGTTATCCCATGAGTTTTTACTTCTATATGTAAACTGCATCAAATATACTTGTATTCAATGTGAATACACTGTTATACCATGAGTTTTTACTTCTATATGTAAACAGCATCAAATATACTTGTATTCAATGTGAATACACTGTTATACCATGAGTTTTTACTTCTATATGTAAACAGCATCAAATATACTTGTATTCAATGTGAATACACTGTTATACCATGAGTTTTTACTTCTATATGGAAACTGCATGGAATATACTTGTATTCAATGTGAATACACTGTTATACCATGAGTTTTTACTTCTATATGTAAACAGCATCAAATATACTTGTATTCAATGTGAATACACTGTTATACCATGAGTTTTTACTTCTATATGTAAACAGCATCAAATATACTTGTATTCAATGTGAATACACTGTTATACCATGAGTTTTTACTTCTATATGTAAACAGCATCAAATATACTTGTATTCAATGTGAATACACTGTTATACCATGAGTTTTTAGTTCTATATGTATAGTGCATGGAATATACTTGCATTCAAAGTGAATACACTGTTATACTATGAATTTTTACTTCTATATGTAAACAGCATCAAATATACTTGTATTCAATGTGAATACACTGTTATACCATGAGTTTTTACTTCTATATGTAAACAGCATCAAATATACTTGTATTCAATGTGAATACACTGTTATACCATGAGTTTTTTACTTCTATATGTAAACTGCACCAAATATACTTGTATTCAATGTGAATACACTGTTATACCATGAGTTTTTACTTCTATATGTATACTGCATCAAATATACTTGTATTCAATGTGAATACACTGTTATACCATGAGTTTTTACTTCTATATGTAAACAGCATCAAATATACTTGTATTCAATGTGAATACACTGTTATACCATGAGTTTTTACTTCTATATGTAAACAGCATCAAATATACTTGTATTCAATGTGAATACACTGTTATACCATTAGTTTTTACTTCTATATGTAAACAGCATCAAATATACTTGTATTCAATATGAATACACTGTTATACCATGAGTTTTTACTTCTATATGTAAACACGATCAAATATACTTGTATTCAATGTGAATACACTGTTATACCATGAGTTTTTACTTCTAAATGTAAACTGCATGGAATATACTAGCATTCAATGTGAATACACTGTTATACCATAAGTTTTTACTTCTATATGTAAATAGCATTAAAAAAAACTTGAATTCAATCTGAATACACTGTTATAACATGAGTTTTTACTTCTATATGTAAACAGCATAAAAAAAATTTGAATTCAATGTGAATACACTGTTATACCACGAGTTTTTACTTCTATATGGAAACTGTATGGAATATACTTGTATTCATTGTGAATACACTGTTATACTATGAGTTTTTACTTCTATATGTAAACAGCATCAAATATACTTGTATTCAATGTTAATACACTGTGATACCATGAGTTTTTACTTCTATATGTAAACAGTATCAAATATACTTGTATTCAATGTGAATACACTGTTATACCATGAGTTTTTACTTCTTTATGTAAACTGCATGCAATATAACTGTATTCAATGTGAATACACTGTTATACCATGAGTTTTTACTTCTATATGTAAACAGCATCAAATATACTTGTATTCAATGTGAATACACTGTTATACCATGAGTTTTTACTTCTATATGTAAACAGCATCAAATATACTTGTATTCAATGTGAATACACTGTTATACCATGAGTTTTTACTTCTATATGTAAACAGCATCAAATATACTTGTATTCAATGTGAATACACTGTTATACCATGAGTTTTTACTTCTATATGTAAACAGCATCAAATATACTTGTATTCAATGTGAATACACTGTTATACCATGAGTTTTTACTTCTATATGTAAACTGCATGCAATATACTTGTATTCAATGTGAATACACTGTTATCCCATGAGTTTTTACTTCTATATGTATACTGCATCAAATATACTTGTATTCAATGTGAATACACTGTTATACCATGAGTTTTTACTTCTATATGTAAACAGCATCAAATATACTTGTATTCAATGTGAATACACTGTTATACCATGAGTTTTTACTTCTATATGTAAACAGCATCAAATATACTTGTATTCAATGTGAATACACTGTTATACCATGAGTTTTTACTTCTATATGTAAACTGCATGGAATATACTTGTATTCAATGTGAATACACTGTTATACCATGAGTTTTTACTTCTATATGTAAACAGCATCAAATATACTTGTATTCAATGTGAATACACTGTTATACCATGAGTTTTTACTTCTATATGTAAACAGCATCAAATATACTTGTATTCAATGTGAATACACTGTTATACCATGAGTTTTTACTTCTATATGTAAACAGCATCAAATATACTTGTATTCAATGTGAATACACTGTTATACCATGAGTTTTTACTTCTATATGTAAACTGCATGGAATATACTTGTATTCAATGTGAATACACTGTTATACCATGAGTTTTTACTTCTATATGTAAACAGCATCAAATATACTTGTATTCAATGTGAATACACTGTTATACCATGAGTTTTTACTTCTATATGTAAACAGCATCAAATATACTTGTATTCAATGTGAATACACTGTTATACCATGAGTTTTTACTTCTATATGTAAACTGCATCAAATATACTTGTATTCAATGTGAATACACTGTTATACCATGAGTTTTTACTTCTATATGTAAACTGCATCAAATATACTTGTATTCAATGTGAATACACTGTTATACCATGAGTTTTTACTTCTATATGTAAACAGCATCAAATATACTTGTATTCAATGTGAATACACTGTTATACCATGAGTTTTTACTTCTATATGTAAACAGCATCAAATATACTTGTATTCAATGTGAATACACTGTTATACCATGAGTTTTTACTTCTATATGTAAACAGCATCAAATATACTTGTATTCAATGTGAATACACTGTTATACCATGAGTTTTTACTTCTATATGTAAACACCATCAAATATACTTGTATTCAATGTGAATACACTGTTATACCATGAGTTTTTACTTCTATATGTAAACTGCATGGAATATACTTGTATTCAATGTGAATACACTGTTATACCATGAGTTTTTACTTCTATATGTAAACAGCATCAAAAATACTTGTATTCAATGTGAATACACTGTTATACCATGAGTTTTTACTTCTATATGTAAACAGCATCAAAAAAACTTGTATTCAATGTGAATACACTGTTATACCATGAGTTTTTACTTCTATATGTAAACTGCATGGAATATACTTGTATTCAATGTGAATACACTGTTATACCATGAGTTTTTACTTCTATATGTAAACAGCATCAAATATACTTGTATTCAATGTGAATACACTGTTATACCATGAGTTTTTACTTCTATATGTAAACAGCATCAAATATACTTGTATTCAATGTGAATACACTGTTATACCATGAGTTTTTACTTCTATATGTAAACTGCATGCAATATACTTGTATTCAATGTGAATACACTGTTATACCATGAGTTTTTACTTCTATATGTAAACAGCATCAAATATACTTGTATTCAATGTGAATACACTGTTATACCATGAGTTTTTACTTCTATATGTAAACAGCATCAAATATACTAGTATTCAATGTGAATAGACTGTTATACCATAAGTTTTTAATCCTTTATGTAAACTGCATGGAATATACTTGTATTCAATGTGAATACACTGTTATACCATGATTTTTTACTTCTATATGTAAACTGCATGCAATATACTTGTATTCAATGTGAATACACTGTTATACCATGAGTTTTTACTTCTATATGTAAACAGCATCAAATATACTTGTATTCAATGTGAATACACTGTTATACCATGAGTTTTTACTTCTATATGTATACTGCATCAAATATACTTGTATTCAATGTGAATACACTGTTATACCATGAGTTTTTACTTCTATATGTAAACAGCATCAAATATACTTGTATTCAATGTGAATACACTGTTATACCATGAGTTTTTACTTCTATATGTAAACTGCATGGAATATACTAGTATTCAATGTGAATACACTGTTATACCATGAGTTTTTACTTCTATATTTAAACTGCTTGCAATATACTTGTATTCAATGTGAATACACTGTTATACCATGAGTTTTTATTTCTATATGTAAACAGCATCAACTATACTTGTATTCAATGTGAATACACTGTTATACCATGAGTTTTTACTTCTATATGTAAACAGCATCAAATATACTTGTATTCAAAGTGAATACACTGTTATACCATGAGTTTTTACTTCTATATGTAAACAGCATAAAAAAAACTTGAATTCAATGGGAATACACTGTTATACCATGAGTTTTTACTTCTATATGTAAACTGCATGCAATATACTTGTATTCAATGTGAATACACTGTTATACCATGAGTTTTTACTTCTATATGTAAACAGGATGAAATATACTTGTATTCAATGTGAATACACTGTTATACCATGAGTTTTTACTTCTATATGTAAACAGGATCAAATATACTTGTATTCAATGTGAATACACTGTTATACCATGAGTTTTTACTTCTATATGTAAACTGCATGGAATATACTAGCATTCAATGTGAATACACTGTTATACCATGAGTTTTTACTTCTATATGTAAACTGCTTGCAATATACTTGTATTCAATGTGAATACACTGTTATACAATGAGTTTTTACTTCTATATGTAAACAGCATCAACTATACTTGTATTCAATGTGAATACACTGTTATACCATGAGTTTTTACTTCTATATGTAAACAGCATCAAATATACTTGTATTCAATGTGAATACACTGTTATACCATGAGTTTTTACTTCTATATGTAAACATCATAAAAAAAACTTGAATTCAATGTGAATACACTGTTATACCATAAGTTTTTACTTCTATATGGAAACTGTATGGAATATACTTGTATTCATTGTGAATACACTGTTATACCATTAGTTTTTACTTCTATATGTAAACAGCATCAAATATACTTGTATTCAATGTGAATACACTGTTATACCATGAGTTTTTACTTCTATATGTAAACAGCATCAAATATACTTGTATTCAATGTGAATACACTGTTATACCATGAGTTTTTACTTCTATATGTAAACAGCATCAAATATACTTGTATTCAATGTGAGTACACTGTAATACCATTAGTTTTTACTTCTATATGTAAACAGCATCAAATATACTTGTATTCAATGTGAATACACTGTTATACCATGAGTTTTTACTTCTATATGTAAACATGATCAAATATACTTGTATTCAATGTGAATACACTGTTATACCATGAGTTTTTACTTCTATATGTAAACATCATAAAAAAAACTTGAATTTAATGTGAATACACTGTTATACCATGAGTTTTTACTTCTATATGGAAACTGTATGGAATATACTTGTATTCATTGTGAATACACTGTTATACCATTAGTTTTTACTTCTATATGTAAACAGCATCAAATATACTTGTATTCAATGTGAATACACTGTTATACCATGAGTTTTTACTTCTATATGTATACTGCATCAAATATACTTGTATTCAATGTGAATACACTGTTATACCATGAGTTTTTACTTCTATATGTATGCTGCATCAAATATACTTGTATTCAATGTGAATACGCTGTAATACCATGAGTTTTTATTTCTATATGTAAACAGCATCAAATATACTTGTATTCAATGTGAATACACTGTTATACCATGAGTTTTTACTTCTTTATGTAAACAGGATCAAATATACTTGTATTCAATGGTAATACACTGTTATACCATGAGTTTTTACTTCTATATATAAACTGCATGGAATATACTAGCATTCAATATGAATACACTGTTATACCATGAGTTTTCACTTCTATATGTAAACTGCATGCAATATACTTGTATTCAATGTGAATACACTGTTATACCATGAGTTTTTACTTCTATATGTAAACAGCATCAACTATACTTGTATTCAATGTGAATACACTGTTATACCATGAGTTTTTACTTATATATGTAAACAGCATCAAATATACTTGTATTCAATGTGAATACACTGTTATATTATGAGTTTTTACTTCTATATGTAAACAGCATCAAATATACTTGTATTCAATGTGAATACACTGTTATACCATGAGATTTTACTTCTATATTAAAACAGCATCAAATATACTTGTATTCAATGTGAATACACTGTTATACCATGAGTTTTTACTTCTATATGGAAACAGCATCACATATACTTGTATTCAATGTTAATACACTGTTATACCATGAGTTTTTACTTCTATATGTAAACAGCATCAAATATACTTGTATTAAATGTGAATACACTGTTATACCATGAGTTTTTACTTCTATATGTAAACAGGATCAAATATACTTGTATTCAATGTAAATACACTGTTATACCATGAGGTTTTACTTCTATATGTAATTAGCACCAAATATACTTGTATTCAATGTGAATACACTGTTATACCATGAGTTTTTACTTCTATATGTAAACTGCATCAAATATACTTGTATTCAATGTGAATACACTGTTATACCATAGGTTTTTACTCCTATATGTAAACTGTATGAAATATATTTGTATTCAATGTGAATACACTGTTATACCATGAGTTTTTACTTCTATATGTAAACTGCATGCAATATACTTGTATTCAATGTGAATACACTGTTATACCATGAGTTTTTACTTCTATATGTAAACAGCATTAAATATACTTGTATTCAATGTGAATACACTGTTATACCATGAGTTTTTACTTCTATATGTAAACAGCATCAAATATACTTGTATTCAATGTGAATACACTGTTATACCATGAGTTTTTACTTCTATATGTAAACAGCATCAAATATACTTGTATTCAATGTGAATACACTGTTATACCATGAGTTTTTACTTCTATATGAAATATGCATCAAATATACTTGTATTCAATGTGAATACACTGTTATACCATGAGTTTTTACTTCTATATGTAAACAGCATCAAATATACTTGTATTCAATGTGAATACACTGTTATACCATGAGTTTTTACTTCTATATGTAAACAGCATCAAATATACTTGTATTCAATGTGAATACACTGTTATACCATGAGTTTTTACTTCTATATGTAAACAGCATCAAATATACTTGTATTCAATGTGAATACACTGTTATACCATGAGTTTTTACTTCTATATGTAAACTGCATGGAATATACTTGTATTCAATGTGAATACACTGTTATACCATGAGTTTTTACTTCTATATGTAAACAGCATCAAATATACTTGTATTCAATGTGAATACACTGTTATACCATGAGTTTTTACTTCTATATGTAAACAGCATCAAATATACTTGTATTCAATGTGAATACACTGTTATACCATGAGTTTTTACTTCTATATGTAAACAGCATCAAATATACTTGTATTCAATGTGAATACACTGTTATACCATGAGTTTTTACTTCTATATGTAAACAGCATCAAATATACTTGTATTCAATGTGAATACACTGTTATACCATGAGTTTTTACTTCTATATGTAAACAGCATCAAATATACTTGTATTCAATGTGAATACACTGTTATACCATGAGTTTTTACTTCTATATGTAAACAGCATCAAATATACTTGTATTCAATGTGAATACACTGTTATACCATGAGTTTTTACTTCTATATGTAAACAGCATCAAATATACTTGTATTCAATGTGAATACACTGTTATACCATGAGTTTTTACTTCTATATGTAAACAGCATCAAATATACTTGTATTCAATGTGAATACACTGTTATACCATGAGTTTTTACTTCTATATGTAAACTGCATCAAATATACTTGTATTCAATGTGAATACACTGTTATACCATGAGTTTTTACTTCTATATGTAAACTGCATCAAATATACTTGTATTCAATGTGAATACACTGTTATACCATGAGTTTTTACTTCTATATGTAAACAGCATCAAATATACTTGTATTCAATGTGAATACACTGTTATACCATGAGTTTTTACTTCTATATGTAAACAGCATCAAATATACTTGTATTCAATGTGAATACACTGTTATACCATGAGTTTTTACTTCTATATGTAAACAGCATCAAATATACTTGTATTCAATGTGAATACACTGTTATACCATGAGTTTTTACTTCTTTATGTAAACAGGATCAAATATACTTGTATTCAATGGTAATACACTGTTATACCATGAGTTTTTACTTCTATATATAAACTGCATGGAATATACTAGCATTCAATATGAATACACTGTTATACCATGAGTTTTCACTTCTATATGTAAACTGCATGCAATATACTTGTATTCAATGTGAATACACTGTTATACCATGAGTTTTTACTTCTATATGTAAACAGCATCAACTATACTTGTATTCAATGTGAATACACTGTTATACCATGAGTTTTTACTTATATATGTAAACAGCATCAAATATACTTGTATTCAATGTGAATACACTGTTATATTATGAGTTTTTACTTCTATATGTAAAAAGCATCAAATATACTTGTATTCAATGTGAATACACTGTTATACCATGAGATTTTACTTCTATATTAAAACAGCATCAAATATACTTGTATTCAATGTGAATACACTGTTATACCATGAGTTTTTACTTCTATATGGAAACAGCATCACATATACTTGTATTCAATGTTAATACACTGTTATACCATGAGTTTTTACTTCTATATGTAAACAGCATCAAATATACTTGTATTAAATGTGAATACACTGTTATACCATGAGTTTTTACTTCTATATGTAAACAGGATCAAATATACTTGTATTCAATGTAAATACACTGTTATACCATGAGGTTTTACTTCTATATGTAATTAGCACCAAATATACTTGAATTCAATGTGAATACACTGTTATACCATGAGTTTTTACTTCTATATGTATACTGCATCAAATATACTTGTATTCAATGTGAATACATTGTTATACCATAGGTTTTTACTCCTATATGTAAACTGTATGAAATATATTTGTATTCAATGTGAATACACTGTTATACCATGATTTTTTACTTCTATATGTAAACTGCATGCAATATACTTGTATTCAATGTGAATACACTGTTATACCATGAGTTTTTACTTCTATATGTAAACAGCATTAAATATACTTGTATTCAATGTGAATACACTGTTATACCATGAGTTTTTACTTCTATATGTAAACAGCATCAAATATACTTGTATTCAATGTGAATACACTGTTATACCATGAGTTTTTACTTCTATATGTAAACAGCATCAAATATACTTGTATTCAATGTGAATACACTGTTATACCATGAGTTTTTACTTCTATATGTAAACAGCATCAAATATACTTGTATTCAATGTGAATACACTGTTATACCATGAGTTTTTACTTCTATATGTAAACAGCATCAAATATACTTGTATTCAATGTGAATACACTGTTATACCATGAGTTTTTACTTCTATATGTAAACATCATCAAAAATACTTGTATTCAATGTGAATACACTGTTATACCATGAGTTTTTACTTCTATATGTAAACTGCATGGAATATACTTGTATTCAATGTGAATACACTGTTATACCATTAGTTTTTACTTCTATATGTAAACAGCATCAAATATACTTGTATTCAATGTGAATACACTGTTATACCATGAGTTTTTACTTCTATATGTAAACAGCATCAAATATACTTGTATTCAATGTGAATACACTGTTATACCATGAGTTTTTACTTCTATATGTAAACAGCATCAAATATACTTGTATTCAATGTGAATACACTGTTATACCATGAGTTTTTACTTCTATATGTAAACAGCATCAAATATACTTGTATTCAATGTGAATACACTGTTATACCATGAGTTTTTACTTCTATATGTAAACAGCATCAAATATACTTGTATTCAATGTGAATACACTGTTATACCATGAGTTTTTACTTCTATATGTAAACAGCATGAAAAATACTTGTATTTAATGTGAATACACTGTTATACCATGAGTTTTTACTTCTATATGGAAACTGCATGGAATATACTTGTATTCAATGTGAATACACTGTTATACCATGAGTTTTTACTTCTATATGTAAACAGCATCAAATATACTTGTATTCAATGTGAATACACTGTTATACCATGAGTTTTTACTTCTATATGTATACTGCATCAAATATACTTGTATTCAATGTGAATACACTGTTATACCATGAGTTTTTACTTCTATATGTATGCTGCATCAAATATACTTGTATTCAATGTGAATACACTGTTATACCATGAGTTTTTACTTCTATATGTAAACAGCATCAAATATACTTGTATTCAATGTGAATACACTGTTATACCATGAGTTTTTACTTCTATATGTAAACAGGATCAAATATACTTGTATTCAATGTGAATACACTGTTATACCATGAGTTTTTACTTCTATATGTAAACTGCATGGAATATACTAGCATTCAATGTGAATACACTGTTATACCATGAGTTTTTACTTCTATATGTAAACTGCATGCAATATACTTGTATTCAATGTGAATACACTGTTATACCATGAGTTTTTACTTCTATATGTAAACAGCATCAACTATACTTGTATTCAATGTGAATACACTGTTATACCATGAGTTTTTACTTCTATATGTAAACAGCATCAAATATACTTGTATTCAATGTGAATACACTGTTATACCATGAGTTTTTACTTCTATATGTAAAAAGCATCAAATATACTTGTATTCAATGTGAATACACTGTTATACCATGAGATTTTACTTCTATATTAAAACAGCATCAAATATACTTGTATTCAATGTGAATACACTGTTATACCATGAGTTTTTACTTCTATATGGAAACAGCATCACATATACTTGTATTCAATGTGAATACACTGTTATACCATGAGTTTTTACTTCTATATGTAAACAGCATCAAATATACTTGTATTAAATGTGAATACACTGTTATACCATGAGTTTTTACTTCTATATGTAAACAGCATCAAATATACTTGTATTCAATGTAAATACACTGTTATACCATGAGGTTTTACTTCTATATGTAAATAGCATCAAATATACTTGTATTCAATGTGAATACACTGTTATACCATGAGTTTTTACTTCTATATGTAAACTGCATCAAATATACTTGTATTCAATGTGAATACACTGTTATACCATGAGGTTTTTACTCCTATATGTAAACTGCATGAAATATACTTGTATTCAATGTGAATACACTGTTATACCATGAGTTTTTACTTCTATATGTAAACTGCATGCAATATACTTGTATTCAATGTGAATACACTGTTATACCATGAGTTTTTACTTCTATATGTAAACAGCATTAAATATACTTGTATTCAATGTGAATACACTGTTATACCATGAGTTTTTACTTCTATATGTAAACAGCATCAAATATACTTGTATTCAATGTGAATACACTGTTATACCATGAGTTTTTACTTCTATATGTAAACAGCATCAAATATACTTGTATTCAATGTGAATACACTGTTATACCATGAGTTTTTACTTCTATATGTATTATGCATCAAATATACTTGTATTCAATGTGAATACACTGTTATACCATGAGTTTTTACTTCTATATGTAAACAGCATCAAATATACTTGTATTCAATGTGAATACACTGTTATACCATGAGTTTTTACTTCTATATGTAAACAGCATCAAATATACTTGTATTCAATGTGAATACACTGTTATACCATGAGTTTTTACTTCTATATGTAAACAGCATCAAATATACTTGTATTCAATGTGAATACACTGTTATACCATGAGTTTTTACTTCTATATGTAAACTGCATGGAATATACTTGTATTCAATGTGAATACACTGTTATACCATGAGTTTTTACTTCTATATGTAAACTGCATCAAATATACTTGTATTCAATGTGAATACACTGTTATACCATGAGTTTTTACTTCTATATGTAAACAGCATCAAATATACTTGTATTCAATGTGAATACACTGTTATACCATGAGTTTTTACTTCTATATGTAAACAGCATCAAATATACTTGTATTCAATGTGAATACACTGTTATACCATGAGTTTTTACTTCTATATGTAAACAGCATCAAATATACTTGTATTCAATGTGAATACACTGTTATACCATGAGTTTTTACTTCTATATGTAAACAGCATCAAATATACTTGTATTCAATGTGAATACACTGTTATACCATGAGTTTTTACTTCTATATGTAAACAGCATCAAATATACTTGTATTCAATGTGAATACACTGTTATACCATGAGTTTTTACTTCTATATGTAAACAGCATCAAATATACTTGTATTCAATGTGAATACACTGTTATACCATGAGTTTTTACTTCTATATGTAAACAGCATCAAATATACTTGTATTCAATGTGAATACACTGTTATACCATGAGTTTTTACTTCTATATGTAAACTGCATCAAATATACTTGTATTCAATGTGAATACACTGTTATACCATGAGTTTTTACTTCTATATGTATACTGCATCAAATATACTTGTATTCAATGTGAATACACTGTTATACCATTAGTTTTTACTTCTATATGTAAACAGCATCAAATATACTTGTATTCAATGTGAATACACTGTTATACCATGAGTTTTTACTTCTATATGTAAACAGCATCAAATATACTTGTATTCAATGTGAATACACTGTTATACCATGAGTTTTTACTTCTATATGTAAACTGCATGGAATATACTTGTATTCAATGTGAATACACTGTTATACCATGAGTTTTTACTTCTATATGTAAACAGCATCAAATATACTTGTATTCAATGTGAATACACTGTTATACCATGAGTTTTTACTTCTATATGTAAACAGCATCAAATATACTTGTATTCAATGTGAATACACTGTTATACCATGAGTTTTTACTTCTATATGTAAACAGCATCAAATATACTTGTATTCAATGTGAATACACTGTTATACCATGAGTTTTTACTTCTATATGTAAACTGCATGGAATATACTTGTATTCAATGTGAATACACTGTTATACCATGAATTTTTACTTCTATATGTAAACAGCATCAAATATACTTGTATTCAATGTGAATACACTGTTATACCATGAGTTTTTACTTCTATATGTAAACAGCATCAAATATACTTGTATTCAATGTGAATACACTGTTATACCATGAGTTTTTACTTCTATATGTAAACTGCATCAAATATACTTGTATTCAATGTGAATACACTGTTATACCATGAGTTTTTACTTCTATATGTATACTGCATCAAATATACTTGTATTCAATGTGAATACACTGTTATACCATGAGTTTTTACTTCTATATGTAAACTGCATCAAATATACTTGTATTCAATGTGAATACACTGTTATACCATGAGTTTTTACTTCTATATGTAAACTGCATCAAATATACTTGTATTCAATGTGAATACACTGTTATACCATGAGTTTTTACTTCTATATGTATACTGCATCAAATATACTTGTATTCAATGTGAATACACTGTTATACCCTGAGTTTTTACTTCTATATAAAAACTGCATGGAATATACTTGTATTCAATGTGAATACACTGTTATACCATGAGTTTCTACTTCTATATGTAAACAGGATCGAATAAACTTGTATTCAATGTGAATACACTGTTATACCATGAGTTTTTACTTCAATATGTAAACTGCATGGAATATACTTGTATTCAATGTGAATAAACTGTTATACCATGAGTTTTTACTTCTATATGTAAACAGCATCAAATATACTTGTATTCAATGTGAATACACTGTTATACCATGAGTTTTTACTTCTATATGTATACTGCATCAAATATACTTGTATTCAATGTGAATACACTGTTATAGCCTGAGTTTTTACTTCTATATCAAAATTGCATGGAATATACTTGTATTCAATGTGAATACACTGTTATACCATGAGTTTTTACTTCTATATGTATACTGCATCAAATATACTTGTATTCAATGTTAATACACTGTTATACCCTGAGTTTTTACTTCTATATCAAAACTGCATGGAATATACTTGTATTCAATGTGAATACACTGTTATACCATGAGTTTCTACTTGTATATGTAAACCGGATCAAATATACTTGTATTCAATGTGAATACACTGTTATACCATGAGTTTTTACTTCTATATAAAAACTGCATGGAATATACTTGTATTCAATGTGAATACACTGTTATACCATGAGTTTTTACTTCTATAGGTAAACAGCATCAAACATACTTGTATTCAATGTGAATACACTGTTATACCATGAGTTTTTACTTCTATATGTATACTGCATCAAATATACTTGTATTCAATGTGAATACACTGTTATACCATGAGTTTTTACTTCTATACGTAAACGGCATTGAATATACTTGTATTCAATGTGAATACACTGTTATACCATGAGTTTTTACTGCTATATGTAAACAGCATCAAATATACTTGTATTCAATGTGAAAACACTGTTATACCATGAGTTTTTACTTCTATATGTAAATAGCATCAAATATACTTGTATTCAATGTGAATACACTGTTATACCATGAGTTTTTACTTCTATATGTAAACAGCATCAAATATACTTGTATTCAATGTGAATACACTGTTATTCCATGAGTTTTTACTTCTATATGTAAACTGCATCAAATATACTTGTATTCAATGTGAATACACTGTTATACCATGAGTTTTTACTTCTATATGTATACTGCATCAAATATACTTGTATTCAATGTGAATACACTGTTATACCCTGAGTTTTTACTTCTATATAAAAACTGCATGGAATATACTTGTATTCAATGTGAATACACTGTTATACCATGAGTTTCTACTTCTATATGTAAACAGGATCAAATAAACTTGTATTCAATGTGAATACACTGTTATACCATGAGTTTTTACTTCTATATGTAAACTGCATGGAATATACTTGTATTCAATGTGAATAAACTGTTATACCATGAGTTTTAACTTCTATATGTAAACAGCATCAAATATACTTGTATTCAATGTGAATACACTGTTATACCATGAGTTTTTACTTCTATATGTATACTGCATCAAATATACTTGTATTCAATGTGAATACACTGTTATACCCTGAGTTTTTACATCTATATCAAAACTGCATGGAATATACTTGTTCAATGTGAATACACTGTTATACCATGAGTTTCTACTTGTATATGTAAACAGGATCAAATATACTTGTATTCAATGTGAATACACTGTTATACCATGAGTTTTTATTTCTATATAAAAACTGCATGGAATATACTTGTATTCAATGTGAATACACTGTTATACCATGAGTTTTTACTTCTATATGTATACTGCATCAAATATACTTGTATTCAATGTGAATACACTGTTATACCATGAGTTTTTACTTCTATACGTAAACGGCATGGAATATACTTGTATTCAATGTAAATACACTGTTATACCATGAGTTTTTACTTCCATATGCAAACTGCATGGAATATACTTGTATTCAATGTGAATACACTGTTATACCATGAGTTTTTACTTCTATATGTAAACAGCATCAAATATACTTGTATTCAATGTGAATACACTGTGTAATAGACCGCAGCAACTCCTCCTAGCAACAGCAGCCCCACCCAGCAAGAAGGTCGTCACGAATGCAACCTTCCCTGCGGATAATAGTTAATGATAAAAGTAAAAGTTATTGTAAACCCCTCCCTTCTTAACCTTCAATCTTTTTGTATGTAAGCACATGGTTGTATCGTCTTAAGTAGAGTTAGTTTACTGGCAAATACACAGGCTAGAAACTATTACATTTGGAGGTCCCAACGAGACTGCAAGAATAACAACGAGACTGCAAGAATAACAACGAGACAACAAGAATAACAACGAAACTCTGGAAGAAAAGTTTCTGATCTGTGCTTCATTCACCAGCTGCAAGTATTCAACGCTTCTATCACCAAGTCTTCAAGCAACCGACATCGGAACATCATCGAGGTAAGCGAATGCCGTTTGATTCACCTGTACAAAAGACTGCTCTCAACGAGAACACACTACTACCTTTATACCCCGTACTACAAGAATCTGATTTAACCGACCAAGACCCAAACCTAAGTCACCATTGAGAACAATTTTTGGACCATTGGAAGACCTTAATAGACTTAGAATTTAAGCAAGACTTAGAAAGAAGTAAAGCATATCAGACAACCTCAACAACTGAAAATATCCAACAGTTACAAACACAGAAACAAGAAGCAAGTCAGGCGACGCAAAATTCGCTGCATTTTTACACTTATTACCTTCTAGAAAAAACTTTAAAAGTAACAGATGGTGTAACAGTAGAAACCATTGCTAATGCTACTAAAACACTCAAAGACGATATAGTCGCACAAGGTGGGAACAACAGAACACTCGATAGTTTACTCCACCAGCTTCACACATTGCACGGAAAAGAAAAAGAATTTTTGTTCGGTACCATCAGTGTATTGCAGAAAGAGTCAGTAACTGCACTAATTGAAGATAAAAAGCAGATATCTACGCTAAAATTTGAACTTTCAAACGCGCAAAAACAATTGGAGAGCAACAAAAAGAAGACAAAGCGTTCCAAATACACTTTAAGCAGTTCGTTAGAGCAATTTCAAGAAAACAACGAGGCTCTGAAAAACTCCCTTGAAAAAGCCAATTCCCGAATCGCCGACCTAGAACAAAACCTTGAAACCACCTTAGCAACCGAGAGCCAATTGCAGAATCTTCTCAAAAGAAAAGAGGAAAACAACGCAGCTGTCGAGACCGAAGGGCAAGAAATAATTAACAAAATTGAAGGTGAGAAGACCAGACTGATCCAGAAACTCAGCAGTGCGGAAAACGAGATAAAACAAGTATCAGAAACAGCAGAGCAGCTCCAGAAAGAGATAAAAGTTTTGGCTGACAGACTCGACAAGGCTTCAACAGAGAAAATCAATTTAAAGAAAAACTTGCTAGATTTTACTTCGAAGAACAAGAACCTTGAAAAAGACCTTCAAGAACTACAAGATCGGGTACGAGGACAAGAAAATAAAATAATAATTCTAGAAAACCGGTTGAAAGAAAAAAAAAAACTTCAAGTTAAATTCATCGAGACTGAAGACTCCAACGACTCAAGGCTAGACGAGGACGAACCAGGAGAAATAACCAAACTAGTGGGAGATATAAACGAACTGACCTTGCCGACAGACAGTGGAGACAAATCACTCCACTACGAGCTGGAAATAGAACAAGCAAACGATTTTGAACAAACAATAGAAAACCTGAAAACGCAAATAGAACACTTAAACAAAACAATCATCTATTTGGAGCAAGAAAACCAGCAGCTTAAAAAGAAGGTCGACATGGGCGTAACACACGACGACGAGGACACTTCGGAAAAAACGTTTGCGAATACCCGCAAGAAAAATCCCAAGGATGACGATATTCCAGCAACTGAGCAGGACGACGAAGACGCAAAGAAAGTGAACAGGTACTTCACTCAGCCAATAGTGAAGGCCTTAGGAGAGCTATTCTCCAGAGAAGACAAAAAGGCAATTCCAATCTTTAAAGGAAAAAGCACTGATAAGCTAATATCAGAGTGGCTACGCGGCGCCGAACACGTAGCACGAAACAATGAATGGGACGACAATCAAAAGATACGTTTCTTTTCTGATCGATTGAAAGGCGAAGCCTTCGAATGGCATGAAAACTACGCTGAGGAAGAAGGCGATGATCTAAATTACCAGGATTGGAAAGAGGCACTAATAACAAGATTTCAAGACACCTACGACTTAGCTACGCTGGAGAAAAAACTTTCAAAATTAACTCAAAAACCGGAAGAAAACTGCAGAGCTTTTGAGTCAAGGTTAAATAATCTTTACGATACCATCGCTGGTAAAGAAGAAAGGGCTGACCATAACCAAACTATTATTGAAGGACAATTACTAAACAAAGTGAAAAAGATGAGGGATCACAGAAAAAGCAAAATCCTACTACAAGGATTACTACCAAAGTATAAAGCAGAACTTTATCTACGAATGCCAGAAAACACAGAAGACTTTGACGCATTATGTAAACAACTTTTCATTTCTGAAAAAATTCTACACACAAAAGAAGCTACAGACGACAAGGAGATGTCAGCTGTTATAGCAGGGATAACGCATCACGAAAAACAACAAGACGATAAAATCCAACTACTTGAGCAAAAATTATCAGATGCTCTGTCAGAATTAAAATGTACAAATACGAAACGTGGATCCTCACAGGAAAACGACGTTACCATAGCTGCAACTGACCAATACGAAAACAGAAGACCACGTCCAAGTGAACGTTACTCAAGATCACGTGATTCGCGAGTGCGATTTGCTGACAGTCATAACAGCCGAGAATCGAGTCGAGAAAGAAGTCTAAGTAGAAACAGAGACAACAGCCCCTACCGCAGAGATTACAATTCGTCAGGACGAAGAAATTATAATCCTTCAGGATACAGGCAAACCAGATTTCCATCTCACCAACGTCCCTCATATCGGAACGACTACCCCAACCGACGAGGAAACTACAGCGGACCAAACAACTACAGACAACAAGCACGTTATAACAGCAACCAACATCTACAGCAACAACAACAAACTGGCAACAACCCTCGAACTACTGAAAATCGAGAAATAACCTGCTACAAGTGTAACCGAAGAGGACATATTGCAAGAGAATGTTGGACAGATATGGCACGTACGAACAATCAAGGTCCTCGATAAACACCATAAAACCAATCAGTAACTCCCAACAAACATACAATTTAGGATCAGATGTAGAAGTAGAAATTCCAAAACTGATACGTATTCCCGTTAGAATTTTTAATAAGGAAATCATAGCTTTAGTGGACACTGGCGCAGCCGCTAGCTTAGTATCCAATAAAATATTGGATACTCTAGAGTGTAATGAGAACTTAAAACAAGTAGAAAATGCGAATCCTCCTATTTTTAGAATGGTGTCGGGACAAGAACTTAAATCGATAGGGAAATTTGAATTTTCAGTTATTATCAATGATAACCATATTATTAACCACCACTTTTATGTTATGAAAAACTTAAATGAACAATGCATCTTAGGATTAGATTTCTTATCTAACAATAATGTGAAGATTAACACTAGAAATCGTCAAATATGTTATGATCACTTTGGAGTAGAACATAATTTTGGAAGTAATACCATGCCCATTTATAGTGTAACATTTAGCAAAGCAGGCATCCATATACCACTAATTCCAATTGATAGAGAAGACGAAGATCTTACACAACAAGATTATCGTAATTTAGAATCCTTCACTCAATTAGACTTCAATAAAAAAACTAAGCAGATAGCTAAGATTGCTGAAAAAGAAGAACAAGCACATAATGTATCAGACGACATACAAACTAAAATTGAAATTTTACTAAAGAAACACGCGGATCTTTTCGCAGACCAAGATTCTGACTTGGGTCTAGCTACACAAGTGAAACATCACATCAACATAGGCCATAACGCTCCCATTAATCAAAGACTGCGAAGAACACCCGAATCTCTAAAACTTGTTGTTAAGACTAAAATAGAGGTAATGCTAAGTAACAAAATAATAAGAGAAAGCCACAGTCCTTTTGCTGCAGCCATAGTAATGGTACCTAAAAAAGATGGAGAAATGCGAATGTGCATCGACTACAGAGCTTTGAACAAAATCACTGTTAAGGATAAGTACCCTCTACCTAGGATAGATGACACAATTGACGCGTTGTGCGGATCAGTTTATTTTTCTACATTGGACTTACTAAGCGGCTACTGGCAAATAGAAATAGAAGAAAGTGATAAACACAAAACAGCTTTCATTTGTGAATTTGGCCAATACGAATTTAATCGAATGCCATTCGGTTTACCTAGATGACATCATAGTGTTCAGTAATTCAATTACTGATCATGTGACACACTTGGAAGCAGTTTTTAGACTCCTTAAACAAGCGGGTTTAAAGTTGAAAAGGAAGAACTGCGAATTTTTTAAAGAAGAATTAGATTATTTAGGATACATCGTATCCGGGAAAGGAATAACACCAAGTACAAAAAAGTTAGACGCGATTATTAAATATCCCGCTCCCAAAAACGTAAAAGAATTGAGCTCATTTTTAGGTCTAGCCAGCTACTACAGAAAATTCATTCGGGCTTTTGCTGATAAAGCCCATCCACTAACTGCGCTCACTAGAAAGTCAGTGGAATGGAAATGGGGGGAGGAACAAAGGGACGCCTTTGAATGTATTAAGAACTGTCTCATCACTAGACCTGTTCTAGGTTATCCGGATTTTTCTCGAGAATTTATCATCTACACGGATGCTTCAGGATATGGAATAGGAGCAGTCTTGGCTCAAATACAACCTCCACCTCAATCAGCGGATTTAGCGGAGTCCGACGGACAGGACCTTCGTAAATCAGATGACGTAGAAGTAGTCATAGCCTATACCTCTAAACATCTGAACGACCGCGAGGCCAAGTGGTCAACCACAGGGAAAGAGGCATACGCAATAATCCACGCCATCGACGTGTTTAGGACGTACCTATACGGGCGTAAGTTTACCGTATTTACAGATCATAGACCTTTAGAATGGCTAATGAGTAAAACAGAACCAGCAGGAAGATTAGCTCGATGGGCTCTTAAGATCCAAGAATTTGATATCATTATTGGGTACCGACCAGGAAAGTCACACCAAAATGCTGACACACTTAGTCGCACCCCAATAGTGCCGCTAGCGAAAGTAAAAACAAGGTCAATAGGTACAAAAGAGAAACCAGAAGTAAAAAACGAAACCAAGGAAACTAGAACAAAACCAGTAATTTTTGAAACGGAAAGTAATCAGTCCAAGGACACGGAAAAATGGATAGAACTCCAACACAAAGATGAGTATTGCAGAACAATATTAAAAGAAATGGCAAAGGCCAATCCAAGTAAGGACGTTAAAAATAAATTTAAAATAAACGACAAAGGACTATTAGTAGATACCAGAAGAAGAATTGTAACGCCAGTAAGACTGGTACCACAAATTTTAAAGGAAAATCACGATCACATATTGGCAGGACATTTAGGAGTAGGAAAAACGTTGGCTAGACTTCAAAGACAGTACACATGGCCATGCATGCGTACCTCCGTAATAGAATACGTTAAAAGTTGTTTGATGTGCAATAAAAGAAAAGTGGTAGGTGGAAGTAAAGCACCATTGCACCCTTTGCCTTTAGTTGAAGGAGTATGGGAAAGGATCGCTATGGATATAGTGGGCCCAATTCAAGAAAGCGCTAAGGGATACAGATATATATTAGTTATATCAGATTATGCCCGTAGGTTTGTTTTTACAGTTCCAATGAGAAATCAAACTGCTCAAACAATTGCGAAGATTTTAGTTAATAAAATATTTACTAAGTATGGATCTCCAGAAGTAGTTCTAACAGACCAAGGTACTAACTTTCTATCCAGTCTGATACAAGAGGTGTGTAAACTATTTAAAGTCAAACAAATAAGGACTACGGCCTATCATCCACAAACTGATGGATTAGTTGAGAGGTTCAATCGAACTCTCTGTGACATGCTAGCTTGTTATGTCTCAGACCAACCTGCTAACTGGGACAAATACCTTCCGTTCGTTACTTTTGCTTACAACACAGCAAAACAAGCTTCAACTCAAGAAACACCATTCTTTCTATTCTTCGGACGAGAACCAATAATGCCCAATGATATCAAGATTAACAGAAGATATGAGACCTATTAAGATACTAGTATGGTGTATTCACAGCAATGGGAAAAAGCTCAAAAACTGGCAAGAGAACATCTCTTCAAATCCCAAACAAGACAGAAAAAATACTAGGACGTAACCACGAAAACTATTAAATACAACATAGGTGACTACGTATTACTGAAGGCGCCACCAGCAGCAGGAAAATTCATAAATCGATGGAACGGACCATTTCAAATTTCAAGAAGCTTCTCGGATATCAACTACGAGATCCAGCACACTGAAAACAAAAAACTTAAATCTATCGTACATACCAACCGTCTCAAACTTTACATACCAAGAAAACAAGAAACAACTAAGGAAGAAGAAATACTACAAAACCTACCAGAAAATGTTGAAGCCCAACGACAACCAACAATTCACCAACGCCGACCAGGCCGACCAAGGAAGCAGCAGCTGATACATCCAGTGAAGACGAACATCAAACCACGCAGGAACGAAGGAGAACCAAAAAACCATACAATACCTAACCTTTACCGTAACCAAAACCGAAACGATCCTATAACGAATCACCAATACCACTTAAGAAGACGATATCAAGGACCGGATTACTAAACATTTTCATTTTTCACAGATGCAGACATTACTCTTCCTTCTTTGCCTTCTTCATTCACTTAACTCTACTTACCCTATCTACGCATCCGTCTGCGATTGTAACAACATGAAAATACGAGGAATCCTAGACTTCGAATTGCCTTACTACTGTGACAATGAAAAACCAGAAACACAACATTTACTAAGGATACCAACTACTTACACCTTAGTAACCAAGCAAAAACCAGCAGCCACTTGGAAAGGATGGACATGTCGACCGTGGACTAAAACAAAGAAAATAACCGGATCGTTCTGGATCGGATCCTTCGATACAGTTTACTCCCAAGAAACAATACTAATCACCCCTTTGGAGTGTTGGCGGATGGTCAACGATAAAAAATGTGGCGCCAATAACATGCAAACCGGACCGACGGGACTCAGTTTCACAGCCACTCCTACAGGAGAAGGAAAATGGTACGCCATCAAGGAATACCAAACACTAAACTGTATAGCGGAACAGATCACGCTACGTCAGGAGAAACCAGATAGTCCAATCGAAAGCCCTTTCGGATTACTAAACACCACCCAACAGGAAGGACAATTCATTTAAAATCAAAATACAATCGTGTGGGGAGAAAGAACAACCAACAGTTCATACACTCAGACATTACTAAAAGGGAAAGGATACCTGGAACTTCCTCGAGAACCGGAGTCGGATAACTCCAGCCGCCTTTACGACACCAGTCGGCAGATTGAGATATCTTTTCTTAACAAACCAGATAAGGATATCGTATCAGTAGGACATAAAGTGGTTGGAATCCCTCTAACTTACTTGACGTTTCCTGCAGAAACAACAAAAATTTTGTATGAAATGTTCAAGAACACAATCGCAACATGCCTTAAAAATACCAACCTTGCCACACCCGTGTGCGAAGACTACAGAGAGTTGTACAAATCCAGACCACAACGTTCTCTTCTTCAAGAAGTTCACTTTCTCTTCGACACCCAAGTCGAAGACGAACAACTTGGGATTCGCCTCTACAGTATTTCATACGCCTGGGGAACTCTAAGATTGGCACATAGAAGACCAAAGATAATCAAGGAAGATGGAAAAATCGTACAAAAGGATGCAACAATATACATTACTTACGAATCCGGAAGCAGAAACCCTTTGACAACGTACAGTCAACTTTCAAAGGACGACCCTCTCCCATCAGGATCGAAATTTGAGTACATTGTCGACCAAACGATACGCGTACAAAATACTCATATCTGCATCACGGAGACAACACACGACTACGTATTTGCTGCAGCCTGTTCAGAGGAATCAACGAGGTGGATTTTAGAAAAAGAGAACAGCCATCTAATTTCCCAAGAATCAGAAATGTGTCTTACCGTAGGGGTCGACGAAACCTTAAAATTGGAAAAGTGTGCTTTGGAAGGAGATACCAGAAAAAACCAGCAGTGGTTCTTTCAAACAATAAATACCAATCCGGATGTTATAGAAAATTTTCCCGAAGTAACATTGCAGGATATTCAAGAAGTCCGATTAGAACAACGAAGAGCAATTACAACCACAATCAACTCACCCATATTTGGCGGTATCTTGAAAGCAAATCACGGCAGTGGAAACATCATCTGGGACATGATCACCTGGGGATTGTTGAAAAATGGACAATATACAAACGGGAAATGTGTCACACATCATGGGCTTGAAAAACAACTAACCATGGAAGATTGTGACGCAGATTGGACAAAATGTCAAGAAGAACTAAAAACATTTATCACAAGTAACGATCCCCTGGTTCAATCACAAGTATCCGTAGGAAACTGCAGTAAAGCAACTAACAAAGGCCAAGCTTTCGAGTATACGTCTGATTTCACCATCAGACCGTTCAACACTAATGCTTGCGTCAAGGCAAACACAACGATGCTTATTCTACAGGAATGCGCCAACACCAGTTCAATTTGGGGCACTTTCGAACACACAGGACAGCTCATGGCAACAGACAGAACTGGCCTATATTCACTGGCGTCAGACAGAAAATGTCTCACACTAAAAGTAGGACGTCTGAGTTTAGGACATTGCCACGGTTCAAGTAGAAAACAACAGTTTAACTTCGAATATCGAAACCCGCACCAAATACGGACGCTTTCAGCAGCAGCCATCATAGCGCTTCACACTCAACAATCATTGGACGGAACACGACTCCCACTTATACCCCCTCTTCTCAAAAGAGAAAGTAAAGCAAACAACGAAAACTTAACCACGCCCACCACACAAAAATCTATCTCATCTACTTCCAGCACCACAACGACAGCGAAACCGACTACAAAATTAATCACAACAACAATGAAAACAACAATAGCCACATCAGCCATGAAAACGACCGTTAAAAGCACACCACCGACAACTAGGCCTACAACAACTACTAAGCCAACGACTACCACAACTAAGCCTACGACTACCACAACTAAGCCTACGACTACCACAACCAAGCCTACAACTACAACAACAAAACTTACAACTACAACAAATAAGCCTACTACTACAACTACTACGCCTACAACTACAACAACAAAGTCTACGACTACAACTACTACGCCTACAACTACAACAAATAAGCCTACAACTACAACCACCCTGCCTACAACTACAACTACAACAGCTACAACTACAACTACTGAGCCAACAACTACAACCACTAGGCCTACAACTCCAAGTACTGAACCTACATTGCCATCAACTACAACTGAAACCACGTCCACTACACTACCATCAACGACAACTATGTCGACGACAACAACAACTGAAGTAATAAGCAATTCAACAACAAATAACACAACAACTGAAAAAATAGAAGATCCTCCAGTTACGAAAAATCACACCGGTATGGAAGATGCAATAATGGAAATTATTGAGGACACTGAAAAAAACATCTCAGCAAGAAATACCCGAGGCAGAATCTTTAACACTAGAACAAGTACCGGAGGTACCAATAAAAAATGAAACAGAAAGTGGTCTACCCCAAAATATAGAAGAATTCGGTGACAAAATTAAATTTGAAATTTCAAAAATGCACGAGCAATATAAAATAAGTATAGAAACAGAACACGAAAACAAACTTGCAAAAGAAATCCGCGACGTATATTGTCAACTATCAACGATAAAGAAAACTCAAGCGGTGATTTTAGCTCAAAGTAACGGAATTCTTGCTGCTTCAGCGCTCGGATTACCCATCTGTACGAGACTGCAAGGCTTCGGACAAGCGATGACGCTCCAACAATGTGAAACCAAACGGATTTTCATCTCCGCAAAAGAATCCAAATGTGGATTTCAACCATTCTTTACCTATGAAGATAAAAACTGCACAATTGGAGTAGATGGATGGTCTATACATCCATATTCCGATTGCTTTTGGAAAACTCATTTGGTAAATTTAAATGGATTCCATCACACCTGGGAACACAATTCAACAGATGGAGAATGGGTAAAACAAAAAGCAAGCATTCACATGCCGAACTTAGACCTTATCACAGAGTTCGAAGAGTTGCACCTGAATGATTTCGACTACAGTCTGAAGAGCCATCCAGCGCATGAAACAATGGAAATGGAACAATTAAATATCCTAAACGATCTAGTGGGCCTAATGCAGGAATCAAATTCAAAATCTGTTTCTGACATAGTGATGTCAGAAAAACAGGATAATCAGATAGGAACCATGTTCTCATGGTTCGACACATTAAAAATTCTTATCCTATCTATAACAGGATTCATTGTATTCATCATATCCCTACGCATATTGATCATTTGTGACCCTTTCACAAGAATCATGGAAAAAATTCGACAAGCTAGAAGATTAAGACGATATGGAATTAATACGGAAGAAGCGCACGAATTAACTTCAATGATCCCAAGTTCAAGCACTCAACCACCGGAAGAAATAATAGAGCAACCGTTCACTAGAATGACGGCTCCTACACCTCTTACCATGGAAAGACCCACAATCACGCCCAGCTCAACCAAGCGCACCGAAACAACGTAATATTTATCCTGTCATGGAAGAAAACTGGGAATCCGATCAAGCTCGCAAATGCACAGAAAAACACACGACTTGCACTTACGTTGTGGGTTATGGAATGGTATGGGAAGACCTTTGCAGATGCTCAACAGAAGTTGAATCTAAAAACAACTAAAATTAAAAAAAAAAAAAAAAAAAAAATTAAAAGAAC
This sequence comes from Daphnia magna, assembly GCF_020631705.1. Lineage (NCBI taxonomy): Eukaryota > Metazoa > Arthropoda > Branchiopoda > Diplostraca > Daphniidae > Daphnia > Daphnia magna. The sequence goes on from NC_059190.1 coordinate 8,742,562, forward strand.
CAACAAAAGTTTATTACCACTACTACAACAAACACACTAAAACAAAAATATTACGACAACAAAATTGCATTCATTAGACAGAATTTTCGAATTCCTCCAGCAGGCATTCCGGTAAAAACACCGCAGACCGAGAAGTGGGATAGAAAATATCCTTGCCTGACTCCAACCACCACAACAACCTAGCGAGATGTTGAGGATAAAGATCGCGGTATCTCGCATATCCAGGATATCGACTAAAAACAGATAATTACAAAACGTGAACAAAATCGGAAACATAAAAAAGAAAGAAAAGGAAAACCAACTCACACGTAGTAATAATCACCGATCCAAACTCGCTGAAAGCCAAAATCGCAAGCAGAGGAAGGAGCACAGGGATTATTGAGTAGTGAAAACAACAGCAACTGCACTACCAATTCGTTGTCCTCGGGTCGAAATCGAGCAAAGAAACGAGACGGCGAAGAAAACAACAACACCCCCATCAGATGCAAAACATCATCAAAATTGCCCCGATGGCGCAACAAAAATTGTAAAGAGTCAACCTCCATTTTAAAAACTCAAAACAAATGACACGAAACGACAACGAACGACAGAAAACCAAAAACCGACGTGAAAGAACGGCAAGAAAAAACTAAAAGAAGAGAAGAGAAGAAAAGCATACAAGAAAAAAAAAATGATTGAAATCTGTAGTAGCATTCCAGTAAAAAGGAACGTAGACCATCAATTATTAACTAACACTTTATTAGCATAAAGACAATGAATAACGGTATAGAAAACATATCTTGTATTTTGTGCCTCATACTGTAGCCCAACAAACAAGAATAACGGTGAAGGAAAGAAAGTAGGTGACGGGTAAAAACAAGTTTTCACCTAACCATTGCCAAGCCACATGCCGAAGAGAAGTAAGGAGAAGAAGAAATCAGAAGACAAAGGGAAAAAATTGAAGGACCAATTTCTTCTTGCCGAAGGGGGGAAGGAATGTAATAGACCGCAGCAACTCCTCCTAGCAACAGCAGCCCCACCCAGCAAGAAGGTCGTCACGAATGCAACCTTCCCTGCGGATAATAGTTAATGATAAAAGTAAAAGTTATTGTAAACCCCTCCCTTCTTAACCTTCAATCTTTTGGTATATAAGCACATGGTTGTATCGTCTTAAGTAGAGTTAGTTTACTGGCAAATACACAGTCTAGAAACTATTACAACTGTTATACCATGAGTTTTTACTTCTATATGTATACTGCATCAAATATACTTGTATTCAATGTGAATACACTGTTATACCATGAGTTTTTACTTCTATATGTATACTGCATCAAATATACTTGTATTCAATGTGAATACACTGTTATACTATGAGTTTTTACTTCTATATGTAAACAGCATCAAATATACTTGTATTCAATGTGAATACACTGTTATACCATGAGTTTTTACTTCTATATGTAAACTGCATCAAATATACTTGTATTCAATGTGAATACACTGTCATACCATAAGTTTTTACTTCTATATGTATACTGCATCAAATATACTTGTATTCAATGTGAATACACTGTTATACCCTGAGTTTTTACTTCTATATAAAAATTGCATGGAATATACTTGTATTCAATGTGAATACACTGTTATACCATGAGTTTTTACTTCTATATGTAAACAGCATCAAATATACTTGTATTCAATGTGAATACACTGTAATACCACGAGTTTTTACTTTTATATGTAAACTGCATGGAATATACTTGTATTCAATGTGAATACACTGTTATACCATGAGTTTTTACTTCTATATGTAAACAACATCAAATATACTTGTATTCAATGTGAATACACTGTCATACCACGAATTTCTACTTCTATATGTATACTGCATCAAATATACTTGTATTCAATGTGAATACACTGTTATACCATGAGTTTTTACTTCTATACGTAAACGGCATGGAATATACTTGTATTCAATGTAAATACACTGTTATACCATGAGTTTTTACTTCTACATGTAAACTGCATGGAATATACTTGTATTGAATGTGAATACACTGTTATACCATGAGTTTTTACTTCTATATGTAAACAGGATCAAATATACTTGTATTCAATGTGAAAACACTGTTATACCATGAGTTTTTACTTCTATATGTATACTGCATCAAATATACTTGTATTCAATGTGAATACACTGTTATACCATGAGTTTTTACTTCTATATGTAAAAAGCATCAAATATACTTGTATTCAATGTGAGTACACTGTTATATTATTAGTTTTTACTTCTATATGTAAACTGCATCAAATATACTTGTATTCAATGTGAATACACTGTTATACCATGAGTTTTTACTTCTATATGTATACTGCATCAAATATACTTGTATTCAATGTGAATACACTGTTATACCCTGAGTTTTTACTTCTATATAAAAACTGCATGGAATATACTTGTATTCAATGTGAATACACTGTTATACCATGAGTTTCTACTTCTATATGTAAACAGCATCAAATATACTTGTATTCAATGTGAATACACTGTAATACCATGAGTTTTTACTTTTATATGTAAACTGCATGGAATATACTTGTATTCAATGTGAATACACTGTTATACCATGAGTTTTTACTTCTATATGTAAACAGCATCAAATATACTTGTATTCAATGTGAATACACTGTCATACCACGAGTTTCTACTTCTATATGTATACTGCATCAAATATACTTGTATTCAATGTGAATACACTGTTATACCATGAGTTTTTACTTCTATACGCAAACGGCATGGAATATACTTGAAGTCAATGTGAATACACTGTTATACCATGAGTTTTTACTTCTATATGTAAACAGCATCAAATATACTTGTATTCAATGTGAATACACTGTTATACCACGAGTTTCTACTTCTATATGTATACTGCATCAAATATACTTGTATTCAACGTGAATACACTGTTATACCCTGAGTTTTTACTTCTATATAAAAACTGCATGGAATATACTTGTATTCAATGTGAATACACTGTTATACCATGAGTTTCTACTTCTATATGTAAACAGGAACAAATATACTTGTATTCAATGTGAATACACTGTTATACCATGAGTTTTTAATTCTATATGTAAACTGCATGGAATATACTTGTATTCAATGTGAATACACTGTTATACCATGAGTTTTTACTTCTATATGTAAACAGCATCAAATATACTTGTATTCAATGTGAATACACTGTTATACCATGAGTTTTTACTTCTATATGTATACTGCATCAAATATACTTGTATTAAATGTGAATACACTGTTATACCATGAGTTTTTACTTCTATATGTAAACTGCATCAAATATACTTGTATTCAATGTGAATACACTGTTATACCATGAGTTTTTACTTCTATATGTATACTGCATCAAATATACTTGTATTCAATGTGAATACACTGTTTTACCCTGAGTTTTTACTTCTATATAACAACTGCATGGAATATACTTTTATTCAATGTGAATACACTGTTATACCATGAGTTTCTACTTCTATATGTAAACAGGATCAAATATATTTGTATTCAATGTGAATACACTGTTATACCATGAGTTTTTACTTCTATATGTAAACTGCATCAAATATACTTGTATTCAATGTGAATACACTGTTATACCAAGAGTTTTTACTTCTATATGTATACTGCATCAAATATACTTGTATTCAATGTGAATACACTGTTCTACCCTGAGTCTTTACTTCTATATGTATACTGCATCAAATATACTTGTATTCAATGTAAATACACTGTTATACCATGAGTTTTTACTTGTATATGTAAACTGCATCAAATATACTTGTATTCAATGTGAATACACTGTTATACCATGAGTTTTTACTTCTATATTTAAACAGCATCAAATATACTTTTATTCAATGTGAATACACTGTTATACCATAAGTTTTTACTTCTATATGTATACTGGATCAAATATACTTGTATTCAATGTGAATACACTGTTATACCATGAATTTTTACTTCTATATGTAAACTGCATGGAATATACTTGTATTCAATGTGAATACACTGTTATTCCATGAGTTTTTACTTCTATATGTAAACAGCATCAAATATACTTGTATTCAATGTGAATACACTGTTATACCATGAGTTTTTACTTCTATATGTATACTGCATCAAATATAATTGTATTCAATGTGAATACACTGTTATACCATGAGTTTTTACTTCTATATGTAAACTGCATCAAATATACTTGTATTCAATGTGAATACACTGTTATACCATGAGTTTTTACTTATATATGTATACTGCATCAAATATACTTGTTTTCAATGTGAATACACTGTTTTACCCTGAGTTTTTCTACTTCTCCTATCTATATAAAAGCGAATGGGGTATTTGTGGGCGGGATTTGTTTGTGTATCTGTCTGTTTGTCCGAGAATTTTGTGTAGGCGCACGCTGCCATTGGTTGAATGCGGGTCACGTGGTTTTTGCTGTAGCTAATCCCAACCCTGCATTCCGCAAATTAATTTACACGGCTTTTCCAACATGGCCGACATCATACGTACATTTTTCTACGCCGTCAACTATTACAATTCACTAATTTCAAGCAATTGCGTATACAATAACCAACTGTAATCGACTGTTTTTTGCATCCTTCTACTAAAGCTACCAATTCATTGTCTTTTTCAGCTCCTTTGACTGCATTCCAACAAATTTCAGAGGTCGTTCCCTTTTGCATCCTTCAAATAACCACATATTCTTTGTTTTTTTTTACAGCTTCATTGACTGCATTCCAATTAATTTCAGAAACCATTGCCTTTTGCACCCCTCAAACAACAACCACTGCATTTTGTTCCCAACAGCTCCACTGACTGCGTTCCAACATTTTTAAGAGACCGTTCCCTTTTGCATCCCACAAACAAGCCCCCATTCATTTTATTTTATCATGCTCCATTGACTGTATTCCAACAATCTTCAGAGACCGTTCCCTTTTTGCATCATTCAAACAGCCACCAATTAATTGTGTTGTTTGCAGCTTCCTTGACTGCACTCCAACCCCTTTGAGGGACCGTTCCCTATTGCATCCCTCAAACAACCACCAATTCCTTGGCTTCTCAACAGCCCCTTTTGCTGCATTGAAGCCCATTTCAGAGACTGTTCCCTTTTGCACCCCTCAAACAACCACCACTTCATTTTGTTCCCAACAGCTCCACTGACTGCGTTCCAACACTTTTAAGAGACCGTTCCCTTTTGCACCCCTAAATCAGTTACCACTGCATACTGTTTTCAACAGCTCCACTGATTGCTATCCATCACTTTTAAGAGACCGTTCCCTTTTTCAGCCATGAAACAACAGCTTTTGGAGACTGTTCTCAACAGCTCTCCTGACTGCGTTCCAACACTTTTAAGAGACCGTTCCCTTTTGCACCTTTAAACCAAGCAACAATTCATGGTATTCCCAACAGCTCCACTGACTGCGTTCCAACACTTTTAAGAGATCGTTCCCTTTTGCACCCCTAATCAACCATCACTGCATTTTGTTCTCAACAGCTCCACTGACTGCGTTCCAACACTTTTAAGAGACCGTTCCCTATTGCAGCCCTCAAACAACCACTATAACTCTGTGTTCTGGACAGCTCCTTTTACTGTGTTCCAAAATTATTAAGAGACCGTTCCCTTTTCCATCCCTCAAACAACCACCAATTCTGAGTTCTGGACAGCTCCTTTGACTGCGTTTCAACAAAATTAAGAGACCGTTCTCTTTTGCTTCCCTGAAACAACCAACATTACCAAGTATTTTGACAGCTCCCTTGACTGCTTTTCACCAACCTTCAGAGACCGTTTCCTTTTGCATCCCTCAAACAACCATCTCATCATTGTGTTCTCATTAGCTCCATTGACTGCTTTGCAACACTCTTTAAAGACCGTTCCCTTTTGCATCCCTAATACAAACACCAATTCATTGTATTCTGATTAGCTCCATTCCATTCCATTCTGCATTCAATCACCTTTGAGAGACCGTTGCCTTTTTCATCCCTCAAAATAGCCCAAATTCCTTTTGTTTTCACCAGCTACCTTGACTGTGTTCCAACAATCTTGATAGACCGTTCCCTTTTGCATCCCACAAACAACTATCTATTCTTTGAGTTTTCAAAAGCCCCATTGACTGTGTTCCAGCATACTTGAGAGACCGTTCCCTTTTTCAGCCCTCAAACAACCACCAGTTCTTAGTGCTCAACAGCTCAATTGACTGCGTTCCAACACCATTGAGAGACCGTTCCCTTTTGTATCCCTCAAACAACAACCAATGCCTTGGGTTGTCAACAGCCCTATTATCTGCGTTCCAGCACTTTTCAGGGACCGTTCCCTTTTCCATCCCTCAAACAAGCCCCCATTCCTTTTGTTTTCACCAGCTCCCTTGACTTTGTTCGTGTCTCCTTCAAAAGGGGACGAGACCGTTCCCTTTTGCATCACTCAAACAGCCACCAATTCATTGTGTTGTTCACAGCTTCCTTGACTGCATTCCAAAACCTTTGAGGGACCGTTCCCTTTTGCATCACTCAACAATCACCCATTCTTTATGTTCTCAACATCTCCTTTTGTTTCCCTCACACAACCAACATTACAATGTATTCCTAACAGCTCCTTTGACTGCTTTTCACCACCCTTCAGAGACCGTTCCCACTTGCACCCTTCAAACAACCACATTATCTATGTTTTCTTAACATCTCCATTGACAGCATTCCAACAAATTTAAGAGTCTGTTTCCTTTTGCACCCCTCAAACAACCTCTATTAATTTGTGTTCTGGACAGCTCCTTTGACTGCGTTCCAACCAAATTAAGAGACCGTTCCCTTTTGCTTCCCTAAAACAACCAACATTACAATGTATTCCTAACAGCTCTCTTGACTGCTTTTCACCACCCTTCAGAGACCGTTCATTTTTGCATCCCTCAAACACCCACCAATGCATTGTATTCTGATTAGCTCCATTGACTGCATTCCAACATCATTGAGAGACCGTTCTTTTTTGCATCCTTTAAACAAGCCCCAATTCATTTTGTTTTCACCAGCTGCTTTGACTGTGTTCCAACAATCTTCAGAGACTGTTCCCTTTTGCATCCCTTAAACAACCACCAATTCATTTTGTTGTTGACAGCTTTGACTGCCTACCAAAACCTTTCAGAGACCGTTCCCTTTTGCATCCCTCAAACAACAACCTATTCTTTGAGTTTTCAAAAGACCCATTGACTTCGTTCCAACCCCTTTGAGAGACTGTTCCCTTTTTCAGCCCTAAAACAACCACCAGTTCTTTGTCCTCAACACCTCAATTGACTGCGTTCCAACACCATTGAGAGACTGTTCCCTTTTGTATCCCTCAAACAACAACCATTGCCGTTGGTTGTCAACAGCCCCATTTTCTGCGTTCCAGCACTTTTCAGGGACCGTTCCCTTTTGAATCCCTCAAACAAGCCCCAATTTATTGTGTTTTCAATAGCTCCATTGAGTGCTTTCCAACTCTCTAAAGAGACTGTTCCCTTTTGCACCCTTTCAAACAACCACCACTTCATTTTGTTCTCAACAGCTCCACTGACCGCGTTCCAACACTTTTCAGAGACCTTTTCTTTTGCCCCCCTCAAACAACCATCCCTTAATTTTGTTCTCAACAGCTCCACTGGCTGTGTTCGAACACTTTAAGTGGCCGTTCCCTTTTGCAGCCCTTAAACAACCACTATTGGATACTGTTCTCAACAGCTCGACTGACTGCGTTCCAACACTTTTAAGAGACCGTTCCCTTTTGCAGTTCTCAGACCACAGCTATTGGATACTGTTCTCATCAGCTCCCCTGACTGCATTCCAACACTTTTAAGAGATCGTTCCCTTTTGCTTTCCTGAAACAACCACAAATTCCTTGGGTTCTCAACAGCCCCTTTGGCTTGGCAATTTACAGAGACCGTTCCCTTTTGCATCTCTCAAACAACCATCAATTCCCTGGGTTCTCAACAGCTTCTTTTGCTGCATTGCAGCACTTTTAAGAGATTGTCCTTTTTGTAGCCCTCAAACAACTACTATTGCTTAGTGTTCTCAACAGCTCCACTAACTGCTAACCAACAATTTTAAGAGACCATTCCCTTTTGCACCTCTTAAACAACCACCATGCATTTTGTTCTCAACAGCTCCACTGAAAGCATTCCATCAATTTTAAGAGACCGTTCCCTTTTGCAGCCCTTAAACAACCAGTATAACTTTGTGTTCTTGACAGCTCCATTGACTGTGTGCCCCCAACCATGAGAGACCGTTTCCTTTGCTTCCCTCAAATAACCACTGTTACTTTGTGTTCTGGACAGCTCCTTTGACTGCATTCCAACACCCATAAGAGGCCGTTCCCTTTTGCATTCTTTAAAACAAGCACCATCTCATTGTATTCCCACCAGCTACGTTGCCTGTGTTCCAACACCTTTCAGAGACCGTTCCATTCTGTTTCCCTAAAACAACCACCAATTCATTGACTACTTACAACTAATTTAGAGACCGTTCCCTTTTGCATCCCTCAAACAAGTACCTATTCATTTTGTTTTTAACAGCTCCATTGACTGCTTTCCAACACTCTTAAGAAACCGTTCCCTTTTCCTTTCCTCCAATATCCACCATTACAGTATTAATATTCAACAGCTCATTTGGCTGCAATCCAACACCTTTAAGAGACCTTTCCCTTTTGCGTCCCTCGAACCCCCACCATTACTTTGTATTCATAACAGCTCTATTGATTGTGTTTCACAACCCTTTAGAGACCGTTCCCTTTTGCATCCCTCAAACAACAACCAACTCCTTGGGTTCTCAACAGCCCCATTGGCTGCGTTCCAGCAGTTTTCAGAGACCGTTCCCTTTTAAATCCTTTAAACAAGCCCCAATTCATTGTGTTTTCACCAGCTCCATTGACTGCTACCCCTAAGAGATTGTCTCCTTTTGCGTCACTCAACCAACCACCAATTCATTGTGTTCTTGACGGCCCCTTTGACTGCATTCCAGCACTTTTAAGAGGCTGTTCTTTTTTTTATCCCTCAAAAAACCACCAACTCATTGTATTCTGATTAGCTCCATTAACTGCTTTCCAACACCTTTGAGAGACCGTTCCCTTTTGCATCACTCAAACAAGACCCCATTCCTTTTGTTTTCACCAGCCCCTTTGACTGTGTTCCAACAATCTTCAGAGAATATTCCCTTTTGAATCACTCAAACAGCCAACAATTCATTGTGTTGTTCACAGCTTCCTAAACTGCATTCCAACACCTTTGATGGACAGTTCCCATTTGCATCCCTCAAACAAGCCTCAATTCATTGTGTTTTCACCAGCTCCATTGACTGTCTCCAACACCCTTATTAGACCGTTCCCTTTTGCATGCCTCAAACAACCAGTATTGCATACTGTTCTCAACAGCTCTCCTGACTGTGTTCCAAGACTTTGAAGAGATCGTTCCCTTTAGCAGCCCTCAACAATTATTGTATACTGTTCTCAACAGCTCCACTGACTGTGTTCCAACACTTTTAAGAGACCGCTCCCTTTTGCAGCACTCTAACAATCACTATTGCCTACTGTCCTCAACAGCCCCACTGACTGCATTCCAGCATTTTTAAGAGACAGTTCCCTATTGCAGCCCTCAAACCACAGCTATTAGATACTGTTCTCAAAAGCTACCCCGACTGCTGCTGATTTAAGAGACCGTTCCCTTTTGCACCTCTCAAACAACAATCTTGCATTTTGTTCTCAACAGCTCCACTGACAGCGTTCCAACACTTTTAGAAGACCGTTCCTTTTTGCAGCCCTCAAACAACCACTATTGCACACTGTTTTCAACAGCTCCCCTGACTGAGTTCCAACAATTTTAAGAAACCGTTCCCTTTTGCATCCCACAAACAAACCCCATTTTTTTGTCTTCACCAGCTCCATTGACTGCATTTCAACACGTTTCAGAGACCGTTCCCCTTTGAGTCCTTAAACAAGCCCCAATTCATTGTGTTTTCAACAGCTCCTTTGACTGCTTTTGAATATCCTTTAGAGACTGTTCCCTTTTGCAGCTCTCAAACAACCACCAATTCATTGAGTTCTTACAACTCCTTAAGAGACCGTTCCCTATTGCAGCCCTTAAACAACCACTATAACTTTGTGTTCTTGACCGCTCCTTTTACTGTGTTCCAAAATTATTAAGAGACAGTTCCCTTTTCCACCCCTCAAACAACCACCAATTCTGAGTTCTGGACAGCTCTTTTGACTGCGTTTCAACAAAATTAAGAGACCGTTCTCTTTTGCTTCCCTGAAACAACCAACATTACCATGTATTTTAACAGCTCCCTTGACTGCTTTTCACCAACCTTCAGAGACCGTTCCCTTTTGCATCCCTCAAACAAACATCTTATCATTGTGTTCTCATTAGCTCCATTGACTGCTTTGCAACACTCTTTAAAGACCGTTCCCTTTTGCATCCCTAATACAAACACCAATTCATTGTATTCTGATTAGCTCCATTGCCTGCATTCCATCACCTTTGAGAGACCGTTGCCTTTTGCATCCCTCAAAATAGCCCAAATTCCTTTTGTTTTCACCAGCTACCTTGACTGTGTTCCAACAATCTTGATAGACCGTTCCCCTTATCATCCCACAAACAACTATCTATTCTTTGAGTTTTCAAAAGCCCCATTGACTGTGTTCCAGCATACTTGAGAGATCGTTCCCTTTTTCAGCCCTCAAACAACCACCAGTTCTAAGTGCTCAACAGCTCAATTGACTGCGTTCCACCACCATTGAGAGACCGTTCCCTTTTGTATCCCTCAAACAACAACCAATGCCTTGGGTTGTCAACAGCCCCATTATCTGCGTTCCAGAACTTTTCAGGGACTGTTCCCTTTTGCATCCCTCAAACAAGCCCCCATTCCTTTTGTTTTCACCAGCTCCCTTGACTTTGTTCCAACAATCTTCAGAGACCGTTCCCTTTTGCATCACTCAAACAGCCATCAATTCATTGTGTTGTTCACAGCTTCCTTGACTGCATTCCAACACCTTTGAGGGACTGTTAAAGTTCCCTTTTGCATCACTCAACAATTACCCATTCTTTACGTTCTCAACAGCTCCTTTGACTGCTTTCCAGCACCCTTAAGAGACCATTCCCATTTGCATCCCTCAAACAAGCCTCAATATATTATGTGTTCACCAGCTCCATTGACTGTATCCATCACCTTTGAGAGACTGTTCCCTTTTGCATCCCTCAAACAACCACCAATTCCTTGGTTTCTCAACAGCCCCTTTTGCTTCATTGCAGCCCATTTCAGAGACTGTTCCCTTTTGCACCCCTAAAACAACCACCACTTCATTTCGTTCTTAACAGCTCCTCTGACTGTGTTCCAACACTTTTAAGCGACCCTTCCCTTTTGCACCCCTAAAACAGTCACCACTGCATACTGTATTCAACAGCTCCACTGACTGCGTTCCAACACTTTTAAGAGACCGTTCCCTTTTTCATCCCTCAAACAACAGCTTTTGGATACTGTTCTCAACAGCTCTCCTGACTGCGTTCCAACACTTTTAAGAGACCGTTCCCTTTTGCACCCCTCAAACAACCACCCATTCATTGTGTTTGGACATCTTCTTTGATTGCATTCCAACACCTTTGAAAACGTTCCCTTTTGCATCCCTCAAAAACCACCTATTCTTTGTCCTCAACAGCTCAAATAACTGCGTTCCACCACCTTTAAGAGACCGTTCCCTTTTGCATCCCTTAAACCAAGCAACAATTCATGGTATTCCCAACAGCTCCACTGACTGCGTTCCAACACTTTTAAGAGACCGTTTCCATTTGCATTCCTCAAACAACCACCACTGCATTTGGTTCTCAACATCTCCACTGACTGTGTTTCAACACTTTGAAGAAACCATTTCCTTTTTCAGTACTCAAATAACGACTATTACATTGTGTTCTCGACAGCTCTTTTGACTGCTATTCATTAATATTAAGAGACCGTTCCATTTTTCATCTCTTAAAACAAGCACAAATTCATTTTGTTCTCAACAGCTCCATTTACTGCGTTCCAGAACTTTTCATAGACTGTTCCTTTTTGCATCCCTCAAACAACCACCAATTCATTGAATTCTTACAACTAATTAAGAGATCATTCCTTTTTGCGGTTCTAAACGAGTACCAATTCATGGTATTTGGACAGCTCCTTTGACTGCATTCCAACACCATTGAGACTGTTTCCTTTTGCATCCCTCAAAGAACCACCTATTATTTGTGTTCTCAACAAATCCATTTACTGCACTCCAACATACTTGAGAGACCTTTCCCTTTTGCATCCCTTAAACAACCACCAATTCATTGAGTTCTTACAACTCCTTTAGAGATTGTTCTCTTTTGCATCCTTCAAACAAGCACCAATTCATGTTTTCTTAATATGTCTATTGACTTCGTTCCAACAACCTTTAGACTCTATTTCCTTTTTTCATCCCTCAAAGAACCACCATTGCATTTTTTTCTTAACAGCTCAATTAACTGCGTTTCAACACCATCAAGAGATTGTTCCCTTTTGTTACAGTGCGCGCGCTTCCATCGGTTCGAGAGGGTTCACGTAACTTTTTTCTGCCTGGAAAAAGGTCGACTACTTGAAAAGGGTTCGAACTGCCGCCGGCTAGGCTTAACCTTTTTCTTTCCAATTTCCGCGGACAGGGCGGGTAAAAAGACGAACTGGGGAAAACGGCGGGAAGGTGTAGACCCGCGGACAGGGCGAGATCCGCGGGGAGGGCGGAAACAACGGACAGGTTGGAAACGACGGGCAGGGGACGGGCATTGGTAAAGCACAAAATCTGCAAGTTAAAGACCAAGTAAGTAACATAGCCTTGGAGGCAGTTCCCAAGTGCACTCAACCGTGATTTGTTTTTCCTCCATGGTTTGTTACGTGGTTGAGTGGAACGACTTCACAATGCGTGGATTAAGCGGCTTAAAGTGGATTAATAAATTGTGAGTAGATTTATCGGCTAACCGTAGATTAAGAGGATACAAGTGGATAATTAAGTTGGTAAGAAGATTAAGTTTCTTTACAAGGATTCAGCGGCTTAACATGGATTAAAGGGCCTTTAAGTGGATTAATAGGTTGAAAGTTGACTAAGGGGCTCTACGTAGATTCAACAGCTTAACATGGATTAGGAAGCTTTAAGTGGATTAAGGGGCTTTAAGTGGATTAAGGGTTTTTTAGTGGATTAAGGGGCTTAAGCAAAAGTCCGACTAAATACTAGACTTCACCTATTACCGTCCTGGGACGGGCCGCCGTATACTAGTACCTTTATAAAAACCCAAGGGTAGTTTGGGGGCGGAGTTTGTTTGTGAATCTGTCTGTGTGTTTGTCCGTTCAAGGTCGTGTAGGCGCACGCTGCCATTGGTTGGACGGCGTCACGTGCTTTTTTTCTACCTGCAAAAAGGTTCGACTACCTGCAAAAGGTTCGAACTGCCGCCAGCTAGGCTTAACTTTTCCTTTTACTTTGCCGTCCCTTTTGCCATTGGTCCAACTGCCGTCACGTGTCTTTTTTTCTACCTGCGAAAAGGTTCGACTACCTGAAAAGGGTTCGACCTGCCGCCAGTAAGGCTTAACCTTTTCCCTCTTTCCGCTTTTCTACACTGTAGCTATTCCCCACACCGCACTCCGCATTTCATCTACCCAGACTCCACCATAATGGCCGACGTCAACCATATGCCCAGCCAAGGCCTACTTAATGGTTAAGGCCTGTAAACTTGAATGTTCCCCTATGACGGCGAGAGGATTTGCAAAATTCCCTATCCTTTCCCCAGTCAAGAGCCAATCAGAAGAAAAAAGGAGGCGAAGACTTCGCCGTCTGGCGTTCAAAAATGCCACCTCGTAAGGATGGGAAGGTAGAAAGAAAATGGGGGTTGGGACTAGCGTTTGACGTCTTCAGCCAAACAATGGTAAGCATTTTTGTTATTTAAATTTAAGAAATAGAAAATGCTGTAGAATTTGAGTTTCATTTATTGTTTCAGTGTTCTGGCCCTACGTTCCTTATTGGCTGGATCAAAGGTATTGGTCTTCCTATTTAAACTTAAATGCAGCTTTCTCTTGTTAGACAAAATTGGTTTTAAAAATTTTCTCAAAATGACTTCTATGAATGCTTTGTTATTTTCACCAGGACGAGCGATTTCACAGAGAAAAGTGTTACATGTCTCCAGATGGGGCAGAAGGAATTCAACAAGGCCCTTCAACATGAAAGTCGAGCTTGACATCTGTCGAAGGCAGTCCTTTACAAATAGATACACCGTCCACAGCCTTGACACAAACTCAACTGTGGGATAGACAAGGCCACCACAGTCTGTAAAAAACAATAGAGGTAATGTTGTTTATGAGATTTTAAGTTTTGAAATAATATTGAGTAGTGCCCTCTCTCTTCTCAGCAATTAAATTGGCTGATCCTGATTGTCCATGCCTGAATTGTCTAAGCAATCGACATTCTTTAATTTATCTTCCGAAAAGTTTATTCTTCGGCATACTACTGGACGTGTTCTTGGCGAAAGAGCTGCTTCATGCGGTGCCGATGGTAGAAGCCGACGGATTGGCAACAGGAGGATTCTGTCTTTGGCCGCATTCATATTTGGAGTGAACGTTGCTGCTTGCTGAATATGTGGAAGAAGACGGCGTTTGTTTGAGTTATTCAGCTCGGGATCTTCATCTGCAAGAAAGAAAAGATGATGCGGTAATATAAATATTCATAGTGAGTTATAAATATAATTTATTTTCAGAAATGGGACCAAAATGGTTGTTATGAACGGGAATGTTGCAAGGAAAAATCAGGAAGAGTAAACGAAGACAGAGAAAATTTCAATTTACTGGCCAAGGGAATGCGATTCTCGTACAGAATTACAAGACCTAGGAAAGTCGTTTGTCGCCAGGTATTAAATCAAAATCTTTTATCGAATTGTACGTTGCATGCGTTAATTTCAGCAATGTTCTCTCTCCTAGATTGTAGCCTTACAGAAGCTTTGCTGGACACAGACATTAGAATTCGTCCAATTTTTACCCATGTCAATTGTGATTGATAGATGAAGAAGTCACGGATTTTATTCGATCTACTTTCCCGTACAGAGATCTGTTCCGAAGGAGATAAAAAACATCTCATCAATCGTAGAACGTCCCGGTGATCGTATATAGCTTTACAGTGTTCAGAATGTCTGTTACGTTTATTAACATTTTATTTTTTATTTTTAAATGTAACAATTTTTAATGAGAACAATACATTTTCTGCTTTAAACATATAACAAAATTACGCGTTGGTTTGTTTTTCCACTTGTCGGGTACCGCATCACATTTAAGGCGCATCGAGGAATTACCGTGCATCTAATAGCTTCTAACACCGTTCTTTGATTCCATTCTCAACCCCTAATAACAGTTCCCTGCCTTTTTTATTTCCGTTTAAGTCGTGAACACACGCTGAAACAAGATTTTTGTACATTCGACAGGTTCGAAAATAGAACGAATGATATTTATTTGATTGTTATGCATGTAAAAAATATATCCGTTTCATAACTAATTTCCCTTAATTTTTTGCTTATTTTTTCATTTCATGCCTCAATATTTATTTTTCAACGAGTTCGATTCTGAACGCCAGATGGCGAAGTCTTCGCCTCCCTTTTTCGTCTTATTGGCTCTCACAGGGGCAGGGATAGGAATTCTGGCTACACCTGTCGCCTTCATGGCAGTAGATACATGTTTACAGGCCTTAACCATTAAGTAGGCCTTGGCCCAGCACACAGCCTTCACGTCAACGGTAATAAGATTATATACACGCTGAATAACCAATTACACTACCAATTAACAATTATTTTCCAACAGGTCCGTTGGTAACGTTCTAATTTGAAGAGACTGCAGCCCCAAAACAACCAACAATTCATTGTTTTCATTGCCTGTTGTTGTCATTGTCTGTGTTTCAAAACTCCCTCATGAGACCGTTCCATTTGACAGCTTTGAAACAACCACCAATTCACTGTTTTGGTTGACAGCTCCATTTGCTGTGTCCCTAACTCCACCTTATGGGACCGTTCCCTTTTGCATCCTCTACCAAGCCCCAATTCATTGTGTTTTCATCAGCCCCATGGACTGTATTCCAACACCCTTTAGACAACGTTCCCTTTCACATTCTTCAAACAAGCCTTATTTCATTTTGTTTTCACCAGCTGTGTTGACTACATTCCAACACTTTTCAGAGACCGTTCCCTTTTGCAACCCCCCAAACAAGCCCCAATTCATTGTTTTCACCAGGTCTATTGATTGCATTCCAACACTTTTTAGAGACCATTCCATTTTGCATCCCTCAAGCAAGCTCCAATTTACTGTGTCTTCACCAGCTCCATTGACTTGAATTCACCACACTTCAGAGAACGTTCTTTATTGCAACCCTCAAACAGGCCCCAATTCCTGGTTTTTCACCAGATCAGTTGACTGCATTCCATCAACTTTCAGAAACCGTTCCACTTTGCATCCTTAAAACAAACCCCAATTGATTTTGGTTCCACCACCTCTGTAGGCTGCGTTCAACAACTTTTAAGAGACCGTTCCCTTTATCACCTCTCAAACAACCATCATTGCATTTTGTTCTCAACAGCTCCATTTACAGGTTTCCAACACTTTTAAGAGACCGTTCCCTTTTGCATCCCTCAACCAACAACTATTGGATACTGTTCTCAACAGCTCCCCTGACTGTGTTCCAACACTTTTAAGAGACCGTTCCCTTTTTCACCTCTCAAACAACCATAATTGCATTTTGTTCACAACTGCTCCACTGACTGCGTTCCAACACTTTTAAGAGACCGTTCCCTTTTGCATCCCTCAAACAACCACCAATTCATTGTATTCTGATGAGCTTCTTTCACTGCATTCCAACACCTTTGAGAGACCATTCCCTTTTGCATCCCTCAAACAAGCCCCAATTCATTTTGTTTTCTCCAGCTCCATTGACTGTGTTCCAACAATCTTCAGAGACCGTTCCCTTTTGCAGTCCTCAAACCACAGCTATTGGATACTGTTCTCAACAGCTCCATTGACTGCGTTCCAACACTTTTAAGAGACCGTTCCCTTTTGCAGTCCTCAACCCACAGCTATTGGATACTGTTCTCACCAGCTCCACTGACTGCGTTCCAACACTTTTAAGAGACCGTTCCATTTTGCAGCCCTAAAACAAACACTATTGCATACTGTTCTCAACAGCTCCATGTTGCGTTCCAGCACTTTTAAGAGACTATTCCCTTTTCCAGCCCTCAAACAACTACCATTGCATAGTGTTATCAACAGCTCCACTGACTGCATTCCAACACTTTTAACAACCCTTTCCCTATTGCATCCCTCAAACAACCACCAATGCATTTTGTTCCCAAGAGCTCCACTGACTGCGTTCCAACACTTTTTTAGAGACCGTTCCTTTTTGCATGCCCCAAACAAGCCCCAATTCATTGTTTTCACCAGGTCTATTGATTGCATTCCAACACTTTTAGAGACCATTCCCTTTTTTATCCTTAAAACAAACCCCAATTGATTGTGGTTCCACCACCTCTGTTGGCTGCATTCCAGCACTTTTCAGAGATCGTTCCCTTTTAGCTTCCTTCAAACAAGCCCCAATTCACTGTGTTTTCACCAGCTCCATTGACTGCATTCCAAATATTTTCAGGGACCGTTACTTTTTACATTCTTTAAACAGGCCCCATTTCATTGTGTTTTCACCAGCTGTGTTGACTACATTCCAACACTTTTCAGAGAATGTTCCCTTTTGCATTCCCCCAAACAAGCCCCAATTTATTGTTTTCATCAGGTCTATTGATTGCATTCCAACACTTTTAGAGACCGTTCTCTTTTGCATCCTTAAAACAAACCCCAATTGATTTTGGTTCCACTACCTCTGTTGGCTGCATTCCAGCACTTTTCAGAGATCGTTCCCTTTTAGCTTCCTTCAAACAAGCCCCAATTCACCGTGTTTTCACCAGCTCCATTGACTGCATTCCAAATATTTTCAGAGACCGTTACTTTTTACATTCTTCAAACAAGCCCCATTTCATTGTGTTTTCACCAGTTGTGTTGACTGCATTCCAACACTTTTCAGAGACCATTCCCTTTTGCATCCCCCAAACAACCACCACTTCATTTTGTTCTAAACAGCTTCCCTGACTGCGCTCCAACACTTTTCAAAGACCGTTCCCTTTTGCAGCCCTCAAACAACCACTATTGCATAGTGTTCTCAACAGCTCCACTGACTGCATTCCAACACTTTTAAGAGACCATTTCCTTTTGCACCCCTCAAACAACCACCACTTCATTTTGTTCTCAACAGCTCCCCTGTCTGCATTACCAACAGATTTAGGAGACCGTTTCCTTTTGCAGCCCTCAAACAACTACTATTGCATAGTGTTCTCAACAGCTCCACTGACTGTGTTCCAACAAGTTTAAGAGACCGTTTCCTTTTGCAGCCCTCAAACAACCACTATTGCATACTGTTCTCAACAGCTCCACTGACTGTGTTCCAACACTTATAAGAAACCGTTCCCTTTTGCACCCTCAAACAACCACCACTGCATTTTGTTCTCAACAGTTCCACTGACTGCGTTCCAACACTTTCAAGAGACCGTTCCCTTTTGCATTCCTCTACCAAGCTCCAATTCATGGTGTTTTTACAAGGTCCATTGTCTGAGTTCCAACACACTCTACAGAACGTTCTCTTTTTCATCCTTAAAACAAACCCCAATTGATGTTGTTTCCATCAGTTCCGTTGAATGCATTCCAACACTTTTCTGAGACTGTTCCTTTTTCCATCCCTCAAACAACCAAAAATTCATTGTGTTTGTTGCAGACTCATTGACTGCGTTTCAACACCTTTGAGCAACTGTTCCCTTTTGCATCAATCAAACACATTCATTTTCTGAATGTTGAACGGTTACACAGAGGTAGAAACTGCTACAAGGATTAATAACTGTTCGATGTTATTACATTGCAGCAACAATAAAGCCTAAATTGTTTAGTCACAAGATTGCTTTCCTTTTTTTTTCATTTATTCGTTTGTTTCAGTTTTCCTGGAGACAATAACGACAATAACGAGCAAGTGTAGCGTAGCTCAACTACTGGGCTTCTCTTGCTTCTTTTCCAATCATTACCGCATATCGCAACCGCATAGCGCCCTTCTTTTGTTTTTTCCCTCCCCTGCATTTCCGCCGTAGTCGATGACGGAGGAAAATGCAGCAACGAGGTGAGTCTGAATCGTTTTCGTGGTGGTAGCAGTCGCAACCTGTCGCCCCAACTCTCCGTGTTGTAACCTCGTGTCGTGTTTAAATACATCGCAGCGTGGCCCTTTTGGCCACTGAGTTAGCCACATCCCGTCTTCGTCGTTTTACTTCGGTGGTTAACATTTTGGTGCATCGACCGGGAAACTCATCGGGAGTGTTTATCTTCGCCATCCGTCCGTTCGCGTGGCCATTCATCCCTGGGTATCCCGGTTCATCATTTGAACACTTCAATCAGGACGTAAGCATTGTTAGCTGGCATAGTTTTGTCCGACCTATGGTGGTTGGTCAATTCCTGTCAGTATTAGCTTATTTCGTCCTATTTACCATCGTCGATACCTTTTTAGGGCCGTCGATTGGTAATTTTCGGTGTCCAACACACATTTGCAATCGTCGATACCTTTACAGGGCCGTCGATTGTTTATTTCGTTTTCGTCTGTTTACATTTCAATCGTCGATACCTTTTCAGGGCCGTCGATTGATTCTTTCGTTTTCGTCTGTTCACATTTCAATCGTCGATACCTTTTCAGGGCCGTCGATTAATTCTTTCGTTTTCGTCTGTGCATATTTCAATCGTCGATACCTTTACAGGGCCGTCGATTGATCCTTTCGTTTTCGTCTGTGCATATTTCAATCGTCGATACCTTTACAGGGCCGTCGATTGTTCATTTCGTTTTCATCTGTGCATATTTCAATCGTCGATACCTTTTCAGGGCCGTCGATTGATCTTTTCGTTTATCGTCTATGCACATTTACAATCGTCGATACCTTTACAGGGCCGTCGATTGTTCATTTCGATTTCACCCGTCTTTAATATTTTCAATCGTCGATACCTTTACAGGGCCGTCGATTGTTAATTTCGTTTTCGTCCGTCACATTTTCAATCGTCGATACCTTTACAGGGCTGTCGATTGTTAACTCCGTTTACGTCCGTCATATTTTCAGTCGTCGATACCTTTACAGGGCCGTCGGTTGTCAATTTAGTCTTCGTCCGTCTCTCTAATTTTCAATCGTCGATACCTTTCAGGGCCGTCGATTGTTTATTTCGTTTTCGTCTGTGCACATTTCAATCGTCGATACCTTTTCAGGGCTGTCGATTGATCCTTTCTTTTTCGTCTGTGCATATTCCAATCGTAAATACCTTTACAGGGCCGTCGATGGTTCATTTCGTTTTCGTCTGTGCATATTTCAATCGTCGATACCTTTTCAGGGCCGTCGATTGATCTTTTCGTTTTTCGTTTATGCACTTTTACAATCGTCGATACCTTTACAGGGCCGTCGATTGTTCATTTCGTTTTCGCCTGTCTTTAATATTTTCAATCGTCGATACCTTTACAGGGCCGTCGACTGTCAATTTAGTCTTCGTCCGTCTCTCTAATTTTCAATCGTCGATACCTTTACAGGGCCGTAGATTGTTTATTTCGTTTTCGTCTGTGCACATTTCAATCGTCTATACCTTTTCAGGTCTGTCGATTGATCCTTTCGTTTTCGTCTGTGCATATTTCAATCGTCGATACCTTTGCAGGGCCGTCCATTGTTCATTTCGTTTTCGTCTGTGCATATTTCAATCGTCGATACCTTTTCAGGGCCGTCGATTGATCTTTTTGTTTTTCGTCTATGCACATTTACAATCGTCGATACCTTTACAGGGCCGTCGATTGTTAATTTCGTTTTCGTCCGTCACATTTTCAATCGTCGATACCTTTACAGGGCCGTCGATTGTTAACTCTGTTTCCGTCCGTCATATTTTCAGTCGTCAATACCTTTACAGGGCCGTCGGTTGTCAATTTAGTCTTCGTCCGTCTCTCTAATTTTCAATCGTCGATACCTTTCAGGGCCGTCGATTGTTTATTTCATTTTCGTCTGTGCACATTTCAATCGTCGATACCTTTTCAGGGCTGTCGATTGATCCTTTCGTTTTCGTCTGTGCATATTTCAATCGTGGATACTGTAAAGCATCCTCCCTCTCGGGTGGATGACTCTACGGATTAAGACAAATATATTACCACGGAACTCGGAGACGTTTACCCACAATGATGACAGTGTATTATTAGACTAGGCCATAAGAATTACACGGGAAAGAACATACAATATGACAAGAAAGGGGATAGCGAGCCAAACCATAATTACCAAAAGAATAAGTGCAATTTGGAAGCTTACCGATGTAGCGCGAGCGTTACGGAAGCGCACGTTGGTAAAACGATACGAAGTGGCTCGTGGTAGCGAAAGCGAGACACGGTGAAAACAGACACGAAATGGAGACGATTGGAAATACAAGTCAGATAGGCACTTACGGAAACAGGTAGTCAGAGAAACACTTGAAGAGAAAACACTAAGGCAAGTTAGATGTCGAGCTAGTGTTGTTGAAGGCAACTGAACATTTAGCGAGCTGCTAGCTGTCTGATCTTTCTTAGATTTTGGGTTCACCAAGAAACCTCGCATCTCGTCAAAGTGGCGTGATGCTGTTGACGTGTCGCTATGTCGCGCGTGCAGCCAATCAGAAGGTGTTTGTTTAATGGCTTGATTGGCGTCGCGCGTGCGACCAATCAAACGGATGTTTGTTTAATGGCGTGATAATGCGTCGCACGTGTAACCAATCACGGAAGTTTGTTTAGTGGCGTGATAATGCGTCGCACGTGTGAGTCAGACAGCAGGTGTTCAATTGGGTCAACGCTAAGATGTCTATGACAAATGGTTACTATGCGGATTACAATAATCGAGTAATATGCAAAAGAAGAGTAAATGCAAGAGAGTAAAATGTAGACATAATCATATACCAAGGGAGAGTAAACATAATATTATAAGAATGTGGGTGTCATAATTAAATGTATTTGTAGGCCTTCGTTACATCGCTCCCGGCGGTGCGAGATTACGTCCCGTAATCAAACTGGATGCATGGCGGTGCGGTTGGTGGTTGTTGAACGAGCCTCTTCTATTGGATAGCCGCAAAATTTTCTTATGAATCTAAAGATACCCAACCAGCAGCAGATACGTAAGATGACTAGGCCGAGAATACAGAATATGCTGATGAAGAACCACATTTTAATGGTCTCCCACCAGCCGGTATAATGTATTACTCCAGCGGCTGTCACTAACACACTTGATGCGCTGGGCTGGTGATTCAACGAAAATTCGGTCGGTGGATGTTCATTCATGGCGGCTATTATATCAGCCATGACATTCATGTGGTTAAGTAGGTTGTCGTTGTAAGCAGGATTAGTACGATGTTCGTAATCGAAGAATTTTACGTCGTCGTAACGGAAGGAATGTGCCAGCGTTTGTTCCGGCAATACCATGTTAGCGTCAACTCTTTTCCAGGTGTTGTTGCGAAAAGCGTAAGGCTTATCGTTGAAGTTAACGAATCCGTTGGTCCAATAGCATGGGGAATATTTAACTAATTCCCAGCCATCGAGATTAATGGTATAAATGTTGAATTTTGGCTGTGGTCCGCATGACGTAATTACAGTTTCAAATGTGACGTTCACTGAGTTACACTTAACCACAACAGCAGTTTGTCCGAAAGCTTGTAATTTCGTGCACTGTGGTAATTTTAAATGTGAAGCGGCAAGCCAACCGTTATACTGAGCGGCTGCGATTGCTCTTTCATGTTTTGCTTTCCGGGCATCACATTCTAACCCTTGAATCATACGCACTAATTCATTTTCACGATCAGTAACACGGTCTTGAATATATTGTTGATTTGCCGCTTTGTCTAACTCTTCAGCGCTAGAGGGCGCGGGAGTCTCTACGGTGATTGGCGGAAATTTTTCCATGATGGCCGCCGTTACCAGGGACAATTTTGATTGGCCGACGATGTTAAAGGCTGTAGTACGGTTGGAGCAGTGTTGTTGAGTTGGAACGCAAGGTGGCTGGGGAGTTAAATGGAAATCCAGTTGGCGGCGATCATCCAAAAGACGAAAATATTTTTCATCTCCCAATTTCTTCGTTAGAGTGCCGGTTCCAGATTCAACAATTCGCATGGTATGTTGAGATTTTTGCGTGTACGTTTTGTCCCAGACAAGTGTCAGGTGATTGTGGGATAAGCTACCAGATTTTGCGGAAGCTTTTCCGATAGGTGTCGAAAAATCTTCATCTTCCATTTGTTGATAAAGCTGAACTTGTTCGAGCACACAATTCAGAATTTCCGAATCGATTGTTTGTAGCCAGTATCCGACAATTTCCGGATCACGTCCAAAAACATATTTGTTGTCCGATAAAGTCATATGATGTTCACCACACCTTTTATTGTTTATCATGTCGTAGCACTCGGTTGGTGTCGTATCAATAGAAATTTTGTCCGGCACGATCACTAATTGGCCGAAAAAGGTCTTCGTAATACGGCGAATGTTTATCCACTGCGCGCAAATAAAACCGGGAAATTTCACCGCGGAACGTTCATCACTGTAAACGGTGTATTTCACTTGCACGGTATCGGTATTGTTTGTTTCCGGTTTGCAGTTTGAATCGGAAAATTGAATAATTCCCATATTCTTCGGTTCAGAACAATCGCACACAGTTGTTTGGAATGCGCGCGCGCGTAGGTAGAGACACAGCAGTAGCAATAGTAACGGCATTGACGACATTACTACATGTAAAAATATACGGTAAATGACATAACAAAACAGAATGAACAGTATACTGGCCAACTTAGTCTAAGTCATCATGTGGGTTTACTAGCTAAGATAATCAAATATGAAGAAGAAATAATGGAAGTAAACGTCAAAGTAAAAGAGAGAAAACAACAAGAAAAATTTCTGACGGCTTTTGAAAGGTCAACGATTTTCCGTCGGCTTTTCATCGGCTACGCCACGGCAAAATAATAGCAAAATAGGGAGTGTCGTAATATAACCGTTTTTTATGGTAGAAGGACACAATATTTTCGAATAAATTTATATCGTTGGAACGAGGGGAAAGTGAGCTTAATTATCAAGAAGAAAGAATTGAAAAATATTGAATCATGTGGAAATGCTGACGAGAAAGAAACGTTTCAAAGTTTTACGGCGGAAAATTTTTTCTGCCGTGGAAGGTCACGCGCATCTCTCGTTTTTTCTAAGTCCAATGCAGGGGAAAAGTACAAATGGGGGACGAAGCGGAGGGGAATAAAAATGGAATAGGGGGAGTAGAGAAAAATAGCCTTCGGCAAAAAAAAAGAACTTAGAATATTTTCAATATTGCTGCGGCGGGGAAGCTACAGTAGGGAAACGAAAGGGAAAGTGAAAAACTTAGCGTATGTTGGAGTGTGTAAGAATGGAATGCGCTAGCGGTGGCGCTGTTTTGTGTGTAGTGTATATGGAAAAAGTCTTTGCAGTGATAGTAAAGCTATAGAAAAGCATAGAAGGGAAGTGATACATAGTGGGACTTAGAAAAATTTCAACTGTTTCGTTCGTGTACCGATCTCTAAGAGGAGTGGGAGTTGTTGAACTGAATTGGAATACATTACTATCAAGGTTTTTCTAATTTCCTTTTCTCAATACTTTACTGTTTACTATTTCTAATGTTGTATTGCTACCGAATACGAATAACCGATGGACTTCTAATAAATTCTACTATTTCTTTCAAGTTTTTTTTTTTTTTTTTTTTTTTGAAGAAATGTCTGCTACTTCTATGGAAAGTTTTGCAATTTATGGGCCTACTCAGAGAGGGAACAACTTAAATGCAAATATTTCAAAGAACACAGAGGCAAAAAGAAACAACAGATTATTTTTATACTGGTTGGACACGACATTGCTTTATGGTATCCCACGTATGGAAAGTATGTAAGAAGTTCAATCGTCTAAAGAGGTAATTTTCTTTTCCTCTATATTTTCTTTTTTTTTTTTCTGAGAGAACTCATGTAAGTTTGTTTTTTTTTTTTTTTTTGTTTGTTTGTTTGTTTGTTTTTTTTCCTTGTTTTTGTTTCCTTTTTTTTTTATACCTTTCCTTTGTTTTATTTTATTTATTTTTTTTTTTTTTATTATTTTCTCTACTATTAAGGGAAAGACTTACTTCTCTCTCTCCCTTCTTATGTTCTATTTATTTTATTTTATTTTTTTTTTTTTTTTTTTTTTTTTTTTTGATTCTGATTATTTTTTTTTCATGAGATACCAAAAACAACCAATGTATTTCTACTTAATAACTACAAAGGGTACAACAAAAAGAAAAATCACGACGGCGACGTCATTGTGGAGGCCGACGGGTGGTGGCTCGCGGCGACCCGTCTCCTTGTAGAGCTGCTCGGCGCAATCGTCGGATAATCAGGTCGAATCTTCTATGTCGCCATGTCGAGAACTCCCGAGAATTGGTGCTGGGAGCCGGTGAGTCGCGGTCGCTGTCTGAATGATGTTGAAGTTCGCTCGTCGGTGTGGCGGAAGCTTGTGCTGGCATCCCAGCACTTGCCCCGGGGATGGTAATCAGCAAGATGTCTCCTCCTCTTCCGTCCGGAACAAGAGTAACCAAACGGTTGGCGTTTGTGTGGCTGGTCATCTTCTTGAGATTTTATTTTTCCGTTCACCTTCGGGTGTAAAGACGAGCGTGCGGTCTGTCTGAACGCTGGTTGTCGAGTTGCCGAGCAACGTGTTGGGTTGTCAATAGCAGCTTCGGTAAGCGGCTGAATTTCATTTATATCATTTCTCTGCGTAAGCGAAATGCTTTTGCAGGGTTGGTGGGAGTCGGTGAGTGTGTTAAAGAGCGTCGTGTTTCGTCGGCGAAAACTTTGCCTTCCCCCCAAGTGTCGTATTCTTTCGACGCATCGGATGGAGAAAGAAGATGGAAGAAAGATATGTGAAAGAAGAATATAGAAGAAATGGGGCGTATGGGAGCTACCACGGAGAAGAATAAGACCAATTTGTAAACCTAAACTGTATATAGTTATGCTTTAAAATCGAACAAATTCTACATGTACCGAAAAACTTGTATGCTGTAATACAGATTGCTTTTGTTCTCCCTTTTATTTTAGCTATTTCTTTATCTTATTTATTTAGTTATTTACCCCACTTCCCATCCTCGAGACGGCTATAAAAGCAAGTCACAGAAATGTTCCGACGGTTCGCTTCAGGCTCGGTTCGGTGCGAACCGGTTTTCCGAACCGCCAACCCGTCATTGCTACCCCACTTCCCAATGTTGATATTTATATTCCCTTCCGATTCTATTGGTTGGTCTATTGATTTCTTTACCCCTTTCTTTTTCGAGATGACTACTTCCATATCGCGATTTCAGTTTTATTTTATCTTTATATTTTTTTCAAGAGGGTAAAATCTATCAAGTTAAAAATGAGGGAAGAAAGAGTACTAGAGAAAGAAACAGAGAAGGTTAAAGCAAGAGAATATAATGGTATATGTGTCGAGTCCAATTTATCGACGATTCCTCCTAGTCGGGGAATTTCTTACTCGTCTCCTTCAAACTCCTGGCGTGAGCGCTTGTATGGGGCATCCCATGATGTAGCCCATCCATAGAGAGGGGGATGACGACGTGCAGGATCGAGATCTAGGATCCTCTTCAATGTCACGATGGCTCCGCTCCAGTTGTCGTTGCGGATTTGTTCGGTCAGCCGGTTGGATAGGAGCGCGGTTTGGACCTCCAGGCCTCTCTCGTAACGGCGTCGCGCCCTATCCCAGGAGTTTCCGCCATCGGAGTCCGGAGAACGTGGCGTTTGCGCAGTATGCTGAACATCCGGCTGCTGCGTTGGCACCCAGCTGAGGTCGACGGGTTGCACCTCAGGTGTGTTAGCGGGTACCTGCAGGCTGGGCTGTTGATCGGCGGTTAGACCCCAGTCGTCGAAAGCGGTGGTCTCCCAGGTCTGTGTCGGGGCGGGTTGTTGGGCGTCCTCCGGTCCACTTCGGTGATTTTGCTCCATGACGGCAGTTGAAAAGCGTGATAGTTGGGATGAATAGATGAGCAGCGTTGAGGGAATCTGCGAAATACTTGGTGGTTTTCTACATGTTATATAGTCGAGCGACTTCTGATGACATTGATGTCGCGAAGTAGGTATTATATTCTTTTCGCAATTCGCGTTATTGGACTCCGTCTCTGTAGCGAAGAGGCTTACTTCGATTGCGCTGTGGGCGTCCGGTGACATTAAATTGTCCCACTGTCTCTGTCGACACTTCAGTCGTTGATTCTGTTGATGGACTTTTGTCCGAGTCATCCGTGGCGCGTGCGGTGTTGTCCTCGGTAATCGGAGGATGGTGACGCTGATCTGCGGCATCGGTGCATATTTCAGCGGATGGCAACTGATTTTCTGTATTTTGATGAGATGAAACGGCGACGTCCTCTTGGCTTAACTTTCGTTGATCCATTTCTTGAGTCGGAAAATTAGTGTCAAATGGAAGGGCGTCACTGTCAACGGTATCGTCTGGATTGTCACTGTCGGGTCCGATTTCATTTTCGAAAATATCGGTAGTCTGAGTTGCAATCGATTTGCGGAATCGATTTTCAAAATCCAATGGGTTTTCAATGGATGGACAATCTTCAGTCTTCCAAAGCATTGTTTCGTACAAAGGTTTCAAACGATTGACGTGGGTACGTTGGCATACATAGGAATTATCGGCTATATCTACTGTATTATTGGTATGTACTTTTACAACTCTATAAGGGCCTTTATATTTCGAAGTGAATTTCCTACTGTCACCTTCTTTAACTACACGAATATCTAATAAAACTCTATCTCCTACGACATATTTTCTTTCTTTCGCACGTTTATTATATTGTTCACGCTGACGATTCCGTGCTTTCTCGCTTTCTTCACGGACTCGCTGAAAGCTATAGCGCAATCGATCAGCTAAATTTCCTACATAGTCGGATACAGATTTAAAAGTTTGTGGGACAGCGTCTAAAAATTCATTAATGGGAAGATTAGGGTCTCTACCGTGAACTAAATAATAAGGGGTTTCAAGTGTCGAAGAGTGAACTGAACTACGATAAGCGAATAAAACATCGTCTAACATATTTTCCCAATTTGAATGTTCTCCGTCTTTCAATTCTTTTCTTAACATCGCGGTTAGTGTCCGATTAAACCTTTCTGTCTCGCCATTACTAGCGGGATTGTAGGCTGTTGTCAATCTTTGGTCAATTTTTAATTTCTTACAAAAATAACGGAACAATTTCGAGGTGAAATTCGTTCCACGATCGGAAATAATGGCTTTAGGCATACCATGTCTTACAATTATTGTTTTATATACACATTCTGCCGTGGTTTGGGCAGTTTGGTCTTTTAGAGCAACTGCTTCCACCCAGCGACTAAAATAATCAGTCATAACTAAAATATAACTATTTCCATTAGGCGAAGCGGGAGTAATAGGGCCTAAAAAGTCCATGCCAATTACTTGGAAAGGGGCTTTAGCAATTTCATGGGGGTGCCAAAGTGCTCTATATGTGGAAGAAGTGTTAGCTATACAAGTTTCACAAGCTTGACAATATTCTAAAATATCTTTTCTCATTGTAGGCCAATAATAATGATTTTTGACCTTCAAATACGTTTTATAAAAAGCTAAATGTCCACCCATCGGTGCGTCATGTAATTCTTTTAACACTAAATGGCGGAGCGATAAGGGTAACACTACTTGACAATTAATTTCGTTACGCTTACTATTTTTTGGAAGGCACTTCGTGGCGATAAAGTGTACCTTCTATAATTTCAAAATATTCGATTTCTTTAGCCCATTCAGGTTTAGATTGGCTATTTTCCCCATTGAGTTCTCCTTTCTCTAAATAATTTCTAATGGCTACACAAAGGTCGTCTTCTAGCTGTTTTTCACAAATTAACTTAATATTATTTGGTAACGGCTGAATACTAGCTACTTTCAATCGTGATAAACAATCAGCATTTTGATGAATACGTCCAGGCCTATACTTTAATTCATAATTTGTAGCAGCTAATAGTATAGCCCATCTACCTAACCTACCGTTATTATCTTTCTGATTTTTCAGCCATTGCAAAGGACGATGGTCACTAATAATTTCAAAGGGTTTATCTAAGAGATAATGTCGGAAATGTTTAATTGCATCAATCACGGCTAATGCTTCTTTTTCAGTTGTACTGTATTTCATTTCGGCCTTGGTCAATTGTCTACTAGAGTAGGCTATTGGATGTTCTTGCCCATGCTGCATTTGAGACAGCACGGCTCCTATTCCATAATCGCATGCGTCAGTAAAAAGCAAAAATTTTTCGTTAAAATTTGGATAAGCGAGGACTGGGGAGTTACCAGAGAAGTGCGCAATTTCTCAAAGGCAACCTGTTCCTCCGTTCCCCAGGCAAAAGGTTTTCTACTTAGATCTTTATGCGTTAATCGAGTTAACGGCTTAGCTATTGAACCGAAATTTTTAATAAATCTTCTATAATATCCAGCAAGCCCAAGAAATGATCTCACTTCGTCAACAGAAGTTGGCGTTTTGTAATTCCCTATCTTATCAATTTTAGCAGGATCGGGTTTAATGCCGTCCGTTGAAATAACATGACCTAAATAATTTACTGAACGTTTAATAAACTGACATTTGTTAAGTTTCAATTTTAAATTTGCTTCTTTTAATAGGGTGAAAATTTCTCTGATATCTCGTAAGTGATTTTCAAAAGTGTCTGAAAAAATTATGACATCATCCAAATATACTAATGCTTTACTTCCTAAGACGTCTTTAAGTACGTAATTCATTAGTCGTTGGAAAGTGGCTGGTGCATTACACAAACCGAATGCCATTCTTTTAAATTCATAAAGATTATTTTCTACAACAAAAGCGGTTTTTTCAATATCTGGATCATGAACTTGAATTTGCCAATAGCCGGAGGCTAAATCGAGAGTTGTGAAGAATTTTTTTCCATATAATTTATCTAACGTTTCGTCAATTCTTGGCATGGGAAAAGAATCTTTCTTTGTAATACCATTTAATTTCCTATAATCGACGCAAAATCTTATTTCTCCATTCTTTTTCTCTACTAATACCACGGGTGAAGCCCATGGGGACTGCGAATATCGAATTACATTTGCTTGAAGCATTTCTTGCACTTTGTCTTCTAATAATTTCCTTTGGTTATTTGTTACTCTATATGGGCGTTGTCGAATGGGGCCTCGTCCTTGGGTATCAATTGTGTGTTTAATAAGGTTAGTATTCCCTAGTTCGGAATCTTTTGAAGCAAACAAGTCGTGAAAGTCATTTAGTAATTTAGAGAGCGGTGCTTGAAATTCAGTGTTGACTTCTGAAATTACAATAGGCTCAGTTATTTCGTTAGGCTTAGCTTCTCGTTGATCTAAAGCTATTTTTCCGATGACATGATGAATAATTTCAATTACGCCTAGTTTGGTGTTTCTTGGGATTTTGACTTGATTTAACGAATGGTTTTCAACTACAATATTATACGTTCCATCTCCCGATACTTTTCCGATAAATTCTTCAATATAAACTCCTGCCGGCAAATTTTCCACTGGTGTAAATATAAATGCGGTGTTAGGGAAACATACGGAAATGAACCCTTTAGCTGGCCTACAATTACGAGCGACGTCTGACGAGATAGCGTCGTCTTTTTGACCGTCGTAACTGCCATTTCCGGTACCCTAAAAACAGAAGACGAGCCTTGCCCATCTCTAGCTAGATAAATGCTCTTCGTTTCTCCATCAAGCTTAAATGCGTGTTTCTGAATTGCGTCCCATCCAAGGATACAATCTTCAGAAATCCCATTTGTAATAATAAATTCTTGTTGTAAAATTGACTCTCCGTATCCAACGGGCAAAGTCACTTTTCCCAACGTATGTAACTTTTTCTCCCCTACATCATATAAATCGAAATCAAGCTGACTGCAGATCACCTGACCTCTAGGGGGCAACTTTTTAAATACTCTCTCGTGAATAATACTTTTAGACGCGCCTGTATCAAATAATGCTTGTAACGGGACCTGGAAAATTTTTAATGGAATTCTTGGAGTTGATTCATTCGTAATGGTTGTTAATTTCGCGACTTGTCGGGATTTAAAATGAGGCTCTTCATCAACTGACCCGAAGCTACAGTTGATCCCTACTGGTTTCCCTGGTTTTGAGGGGAACCTGGTATGTTAGGCCTATTGGTGCTTCTGAACTTAGGGCAATTATTAGATTTATGGCCGATGTCCCGGCAAGAATAACATATAGGAGGCTGAGCTTGTTCTAGTTGTTGACGTTGATAACTACGACAATTAGATTGCATGTGACCGCGATAGCCACAAAAATTGCAAATTATCGACGGCTGTGTAGGCCTATTGTTGGTGTCGTTAGATGATCTCGGAAACGATGGTGTAGCGTTCGTAGGCCTATTCTGCGTGTTTGAGAATTGTCGATTCCCACTATTGTTAGGGAAGCGCGGTGGAAACGGTCTACCATTACTATACTGGTTAACAGTAGGCGTTTGAAAAGAGACTTGCTTCCTGTATGCTGCGTTTGCCGGATAAGAGACGTCATTTTTATTTAGTTGAAGTTTTTTCACGGTTTGCATAAGCTCATTAAGTACGTCTTTAATTTCTTCGCTTTCTGTTTTCTTTTCCACGACAGGTTTATCCCCGTGGCGAATATTGGCAACTGCCTTATTCACAGCTTCTTTTTGGTCTATTATCATCTGCTTAATTTCTTTTAACTCGGCACTGCTGGTGTCTTGTGACCCGTCTATGGATCGAATAAACTCCTGTTTTTCGCGATCGGTTTCCAACGCTTCTAGTCTGAGGGCATACACCCGTGTTGCTGCAACCAGTTCGTTAAAATCTTTAAATTCCTTATATTTGACTTTTGTCTGCAATTTGAAGTCTAATCCCTCAATAAATTTTTGCATGAGAATAACTGCAAACGATTTTTCGGAATGACCTACGGGATACGCGCGTTTAAAAATTTCCTGTATACGTAGCGCGTAATCGACAACTTTTTCGCCTGGCTTACGTTTGGCTTTGTTAAACTTTTGAAGATATAAATCAACATTTTCATCGCCATGAAAATGGTCAAGCAATGCTTCTTTAATTGACTCATAATCATGCGGATGTTCTTTTAAAATTGCCTGAATGACGGAAAAAGCTCTGTCCGTTAATTTAGCACGTAACATCTGAATAGTTTTTTCTTCTGACCATCCCGACCCCTCTACTATACTTTCAAATGATTCTAACCAAGAGTCGAAACGAGTAATAGGGCTTCCGGTGAAAGAAGGAAGTAATTGTAACCGGGAGAAAGTATGCTGGTTATTTTGAAAATCGTCCAAATCTCTGACTGTTGCTGCTCTGGTGGGAGAAGTACAGTAGGCCATGTTGTTGTTTTGAACTGGTAATCGAAATCCTAAATTTCCCTGTTGCGAAGTCTGAGACTGTGCTGGAACGCTGCTCGTAGGCGATCGAGGTTCGCAACAACGTCTGCTGTGCTCCTGGGTGGTGTAATCAGTATGCGCGGGCGCTGGGTCGAATATCGACGACGGGCGAAGCGAATAGGGCGGTGGACGGTGTGTCGCACTGGTGTCGGTGGTTGAGGGGTTCTCTCCTCTTGATGGTGTGCTGGTTGTTGGGCCACGGGTTGTTGAGGTACGTCCTCCGCCGTATGGGACGGTAGGAACCGTTGCAATCGGACCTTGACTTGGGAGAGTGTTTGTTTGATCTCCTCTGCCAGCTGCACGTTGTTCGGGTTGACCGCTCCCGGGAAGTTGTCCAAATTCCTCAGCAACGAGTTGATTTCCGGAACTAGCGGTTCCAGCGGAGTCAGCAGGCGTAGCTCCCGCAGGTAGAAGATTAAGTTGCGGACGTCTATCAGGAACGACTGTTGATGGGTCAGTAGCTGCACTTCCAAGTGGGAGGATAACTCTCTCACTTCGTACGTTAGATGTAGGTAGCGTATTTCTCGGTGTCTGATTGAAGTTCCACAATTCTGAAAAGAGGCTAGGACTGTCTCGTGTTTCTGCGGTGTCACGCCTTGCAGTTCCGTGATGCAGTAAATTTGACTCAGCAGAAATGTTAGGAATTGTCTCGCATGTGATATGAAGATCGATGTCAGCACGGACGCTTGGGCTTCCGATTGGGTTGTTTTCTTCACCTGTGCGTGTAGTTTCACCTGTAGGATCGACGTCAGATGTCTCAGCAGAATCGTTGGTTCTGTCCACACCGTCGTTGGATTCGTTTCGGGTAAATAGTGGTTCGATAGACGGATGTCTTGAATCAACCAAATTAGCTGTACCCAGGTCTTCGGATCGGTCGACTGAAGGTCCGCTTCTCTCTCCTTCAGGCTCTTGATCGCAAGGATAAGGTACGGAATCTGGCTCGTTTTGGGCTGGAATATCTTCTGTTGATTGCTCTTGATTTTGTTGAATAGATGTCGTAGGCTCAGGTTCAGTTGATTTTCCATTCGGGGAGTTCCTCGTGAAAAACCCTAACACTGTTTTTGCTACTGAACTAGACTTAGGCGAAACTTTTGGAGGAGACTTAGCTGGAGACATACGCGCAGCAATTCTAGCAAAAATAGAGGGAGAACTCTTCCCTGAAACGGTACCAGAGGCCAAACTACCTCTGGGTTTCCGTCTGGAAACAAGATCGAGACGAGCTACGGCTTCGTACGCGCCGTTAGACCTAAGCTTACTTAACTGAGAACTAACTCTAGATGGTTGTGTACTTACAACGGAAGAAGCGGGTTCAGCATGCAACTTATCGAAATTAAGTGATCTAGCTACAGTTGGCTCACTCGGCCGGGGGACGTTAATTTGGGGCACACTGGGTTGTATGGGAGTTCGTGGAATTCTCGACCCGCCAGTAATAACATCATCATTCATTGTGGTTGAGTTCAAAAAGCGCTGCCACCATTATGTAAAGCATCCTCCCTCTCGGGTGGATGACTCTACGGATTAAGACAAATATATTACCACGGAACTCGGAGACGTTTACCCACAATGATGACAGTGTATTATTAGACTAGGCCATAAGAATTACACGGGAAAGAACATACAATATGACAAGAAAGGGGATAGCGAGCCAAACCATAATTACCAAAAGAATAAGTGCAATTTGGAAGCTTACCGATGTAGCGCGAGCGTTACGGAAGCGCACGTTGGTAAAACGATACGAAGTGGCTCGTGGTAGCGAAAGCGAGACACGGTGAAAACAGACACGAAATGGAGACGATTGGAAATACAAGTCAGATAGGCACTTACGGA
This sequence comes from Daphnia magna, assembly GCF_020631705.1. Lineage (NCBI taxonomy): Eukaryota > Metazoa > Arthropoda > Branchiopoda > Diplostraca > Daphniidae > Daphnia > Daphnia magna. Next base: position 8,776,987 of record NC_059190.1, read on the forward strand.
AACAGGTAGTCAGAGAAACACTTGATTGAGAGAAAACACTAAGGCAAGTTAGATGTCGAGCTAGTGTTGTTGAAGGCAACTGAACATTTAGCGAGCTGCTAGCTGTCTGATCTTTCTTAGATTTTGGGTTCACCAAGAAACCTCGCATCTCGTCAAAGTGGCGTGATGCTGTTGACGTGTCGCTATGTCGCGCGTGCAGCCAATCAGAAGGTGTTTGTTTAATGGCTTGATTGGCGTCGCGCGTGCGACCAATCAAACGGATGTTTGTTTAATGGCGTGATAATGCGTCGCACGTGTAACCAATCACGGAAGTTTGTTTAGTGGCGTGATAATGCGTCGCACGTGTGAGTCAGACAGCAGGTGTTCAATTGGGTCAACGCTAAGATGTCTATGACAAATGGTTACTATGCGGATTACAATAATCGAGTAATATGCAAAAGAAGAGTAAATGCAAGAGAGTAAAATGTAGACATAATCATATACCAAGGGAGAGTAAACATAATATTATAAGAATGTGGGTGTCATAATTAAATGTATTTGTAGGCCTTCGTTACAATACCTTTACAGGGCCGTCGATTGTTCATTTCGTTTTCGTCTGTGCATATTTCAATCGTCGATACCTTTTCAGGGCCGTCGATTGATCTTTTCGTTTTTCGTTTATGCACTTTTACAATCGTCGATACCTTTACAGGGCCGTCGATTGTTCATTTCGTTTTCGCCCGTCTTTAATATTTTCAATCGTTGATACCTTTACAGGGCCGTCGATTGTTAATTTCGTTTTCGTCCGTCATATTTTCAATCGTCGATACCTTTACAGGGCCGTCGATTGTCAATTTAGTCTTCGTCCGTCTCTCTAATTTTCAATCGTCGATACCTTTACAGGGCCGTCGATTGTTAATTTTATTTTCGTCCGTCTCACACATTCTCAATCGTCGCCTGTTTTTTAACTTTGAATTTGTTGCACATTTTTTAATCCTCCAACAGCCCTCCAAAAGCCCTCCACTCAGACTGTCCTATTCAAGAATCGAACATTACCATTATTATCAACAATCAAACAATGGCACCACGTCGTCAAATGACTGCGGCAGCAAGCTTTGCGTGAAGAGGAAAATGAGGAAGAAAGACGTGCGAGGCTAAGAGATAAAGCAACACGACAGCAAGCTATACGCAACGCAGAAACCGATGATGAAAGGCGCGTAAGGATGATTGAGGATAACTTGCGACATCAAGCTCTACGTGCCCGAGAAACGGTTGAAGAGAGGGTGTCTCGCGCAATGGTGGACAGATTGCGACACGAGATTTATCTCAACGAAGAAACGAACGAAGAGGCGGAAGGCCGTCGTGAAGTTCACAGAGAACTTATGGCCAACCGTAGGGATATTGAGAATGAGGAAGAAAGAGATGAAAGACGAGAAGAAAGTAGGCTCCGAATGGAACGGCTCCGCGAAGAAAGGGAAGAAGACGAAGAATTACTTCGTGCCATGAATGCATTGGACCATGCGGAAATTATACCAATAGAAACTGAAGAGGAGCGCACTTTTCGCGAAGAGCTATTGGCTACCCGCAACCGTGCGGGAGTGCCAAGAACTCATAGAGCGGCTTGCAAAACCTTGACTTCCGAAGACCGAGTTCTATTGCACGATTGTGGAGAAATGACCGTCACTCGCGGCGAATGTAATGCCAGGTATTTCAAGGGTGAACGACCGGCAGACAAGAAATTCACCCAATGCTGCGCAAAAGGAAAGGTGATTCTCCCACCCCCGAAAGAGTGCCCTCAACTGCTAGCTAAACTATTGCAGAACGACCATCCAAAGGCGAAAGCGTTTATGATGAAGATCCGCAATTACAACAGCGCTCACGCTTTTGCTTCGTTGGGAGCCAAGATTTTGTCGCCGCCAGGTCGTGGACCGTACTGTTTCCGAATCCACGGTCAAGTGTACCACAACACCACACCCGTCGGCCTAAACACGAACAATCCAAGGTATGCGGATCTTTATTTCATAGATGCTGCGCAGGCCAGAGTTCAGAGCGCATTTCACCTCAAACGGAGGGTGCTGCAGGAATTTGATGGAAGAATTGGACGCAATGCTCCGAGAAAAGAATCCCTACGCAGCCATATACAAGATGATGCGTCAAGTACTTGAAGAAGAGTACCGCCGAGCCCAAGATGAGAATCTACCGCATCAAACAGTGGGAATGATCATTAGCAGTGATCGAAGAAATGTAGATCAGAGACGCTACAACAACCCGACGACAAACGAGATTGCTGTCATTTTCAAAAGCGCAAACGGTGAGCCACCAGCGAAGAGAGATATCCGAGGCCATCTCTTCATCCCAGTCAGAGGGAGAACGTTCATTCAGATTGACACACAACAGCCCATGTGCGACCCGATGACTTATCCCTTGCTCTTCCCCAACGGTGACGATGGATGGCATGTAAACATGCCTTATACCACCACCACACGACGCGAAAGAGAGGAAGCAGCAGCACGGGCAATGGATGTGGATGAAGAGGAAGAGATCGGTTTCCCAAGACTGAATGAGATACTGCGTCGTGAAAATGTTCCAGTACAAGCCCTAGCTGGTGATGAAGAGCCGGTGGAAGAACTAGAACCGGAACCAGAGGAGCAGATAGACGAAGATGAAAACGATCCCCAACGGTTGAATCGTGGCCAAGGAAGACGAAAAAGGATCACTCAATGTGAATTTTACAGCTCTCTCATGTCGATTCGGGATTATTTCAATAATGTCTTGGCCGGTGGATCACTCACTCAACAATGGATGGTCGATTCTTACGTCAAGATTGAAGCAAACCGCGTCAAGTACATCCGCGAACATCAGGCGGAGCTTCACGTTGCACAGTACGACGGTCTCTTGGATTACTTGCACAATCGAGCCGAGAGAGAAAACTTGACGGTCGGATCGTATCACGTCCTCCCATCGAGTTTCATCGGAAGTCCAAGGGCGATGAAGCAAGCGTACCAAGATGCAATGGCCATCTGCGGAAAATTCGGCAAGCCGGTATTCTTCCTGACGTTCACCTGCAACCCAAAGTGGAGGGAAATCACGGCCAACATTCCCAGCCATCTTTCAGCACCAGATCGGCCTGATATAGTCGCAAGAGTTTTCCAACAAAAGAAGATTGAGTTGGTCAACGATATTGAAAAGCGCCAAGTGCTGGGATTTGCAACTGCTCGGATACACGTCATTGAATTTCAAAAGCGCGGATTGCCACACTGCCACATGCTCATTTGGATCGACGAGCGTGACGCCCCTGCTACCGCAGAAGATGTGGATGCAACTATCTGCGCGGAAATTCCCGATAGAACCACGCATCCGAGACTTTACAAGAGCGTCATGACTCACATGATTCACGGTCCGTGTGGGTTAATCAACAAAAAATCCCCTTGCATGGAGGGCGACAAATGCTCAAAGTCTTTTCCGAAGCAACACAGCCAAGAAACCATCCTCAACGATAATGGCTACCCCACTTACAGACGAAGAGATACGGGAGTTGTACACCGCTTGAAACGAGGGCACACGTATTTCGAAGTGGACAACACCTGGGTCGTTCCTTACAACCCTTGGTTATCCCTCAAGTTTGACTCCCACATCAACCTCGAATACTGCGCATCAATCGTCAGTGTCAAGTACATCTTCAAGTATGTCTACAAAGGGTACGATTGCCTGAAAATGGATCAAAAAGTGGGAACCTATCACCAGGTAGAAGATGAAAAACCGAGTGTGGAGTGGGACGAAATCACGTGCCATCTTGATGCGCGATACGTCAGCGCGCCGGAAGCCTGTTGGCGAATCTTCAAGTTTCCCCTTTCCGACCGTTCGCATGCCATCTATCGCCTGGCCGTCCATTTGCCCCGAGAGCAACCCGTCTTTTTCCAACCGGGAAACGAAATGCAAGCTGTCATCAATGCCGCTTCGAGAGACACCAACCTGACTGCTTTCTTCAAGTTGAATCGCGTCGATAAGAGCGCATGGCAATATTTCTACAGAGAAATACCTCACCACTACGTTTTCATCAAGAAAACCAATTCGTGGAAGCCTCGCGTGAAACGGGCAAAGATCATCGGTCGCCTATACACGGTTGGTGTTCGACAGGTGGAACGGCATTGCCTTCGTTTGCTTCTCATCAACGTCAAAGGGCCAACAAGCTTTGAAGATTTGCGAACAGTCGACCAGATTGTCCATCCCACTTTCAAAGCGGCAGCAATAGCACTGAATTTGCTGGAAGACGACACTGCTTGGGCTAGAGCAATGCAAGAAGCGGCAGCATTCCAAATGCCTCTTCAGCTGAGGCAGCTTTTTGTCGACATTTGCCTGTTCTGCAATCCCTCCGACGCTCTGCATCTATTTGAAATCAACCTGAACCATCTGATGGAAGACTACATTAGAAGCGGACACGAAGCCAACGTGGCCAAGAACTTGACGTTGAAATGGATTCAGGACAAGCTACGTCTCCACAATCAGACGATGGAAGATCTCTCCCTGCCTGTCCCAGATTTCCAGCTGATTAACCAACTGGTCGAAGCTCAGATGGAAGAAAACAACGAAAACAGTCCAAGAGAAAAGAGACTCATGGGCGAAATGATGTTGGCACAGCTCAACGACGGGCAACGCGCGGCCTTTGATCAAGTCATGGCTGCTGTCAACGATGTCAACAACTTACATCCACGACAGTATTTCCTTGATGGCCCTGGAGGAACCGGAAAGACCTTTCTCTACAACACCCTCATCACCGTCCTTCAAGGTCAGGGGAGACAAGTTATTGCAGTGGCTTCCACGGGGATCGCGTCCACTTTGTTACTGGACGGAACAACTTACCATTCGCAGTTCAAGATTTATCCCCCAATAACAGAGACGACAAGATCGAAAATCGAAGAAGCCAGCTACAATGCGCAACTGATCAGAAACGCCAGTCTCATCATTTCCGACGAAGCCACCATGAAAACCAACCACGCCCTCGACGCGATCAATCATCTTTTCCAAACCGTCATGAAGAATCGCGTCGATCCCTACGGTGGCAAAGTTCTCTTGCTCGGCGGCGATTTTAGACAGTGCTTACCCGTTGTGAGGCACGGAAACAGGGTCAAAGTCACCGAAGCGACCATCATCAATAATGCGACTTGGCCTCTTTTTCAACAGCTTCGATTGGTGCAGAACATGCGTACCGCCGATGGTAGTCAAGATTTCGCCGATTGGCTCATTCAACTTGGAAACGGATCTTTGGCACAAGTACCGCGACTCAACGACCCAGATCTCATCGAAATCCCGCAAGACTTTCTCAACATTCGAACCAACTTAATCGAACACGTCTTTGGCGATCCATCCGATCTGTCAAACGAAGGCGTCAGAGAACAAGTTTGCAACCGGGCTATTCTATGTCCCAAGAATGAAGATTGTCTGAGGATCAACAACAAGATCATCGGCGAGATGCCTGGCGCGTTGAAAGTCTGCAAAAGTATCGACACCATCGATTCAGAGGACCCAGAGGAAATTTCCAACTACCCTCCGGAAATTTTAAACGCCTTCAACGTTTCTGGGCTACCTCCGCACCAACTCAAACTGAAAATAGGAGCCATCGTCATTCTTCTCAAGAACATTGACTCACGACAGGGACTTTGCAACGGCACGAGGCTCATCATCAAGGCGCTCAGCGGTAACCTGATCGTGGCAGAGATCGCGGCCGGCAAACACAAAGGACACAACGTCTTCCTCCCACGGATGTCCATGTCTCCCACCGACTCTGACTTGCCCTTCAAACTCAAAAGATTGCAGTTCCCTGTGCTTGTGGCTTTTGCCATGACCATCAACAAGTCACAGGGACAGACTTTTGAGCGAGTAGGCATCTACCTTCCTGAATCCGTCTTCAGCCACGGCCAACTATACGTTGCGTTCTCACGAGCCACATCGAGGGAAGGTGTTAAAATTCAGTGCGAAGAAACGGAGAAACAAGGCAAGCTACTTCGGAATCTTCCGCAATCCACGGAGCAAGACAAAAACAAGGTTTTCACCAAAAACGTGGTTTACAAAGAAGTTCTCCTCGAATAGCAAGCCGAATAAAATATCACCGCCCCAGTGATTAAGACAAGTTGGACTACCAATCCATCAACCACAAAGAGGAACTAAATTCCGCCTCGGTCTACGGACCAAATAAGGAGCACGGGCATGGCCTCTGGGGTAGTTCCCAAGTGCGCTCAACCGTGAATTTTTTATTCCAAGTCTTACATTTTGTATTCAAAGCCACATTGGACCTACATTAGTAATACCCTTACATTAACAATACGATAAAACTGTTTCTTTTCACTTTCAACTGCTGACAGGTAATAGTAGTTGGACGCTTGAATAAATGTGTTTCCTCCATTGTTTGTTACGTGTATCAGAGGTGCGACTTACAATACGTGGATTCAGCAGCTTAACATGGATGAAGGGGCTTAAAGTGATTAATAAATCGTAAGAAGATTAAGGGGCTTTACATAAAGCAGTTGGCTTAACATGGATTACGTTGCTTAACGTAGATTAAGCGGCTTTACATGGATTAAGAGGCTTAAAGTAGATTAAGGTGTAAAAAGTATAAGGGGTATTAAAGTAAAAGTCGACTAACGTGCAGCAGACAATATAAATATAAATACACTAACTTGCATGACACAATACAAGTTTAACTCAATTAAAGTGCAGCAGACAATACAAGTATAACTCAACTAACGTGCAGCAGACAATAAAAGTATAACTCAACTAACGTGCAGCAGACACTGAATACTAGACTTCACCTATTACCGTCCTGGGACGGGCCGCCGTATACTAGTACATCTATATAAAAACTGCATGGAATATACTTGTATTCAATGTGAATACACTGTTATACCATGAATTTCTACTTCTATATGTAAACAGTATCAAATATACTTCTATTCAATGTGAATACACTGTAATACCATGAGTTTTTACTTCTATATGTAAACTGCATGGAATATACTTGTATTCAATGTGAATACACTGTTATACCATGAGTTTTTACTTCTATATGTAAACAGCATCAAATATACTTGTATTCAATGTGAATACACTGTTATACCATGAGTTTCTACTTCTATATGTATACTGCATCAAATATACTTGTATTCAATGTGAATACACTGTTATACCATGAGTTTTTACTTCTATACGTAAACGGCATGGAATATACTTGTATTCAATGTGAATACACTGTTATACCATTAGTTTTTACTTCTATATGTAAACTGCATGGAATATACTTGTATTCAATGTGAATACACTGTTATACCATGAGTTTTTACTTCTATATGTATACTGCATAAATTATACTTGTATTTAATGTGAATACACTGTTATACCATGAGTTTTTACTTCTTTATCTAAACAGCATCAAATATACTTGTATTCTTTGTGAGTACACTATTATATTATTACTTTTTATTTCTATATGTAAACTGCATCAAATATACTTGTATTCAATCTGAATACACTGTTATACAATGAGTTTTTACTTCTATATGTAAACTGCATGGAATATACTTGTATTCAAAGTGAATACACTGTTATACCATGAGTTTTTACTTCTATATGTAAACAGCATCAAATATACTTGGATTCAATGTGAAAACACTGTTATACCATGAGTTTTTACTTCTATATGTATACTGCATCAAATATACTTGTATTAAATGTGAATACACTGTTATACCATGAGTTTTTACTTCTATATGTAAACAGCATCAAATATACTTGTATTCTTTGTAAGTAAACTGTTACATTATTAGTTTTTATTTCTATATGTAAACTGCATCAAATATACTTGTATTCAATGTGAATACACTGTTATACCATGAGTTTTTACTTCTATATGTAAACTGCATCAAATATACTTGTATTCAATGTGAATACACTGTTATACCCTGAGTTTTTACTTCTATATAAAAACTGCATGGAAAATACTTGTATTCAATGTGAATACACTGTTATACCATGAGTTTCTACTTCTATATGTAAACAGGATCAAATATACTTGTATTCAATGTTAATACACTGTTATACCATGAGTTTTTACTTCTATATGTAAACTGCATGGAATATACTTGTATTCAATGTGAATACACTGTTATACCGATAGTTTTTACTTCTATATGTAAACTGCATGGAATATACTTGTTTTCAATGTGAATACACTGTTATACCATGAGTTTTTACTTCTATATGTATACTGCATCAAATATACTTGTATTCAATGTGAATACACTGTTATACCATGAGTTTTTACTTCTTTATCTAAACAGCATCAAATATACTTGTATTCTTTGTGAGTACACTATTATATTATTAGTTTTTATTTCTATATGTAAACTGCATCAAATATACTTGTATTCAATGTGAATACACTGTTATACCATGAGTTTTTACTTCTATATGTAAACTGCATGGAATATACTTGTATTCAATGTGAATACACTGTTATACCATGAGTTTTTACTTCTATATGTAAACAGCATCAAATATACCTGGATTCAATGTGAAAACACTGTTATACCATGAGTTTTTACTTCTATATGTATACTGCATCAAATATACTTGTATTAAATGTGAATACACTGTTATACCATGAGTTTTTACTTCTATATGTAAACAGCATCAAATATACTTGTATTCTTTGTAAGTAAACTGTTACATTATTAGTTTTTATTTCTATATGTAAACTGCATCAAATATACTTGTATTCAATGTGAATACACTGTTATACCATGAGTTTTTACTTCTATATGTAAACTGCATCAAATATACTTGTATTCAATGTGAATACACTGTTATACCCTGAGTTTTTACTTCTATATAAAAACTGCATGGAAAATACTTGTATTCAATGTGAATACACTGTTATACCATGAGTTTCTACTTCTATATGTAAACAGGATCAAATATACTTGTATTCAATGTTAATACACTGTTATACCATGAGTTTTTACTTCTATATGTAAACTGCATGGAATATACTTGTATTCAATGTGAATACACTGTTATACCAATAGTTTTTACTTCTATATGTAAACTGCATGGAATATACTTGTTTTCAATGTGAATACACTGTTATACCATGAGTTTTTACTTCTATATGTATACTGCATCAAATATACTTGTATTCAATGTGAATACACTGTTATACCATGAGTTTTTACTTCTTTATCTAAACAGCATCAAATATACTTGTATTCTTTGTGAGTACACTATTATATTATTAGCTTTATTTCTATATGTAAACTGCATCAAATATACTTGTATTCAATGTGAATACACTGTTATACCATGAGTTTTTACTTCTATATGTAAACTGCATGGAATATACTTGTATTCAATGTGAATACACTGTTATACCATGAGTTTTTACTTCTATATGTAAACAGCATCAAATATACCTGGATTCAATGTGAAAACACTGTTATACCATGAGTTTTTACTTCTATATGTATACTGCATCAAATATACTTGTATTCAATGTGAATACACTGTTATACCATGAGTTTTTACTTCTATATGTAAACAGCATCAAATATACTTGTATTCTTTGTGAGTACACTGTTACATTATTAGTTTTTATTTCTATATGTAAACAGCATCAAATATACTTGTATTCAATGTGAATACACTGTTATACCATGAGTTTTTACTTCTATATGTAAATTGCATGGAATATACTTGTATTCAATGTGAATACACTGTTATACCATGAGTTTATACTTCTATATGTAAACAGCATCAAATATACTTGTATTCAATGTGAATACACTGTTATACCATGAGTTTTTACTTCTATATGTATACTGCATCAAATATACTTTTATTCAATGTGAATACACTGTTATACCATGAGTATTTACTTCTATATGTAAACAGCATCAAATATACTTGTATTCAATGTGAATACACTGTTATACCATGAGTTTTTACTTCTATATGTAAATTGCATGGAATATACTTGTATTCAATGTGAATACACTGTTATACCATGAGTATTTACTTCTATATGTAAACAGCATCAAATATACTTGTATTCAATGTGAATACACTGTTATACCATGAGTTTTTACTTCTATATGTATACTGCATCGAATGTACTTGTATTCAATGTGAATACGCTGTTATACCACGAGTTTTTACTTCTTTATGTAAACTGCATTGAATATACTTGTATTCAATGTGAATACACTGGTATACCATGAGTTTTTACTTCTATATGTAAACAGCATCAAATATACTTGTATTCAATGTGAATACACTGTTATACCATGAGTTTTTACTTCTATATGTAAACTGCATGGAATATACTTGTATTCAATGTGAATACTCTGTTATACCATGAGTTTTTACTTCTATATGTAAACTGCATGCAATATACTTGTATTCAATGTGAATACACTGTTATACCATGAGTTTTTACTTCTATATGTAAACTGCATCAAATATAATTGTATTCAATGTGAATACACTGTTATACCATGAGTATTTACTTGTATATGTAAATAGCATCAAACATACTTGTATTCAATGTGAATACACTGTTATACCATGAGTTTTTACTTCTATATGTAAACAGCATCATATATACTTGTATTCAATGTGAATATACTGTTATAGCATGAATTTCTACTTCTATATCTAAACTGCATGGAATATACCTTTATTCAATGTGAATACACTGTTATACCATGAGTTTTTGCTTCTATACGGAAACTGCATGGAATATACTTGTATTCAATGTGAATACACTGTTATACCATTAGTTTTTACTTCTATACGTAAACTGCATGGAATATACTTGTATTCCATGTGAATAGACTGTTATACCAAGAGTTTTTACTTCTATGTGTAAACAGCATCAAATATATTTGTATTCAATGTGAATACACTGTTACACCATGAGTTTTTACTTCTATATGTAAACTGCATGGATTATACTTGTATTCAATTTGAATACTCTGTTATACCATGAGTTTTTACTTCTATATGTATACTGCATCAAATATACTTGTATTCAATGTGAATACACTGTTATACCATGAGTTTTTATTTCTACATGTAAACAGCATCAAATATACTTGTGTTTAATGTGAATACACTGTTATACCATGAGTTTTTACTTCTATATGTAAACTGCATCAAATATACTTGTATTCAATGTGAATACACTGTTATACCATGGGTTTTTACTTCTTTATGTATACTGCATCAAATATACTTGTATTCAATGTGAATACACTGTTATACCCTGAGTTTTTACTTCTAAATAAAAACTGCATGGAATATACTTGTATTCAATGTGAATACACTGTTATACCATGAGTTTCTACTTCTATACGTAAACCGGATCAAATATACTTGTATTCAATGTGAATACACTGTTATACCATGAGTTTTTACTTCTATATGTAAACAGCATCAAATATACTTGTATTCAATGTTAATACACTGTTATACCATGAGTTTTTATTTCTATATGTAAACTGCATCAAATATACTTGTATTCAATGTGAATACACTGTTATACCATGAGTTTTTACTTCTATATGTATACTGCATCAAATATACTTGTATTCAATGTGAATACACTGTTATACCATGAGTTTTTACTTCTATATGTAAACTGCATCAAATATACTTGTATTCAATGTGAATACACTGTTATACCATGAGTTTTTACTTCTATAGGTATACTGCATCAAATATACTTGTATTAAATGTGAATACACTGTTTTACCCTGAGTTTTTACTTCTATATAACAACTGCATGGAATATACTTTTATTCAATGTGAATACACTGTTATACCATGAGTTTCTACTTCTATATGTAAACAGGATCAAATATACTTGTATTCAATGTGAATACACTGTTATACCATGAGTTTTTACTTCAATATGTAAACTGCATCAAATATACTTGTATTCAATGTGAATACACTGTTATACCAAGAGTTTTTACTTCTATATGTATACTGCATCAAATATACTTGTATTCAATGTGAATACACTGTTCTACCCTGAGTTTTTACTTTCTATATGTATACTGCATCAAATATACTTGTATTCAATGTAAATACACTGTTATACCATGAGTTTTTACTTGTATATGTAAACTGCATCAAATATACTTGTATTCAATGTGAATACACTGTTATACCATGAGTTTTTACTTCTATATGTATACTGCATCAAATATACTTGTATTGAATGTGAATACACTGTTTTACCCTGAGTTTTTACTTCTATATAAAAACTGCATGGAATATACTTTTATTCAATGTGAATACACTGTTATACCATGAGTTTCTACTTCTATGTGTAAACAGGATCAAATATACTTGTATTCAATGTGAATACACTATTATACCATAAGTTTTTACTTCTATATGTAAACAGCATTAAATATACTTTTATTCAATGTGAATAAACTGTTATACCATAAGTTTTTACTTCTATATGTATACTGGATCAAATATACTTGTATTCAATGTGAATACACTGTTATACCATGAGTTTTTACTTCTATATGTAAACTGCATGGAATATACTTGTATTCAATGTGAATACACTGTTATACCATGAGTTTTTACTTCTATATGTAAACAGCATCAAATATACTTGTATTCAATGTGAATACACTGTTATACCATGAGTTTTTACTTCTATATGTATACTGCATCAAATATAATTGTATTCAATGTGAATACACTGTTATACCATGAGTTTTTGCTTCTATATGTAAACTGCATCAAATATACTTGTATTCAATGTGAATACACTGTTATACCATGAGTTTTTACTTATATATGTATACTGCATCAAATATACTTGTATTCAATGTGAATACACTGTTTTACCCTGAGTTTTTACAGTTATATAAAAACTGCATGGAATATACTTGTATTCAATGTGAATACACTGTTATACCATGAGTTTCTACTTCTATATGTTAACAGTATCAAATATACTTGTATTCAATGTGAATACACTGTAATACCATGAGTTTTTACTTCTATATGTAAACTGCATGGAATATACTTGTATTCAATGTGAATACACTGTTATACCATGAGTTTTTACTTCTATATGTAAACAGCATCAAATATACTTGTATTCAATGTGAATACACTGTTATACCATGAGTTTCTACTTCTATATGTGTACTGCATCAAATATACTTGTATTCAATGTGAATACACTGTTATACCATGAGTTTTTACTTCTATACGTAAACGGCATGGAATATACTTGTATTTAATGTGAATACACTGTTATACCATTAGTTTTTACTTCTATATGTAAACTGCATGGAATATACTTGTATTCAATGTGAATACACTGTTATACCATGAGTTTTTACTTCTATATGTATACTGCATCAAATATACTTGTATTCAATGTGAATACACTGTTATACCATGACTTTTTACTTCTTTATCTAAACAGCATCAAATATACTTGTATTCTTTGTGAGTACACTATTATATTATTAGTTTTTATTTCTATATGTAAACTGCATCAAATATACTTGTATTCAATGTGAATACACTGTTATACCATGAGTTTTTACTTCTATATGTAAACTGCATGGAATATACTTGTATTCAATGTGAATACACTGTTATACCATGTGTTTTTACTTCTATATGTAAACAGCAGCACATATACTTGGATTCAATGTGAAAACACTGTTATACCATGAGTTTTTACTTCTATATGTATACTGCATCAAATATACTTGTATTCAATGTGAATACACTGTTATACCATGAGTTTTTACTTCTATATGTAAACAGCATCAAATATACTTGTATTCTTTGTGAGTACACTGTTACATTATTAGTTTTTATTTCTATATGTAAACTGCATGGAATATACTTGTATTCAATGTGAATACACTGTTATACCATGAGTTTTTACTTCTATATGTATACTGCATCAAATATACTTGTATTCAATGTGAATACACTGTTATACCCTGAGTTTTTACTTCTATATAAAAACTGCATGGAATATACTTGTATTCAATGTGAATACACTGTTATACCATGAGTTTCTACTTCTATATGTAAACAGGATCAAATATACTTGTATTCAATGTTAATACACTGTTATACCATGAGTTTTTACTTTTAAATGTAAACTGCATGAAATATACTTGTATTCAATGTGAATACACTGTTATACCATGAGTTTTTACTACTATATGTAAACAGCATCAAATATACTTGTAATCAATGTGAATACACTGTTATACCATGAGTTTCTACTTCTATATGTAAACAGAATCAAATATACTTGTATTCAATGTGAATACACTGTAATACCATGAGTTTTTACTTCTATATGTAAACTGCATTGAATATACTTGTATTCAATGTGAATACACTTGTGTACCATGAGTTTTTACTTCTATATGTAAACAGCATCAAATATACTTGTATTCAATGTGAATACACTGTTATACCATGAGATTTTACTTCTATATGTAAACTGCATGGAATATACTTGTATTCAATGTGAATACTCTGTTATACCATGAGTTTTTACTTCTATATGTAAACTGCATGCAATATACTTGTATTCAATGTGAATACACTGTTATACCATGAGTTTTTACTTCTATATGTAAACTGCATGGAATATATTTGTATTCAATGTGAAAACACTGTAAAACCATGAGTTTTTACTTCTATATGTAAACTGCATGGAATATACTTGTATTTAATGTGAATACTCTGTTATACCATGAGTTTCTACTTCTATATGTAAACAGGATCCAATATACTTGTATTTAATGTGAATACAATGTTATACCATGAGTTTTTACTTCTATATGTATACAGCATCAAATATACTTGTATTCAATGCAAATACTCTGTTATACCACGATTTTTTACTTCTATATGTATACTGCATCAAATATAATTGTATTCAATGTGAATACACTGTTATACCATGTGTTTTTACTTCTATATGTAAACAGCATCAAATATACTTGTATTCAATGTGAATACACTGTTATTCCATGACTTTTTACTTCTATATGTATACTGCATCAAATATACTTGTATTCAATGTGAATACACTGTTATACCATGAGTTTTTACTTCTATATGTAAACAGCATCAAATATACTTGTATTCAATGTGAATACACTGTTATACCATGAGTTTTTACTTCTATATGTAAACAGCATCAAATATACTTGTATTCAATGTGAATACACTGATATACCATGATTTTTTATTTCTATATGTTAACAGCATCAAATATACTTGTATTCAATGTGAATACACTGTTATACCATGAGTTTTTACTTCTATATGTAAACAGCATCAAATATACTTGTATTCAATGTGAATACACTGTTATACCACGAGTTTTTACTTCTATATGTAAACTGCATCAAATATACTTGTATTCAATGTGAATACACTGTTATACCATGAGTTTTTACTTGTATATGTAAATAGCATCAAACATACTTGTATTCAATGTGAATACACTGTTATACCATGAGTTTTTACTTCTATATGTAAACAGCATCATATATACTTGTATTCAATGTGAATATACTGTTATAGCATGAATTTCTACTTCTATATCTAAACTGCATGGAATATACCTTTATTCAATGTGAATACACTGTTATACCATGAGTTTTTGCTTCTATGCAAACTGCATGGAATATACTTGTATTCAATGTGAATACACTGTTATACCATTAGTTTTTACTTCTATACGTAAACTGCATGGAATATACTTGTATTCCATGTGAATAGACCTGTTATACCAAGAGTTTTTACTTCTATTTTGTAAACAGCATCAAATATATTTGTATTCAATGTGAATACACTGTTACACCATGAGTTTTTACTTCTATATGTAAACTGCATGGATTATACTTGTATTCAATGTGAATACTCTGTTATACCATGAGTTTTTACTTCTTTATGTATACTGCATCAAATATACTTGTATTCAATGTGAATACACTGTTATACCATGAGTTTCTACTTCTATACGTAAACCAGATCAAATATACTTGTATTCAATGTGAATACACTGTTATACCATGAGTTTTTACTTCTATATGTAAACAGCATCAAATATACTTGTATTCAATGTTAATACACTGTTATACCATGAGTTTTTATTTCTATATGTAAACTGCAACAAATATACTTGTATTCAATGTGAATACACTGTTATACCATGAGTTTTTACTTCTATATGTATACTGCATCAAATATACTTGTATTCAATGTTAATACACTGTTATACCATGAGTTTTTACTTCTATATGTAAACTGCATGAAATATACTTGTATTCAATGTGAATACACTGTTATACCATGAGTTTTTACTTCTATATGTAAACAGCATCAAATATACTTGTATTCAATGTGAATACACTGTTATACCATGAGATTTTACTTCTATATGTAAACTGCATGGAATATACTTGTATTCAATGTGAATACTCTGTTATATCATGAGTTTTTACTTCTATATGTAAACTGCATGCAATATACTTGTATTCAATGTGAATACACTGTTATACCATGAGTTTTTACTTCTATATGTAAACTGCATGGAATATATTTGTATTCAATGTGAATACACTGTAAAACCATGAGTTTTTACTTCTATATGTAAACTGCATGGAATATAC